>NW_020799095.1:114756026-114825038 GCF_003259725.1 Athene cunicularia
GGTGTGGGGTGGGGGTGGGGGATAATCAAAGAAATCAGTGCAAAGTGAAGCTACTGAATCTTTTACTTGAAAGTTTCCCAAACCAATTTTTCAAAAGGCATTTCCAAAAGGAATTTTTCCAATGCAAAATTTAATCTCAGTGGTATAATTTCAGAAAAAGCTATAAGTGATTATAAACAGAGCCTTGTGATAGAAAGCAATCTCAATTATCAGTGCTGCTACTAGCTCTTTCTGTAAAAACAAAAGGCTAATAAATTAAAAAAATAAAGTTCTGTAAATCTTCATCTGAAACAGATCTGTCTTTTTCTCTTAAGCAATTGGCTGGATAAACAGCATCAGGCAAATAACTGCAACTTCTATGTTGATTTTATTCATAGACTTATAATGCAAATATAATTTCTTGATACTTTACAATTTTTCATGCAAAAAGCTGCCTAAAGAAATAAGGAATTAAACTCTTCTAGAATTTCTAGTCAAATGTCCTCAAACGATCAAATGTCTGTATGGTCCTGTGTAACTGAGCAGAGCACAAGGCTTAAAATTGGTGTAAAATGCCAAGTAAGCCAATTATGTTAATGTGCTAAGTGCATCCAAAGCAATTACATGAAGTGACAAGGAAAAAAAGTATGGAAATGGCTCGTACATGGCAAAAAAATGATTACATCTGACCATAAGTCCAAAACAATACAGAACTGGCAGAAATATTGTATCAGAAATAACTAGTAATAATACTTCTGTAATACAGTAAATGAATCCTCTCTGGCCTCCACAGAAGAGGTGTGGGGTGTGTGTGTGTGGGAAAGAGTCAGTTCTCCATTCACATTTTCATCTGAAATACAAAACAAGCAGCCATGTTAAGAAAAACCTCATTCTCCTAAAAGAGCAAACACTGCTGGCTTGACTGATTAGACATCAGCTTGATATCCAAACCAGTTAATACTTCATTAGCCAGAACTGGACAAAAATACTGAATACTATCTTAATTATTTTTCATGATTAATACACTTTTTTTTTTTTTTCTTTTTTTTTTTTTTTTTTTAAGCTGAAAGATACACCATTCACTTGGCATTTTAACACAAAGCAAGTTACTTTTAAGTGGGTCTCTGATATTGTCTACACTGTAAAGACTTCAACTAGTTGTTTTCTGAAAAGATCATTTAAATAATGAGGTATTCTTAGCACAACACATAGCAAGAATTATTCTATCCTTGGTCATATACTCCAAGCCTCCACTCAAATGATACATGTAAAGTTTTTTCCTGAGCAAAGTAACTGGGAGATAATATCATACTGCTATTAAAAATTCCAGAACAATTAATGTTTATTTCTAAAAACCAGTATGCACTTTCATACACTTAACACAAATCATGTCTCACTCCCGTGCCTTGTAAAAAATTGTGAGCCAATATTCTATAATTCTGTGACTTTATTCTGGCACAATAGATATATCAGAAAGGAGGACACCACTGTTGAGCTTGTTAGCTGATGTGTCACTGTGGCCAGGAAGAAATCTCAACTGGGACTAGTTAAAGCAGTTTTCCACCTGTTCTTGCTGCGCTTTTCTCCTCTTCCTCCACCTTTTGCTCTTAGTATTAACTTCCTTTTCCTAAGTCCTCTGCTCCCTTTCTGATATTCAGAGCCTAGGAAAAGTGGTGGAGTGGGAGGGCAGGCTTACCTGCTGCACTGGAGCTGGAACCTTGACCCTATCCTGTGCATTGATAGCGATGACTGACATCCCACTTGGTCTAACATGGAAGTCTGGGAGGAAGGGTGCCTTCCACATAGGCTAAACCATCTTGATTTAATGTTTAGAAACTAATGCTATAGGATTTGTAGTTGATAGAGAGGGGCAGTAGCCTCCTCTGTGATTATGAAAGTCCATATTACACTATTAGCATGAATATTTATTGTTACGTATGCCTTCTAATGAAATTTCTATTGTCTCAGAAATGTTAAGACAAAAATGTCACAATCTGAGAGATAGTGTGGGGAGAGAACATGAGGCTAGAAGAACATTGCTTCCTATTTAACAAACCCCCTCATAAGTGGGATTTAGTTCTTGTCATTAGATTGATTTATTTATTCCTATTGTCATTATAATATTGGTTAGGTGGCTTCCTCTATCTTGCCTCTGCTACTACTGGCATGCAAAACAGCAGGCAGCTAGGACTCTGGCCTTTAATTAATTACTTCATAAGTCATAAGGATTCAATACAAATGATGGTCTTCACAGCCACTTTGAGGACACATGGTCCCCAGTTTCTGAACTCAAAACTTCACTGGAACAATCCTGCTGCACTGACTGTATACTGTGCTTACTACTAGCAGATCAGTTTTATTTAAGTTTTAAATAAAGTCTTCAAGGAAAGCTATACCTATATAACTGTACATGTTATAACTATATAATGACGTCTCCTTTTATGTCTCCCACCTTGACAAAAATAGATGTGGGGGGCGCCATCGCTAAACATAAACTGAAATAAAAATCTTCTCATGTGATGCAGTCTCACAGTTACTTGCAGCAAAGACTCCTTCTGCCAGTTCTTCATCTTAAACTCAAAATCTAAGGAAGCAGTTTCCAGGGGAGTCATAGGCTTTGTTTTCTTAACACTCTCCTATTCCTGCTGTGATACAAATTTAGTAATAATGTTCTTGGCAACTTGTGGATGGGTGCCTTAAAAGACAGTGATAAGTAGATACCAACGATCATGGTCTGTAGAACTTTTCCAATTAATTTTGTGACCTTCTGTTTTACTAATTCCCCCTGCCCCCTCCCTCAAATACACTGACCTTCCCAGTCCAAGTTTCAAAGTTTCAGTTATGGGCTGAAAAACATACATATATTATATTAGTAGACCAACTACTTTTACTTGGTATTCAAAATCTGCTCAATTAATTGTCCTCCCTCCTCTTACTCGGCCCATATCATTACCCAGATTAGTTTTTGAAATTGTGCTGCCACTCATCGCGAGCTTGAATGAGAATTTGATGATGATGAAAAACTCCTGTCATTGTCCTGTTGTTGGGGAAGCTCATTAGGTGACATACAGATAGCGTAAGTGATCCACTTGTTTTATGGGCTTCTATAAATGATAACTTAGAAGGTATAAAACCAAATAACTGTATCTAGACAATTTAAAGCCAGTAGCACTACAATAATTAAAAGATCTTTTTAAACTGTACTGGCAGAACAGCAAAACCTCTATAATCAACTTATCTGAGGAAGAAATCAGACAATAAAAACTGAGGCATTTTAGGGACTAATAAAGCTGTGGAATCTAATGACTATAATAAATCTTTAGCTGCAGTTATTCCAGAACAATTTTCCTTGCAGTAAAAAGTATTCTACAGGGTTTTCTGCGTGAAATTACTGTTGGTTGGTTAGATGTTGATCGTAAGAAACAACTGCAGAATTATAATTTTATTTTTGGCATATATTTCCATCGTTCACCTATCTGTTTCATTATGAAGTCTTCTGGCTTCATTCAAAGGCTAGAATCAAGCAATCCTTATACAAAACCAGAAATAAATTTCTTCACTGACTTTCTGTACAAAAATACAAATATTCTAACATCCTATGTATAGTTCAGCATGGTGTTATGCAGCAGTTTTGGACTGAGAACTACACTTCTGCCCACAGCTCATATTTAATGCAGGCTGCAATGAAATATGTAAGTAAATCAATAGGTAGTATGTATACCCTTAAAAGTAGAGCTTGCAAGGGTTGAAGTCAGCCTACCTACTTTGAGCTGACAATTCTGGCGGTGAGCTAAGCATGCAAGCTCTTTCTACAGCCAGTGGAGCTCTGGTTAAGGTTCTCAATGGAGTTTAGGGGACAACTCATCTCATCCTACAGCAAAACCCTAACGTTTAGCCAAAGAATACACTTTAGCCTCCACAGATTATACAGCTTAGATCTCTACTGTGGAGTCCTACTTATACTGTCCAAAGGTAAATAGCTGGAGTAAACTGAGGTGAATGTTGACCCTGCTATGAGAATGACACTTGCACGACCACTTGTGGAATGAGATTTATCCTAACCCTGGCTTATGTATACCTCTGTCTCTGTTGCGACATGACTGAATGCTCCAATCAAATGGCATTCACTTCCAATTTCATGTTTTATCAGTTTTGAAAAGTGAAAATTATTATTTTAGTTACCCACACTGATGTTCAGTTTATAAAAGAAACACATTCATTGCAGAAAGAGATTGTTCCAGTTTTTATATCCGTTCTGCACCAATATAAAGGAATATTCAATATATGTCAATATAAGTCAAAGTAGAAAGATTAAGCTACTTACTTAAATTATTTTTTGTTAGCTTATGTGATCAAAACCAACTAAAACCACCACATAAGATGTCTTACAGATGTTGTATATATGCCCTGAATGGTACTACCTGTAAAACATTTAAAAATAGTTTTTTTTTCTCAGACTCGAAATACCCATCCCATTTAAATTACTTGTTTAAATCTAAGGTCTGATCACATTCTTATGAAGACAAACAATCCTTCTCGATTAAATATAATAGAGAAAACCTGAAGTAATAGTATACTCCAAATTAGTTTAGTTTTTGTTTCTTTAGAGGGGTTTCCAGAGAAGTGTGTGTGAATACAGAAGTGTCAGTGAGACTTTTAATAAACTTGATGAAATACTATTAAAAACTAAAATTTACAGAATTTGTAAGACATTTTACTAATAAAGTACTGTGAAAACTACAGCAGTGAAACATGTTAATATTGTAAGATCCACTGAAAGCTGTAAACAGTTTCTGTACAGAAGGCCTTTCAGAGCTTATGTCCAAATACCTAAAACCAAATGCAGGCTGGCACATAAATCCCTGTGCACTGTCAGAATCACAAGCAATCCCTAAATCCAAGCCAAATTCAAATTCCCAACTCCTTAGATCTCTTGAGTTTTCTACATATACTAGAGAGTCACAGTATAGTTGTTTTTTTTTTTTTTAAATACATCTCTTTGATTTATTGCTGCATCTTATTTAGGGTAATTTAAAATAAATTCGACATACTTTAAACCACTTTCTAATGACTACAGTACCTGTAGCTAGACACTTTTCTTGAAAGTGAAAACTTAAACCAGCTCAAACTCTGAAAACTTAAATAATTCAACAAAATTCAACTTGTATGAAAATCACACAAGCCATTTAGCTATAAACAAATTCCATAAAAAATGCAGGGTTTTTTCCCCGTAGGATGCAAAATGTTATCAATTTAACCGGGAAAACAAAATCTGCCTTTTTTCCAGCTTACAGAAGTCCTGTAATGTGCAAAAGCAGGAATCAGCAGAAGGATTTATTGAGTTGCTCAGTATTTAAGAAGAAACAAAACCACACGGCACTTAAGGTGCAAAAGCAAAGTGGTTCCTGTCATACTTTCAAGTCATAAAGTTCTCTTACAAGTTGCCTAGTAGTAAATCCTTCCATATTAAGTTTTGTACAAAGCTAGTATTTTTACATATGAATGCTTTTTACTCATACTGGATGGCTACTGTATGTCATGTTATTCTACTGTTCTAACAGGTCAATAAAACCAGCACACAATGGTGTTTTTTTCTACTATTAAGTATGCAAGCCCAGTACGGTAAGCTAATTCCTGCCAAATCTATCCTTTTAGAAATGAAAGTGTGGATATAATTGACTTGCTTTCCAAGTAAACTGGCTAGTGGTGTATTTATTTTTAAAATGTAATACTTACATTTAATGTAGTTAATACTTAAATGTTTCGTTTGCCTGTCCTAGCAACTGATATTTAAAATCGAAATATACGAAACCAAACCCAATAAACCTTACAAAAAGATTTAAAAAGTAGCATTGCTAAGTACTCAAATATGAAATAAGAGCCACATAGGAAAATGAAAACAGAGAATGAAAAGGCAGCAGTAGACACCAGCAGAATCACTGCATCCCTTTCCCTCCATCTAGTAATCCTGGAGATACTTAGGCAGGCACTAGTCTGTAGGCCATACCTAAGTGAAAAGAATGCAGGCACAGGCCCTGAGGTTTGTGTGTCCTGCCAGCTGTAGTGCTGTACCAGGGTCAGATATAAACCTTGATCCCAACGAAGTTGGGGAGGGAGGGAGGTTGTGCAAGCTTCATGCAGTGACAGGGAATGCACAGGGCAGCACCAATGTCATGGCAGGGAGAACAGATTCAACAGTGCTCTTAGCAAAACCTCATTACTCTTCCACCAGACCTGACTCTGCATGTTCCTACCTAAACTGAGCCAGACAGAAACCCTTAGTGCATAAACACAGGGCTGACAAGGGTGGATTTTAGTCACCTGTCTCCCCAAGTTTAGCCCAGCAGGCAGTGCTGAACCCAGCTCTTGAGGCCCGGCAGCCCAGGTTGCCTCTCATCCACAGATGCTGGAGGAGCCTGGTGAAGCTGTGACCTCTGGAGTCCTAAACTAGCAGTACAACACTGAACATTTTACTTCTGAAACAACAGAAGTTTTTAACAGCAGCCTGTGACCATGTAAGAGGGGAACACATTGATGTCAGCTTTGGAAACAACTGTGTGTTTACTTACAAAACCACATAAACTCTGGATGTTTATTCAACTCCATTTTATCTAAATAAGCTGTACAGGAACTAAGCTTCATTACTATTTAGTCTGATTTAAACCAGTCGTCTCAGAAAGCATGTTTCTGAATTTCAGAACAGAATGTTACTTTCAGACTTACCTTTTTCTGTTTTGTCTTGTTCAGTTGCTTTTTCACTTTTCCCTAGAATATTAAAAATATAATTTATTTGAAATAAACTTTTTGTTAACCATTTATGATAAAAAAGAGATACAAGAAAATTATAGCATACTCAAAATATAATTGGGCTAACAGAATTTTTTGTTTTAATTTGATTTTTTTAAAGTAACCACAGACTACTGTCTGAACTATATAGTTACATAAAGGGTCGTTCTCTGCAGATTCTTCAAGTATTGATTATTGATTCTGTCACAAAATACTTCATAAATTTTTCCCAGTAGATTTTGGTAACACACAGACTGACAGCTATTTTTGCAAGAAAAAAAAAAAAAACACCAAACAGTTCTCTAATTAAAAACTCTTGGGAACACTAGCTTAATATATATATTTTTCATTAAAATGTAAAAAACATGAAAGTCAATTGGGAACCTAGGTCTCATTTTCAGAAGTGACTTGGGCACTTGGAAGCTTTTGTCTTACTTCGACTTTTTAAATAATTTAACCCAGGTTTTTTGAAAACATCTGAATGCACAGGTAAATGTTAACTAAGCACAAGACAATCTGTAGGTAAACACAGACTATATACTGTACCAAAAGCATGTATGTATGTATGTATGTATGTATGATGAAGGTGATATATATGAAGGCAGACTTGGCCTCTCCTCTTTTTCTCTTCTCTAAACACTTTTTGGTTTTGGTTTACTCTGCAACATTTAAAGAATCTTATCTCACAATTCTAATATTATCATTCTGTTTACAGTTTCACTCCAATAAACTTCCAATATTTCCTCCCCATAAACCTAATAGAGAATACTAAAAGAGAGGTCAGTTAGCTTTTTAGTCAGTTATTTTCTTCTCTAACATACACTCTTTGATTTTGAGGTATCTTTATATATAGAAAAAACATTTTCTTTAATTTCCAAGTCAGTTAGAGACATCTTGTCAGAATACTCAATCTTCAAAGTTTTTTAAACCAACTGCTCAGAAGTATTATACTGTGAATGAAATACACCATGTAAAAATATTGAAAGCCATCTTTTTTCATGAAGAAACTGGGTTATGCGCACACATGAAATCAAACCATTTCACATTCTAATTTCACCCATTACTACAAGCTGACAATTGCTACTACTGAACATGCGGACATGACTTATATTCAGCACAAGGCAGAATGAGTATTAACTTGATTATGGTATGGTAAATTAAATAAATATGGTCACATTGAAAGTCATTCACCTCTTCAATTATGTCATAAAACAAAAAGATTGTCTCTTAAATTGAATGAAATGACAAAAAAGACTGATAGAAACAGTTACATACTATGGGATAACTTGGACAAGGAATATTATTACCATAACAATATATTAATGAAAGTGGTGTCCAATACTTGTTAAAATACTAGCTTTTTTGTTGTTACTTTTTTGGACATACCACACAACAAATAAAACAGTCATGTCCATCTGTATGTCATCAGAAATACCGTATTTTAAAAAGAGCAGTAATATAATTCCAGGTGAGACACAGAATAGTTTATATAGTCATATTTCTATTATTTTCACCAACTCACAGCACATGAACAACTCGTTACAGGAGAGTGAACCATGACACAGTATATTATTTAGCCATCCATTTTCCTTTTATCTTTTCCCTTACCAGCAACACTGATAATCTCACATGACCTCTTCTCTCTTAACTCCCTCTAGGTCACTCAGTGATCACCTTCCACACATCTTGAACATTCATGTTCATTTCCGCAACTTCTTTTCCATCACAGGAAGAGCAAGGTATGCACTCATCACTCTAAAGCCTGCTCCTATCTCCTATTCTTGTCCAGCTTCACTTCTATTACTGAGGCTCATGCAATGTATAACTTACAGATCTCTATAAACATTAATGCACTAGGATCAACTCTATAACTCTCTTGGACTTTTTTCAACCTGTATTCTGCTAAATTAGCTGCCAGTGATTTCACCTGCCTCTCCAACGATCTTTAAATACTCCAGCTTCTCCTTCTAGGTAGCTGCTTTTGAAATTCATCACAACTTGATCTTGTTAGTTCTGAAGATCTATTTCTCTCAGCTCTCACCACACTTAACTGAACTCACTTCATCATATTCAGAACATAATCCTTTGTTCCCTCCACAGTGATCCCTAAATTACTTTGATGGTACAAATGGTTTTAATTAAGCTATTCCTGAAAAAGGTTTAAAAAATGTCCTGTCTCAAAGACAAGGATACGATCGTAAATCTTGAGACTATTTTGTCATCAACTTAAACCAACTGTAGCTCAAACAAACAAAAAAGTGTTAGCTCTTCAAACCACTCCCATCTTTTACTCGATTTCTCTATTTCCAGCAAAACAAATTCATAATCACAGACAAGACTGTTTTGATCTATCTCTACAGGCTAGGAAGGCTATCACCGTGTAACATATGCACCAGGTATTCACAAGGTTTCTACTATAAAGAAAAAAATAATTTTTCATATTACAATCTGTGTAAATATTTGTGAATGCATGTGACAATGACCCAAATCACAACTAAAAATTTGTTTCAAACCTTGTAGATTTTACATGAATCCCAATCAACACTATAAATGTACAATACAATTTGCTATTTACATACATATAATTTTTGAAACACATAAAATTACACAATGATATTCAGTAAAAACATGACATTTTTCAGTATCTTTCCTATATCCAATCTTATCCATTTTCTTTACTTCTTAGAAAGAGGTGCCATTGATATTGCACCTTTTGAATTATTCAGAATGTGAAAAAGTCACTTAAAATTGTAGTAAATTTTCAGTAATAACATAAAACTTTAGTATCCCAGTCTAATTTTTGCTTTCCTTACTGGTATTGCTTCCTGTGATTTCCAAAAAAACAACTGAACCCAAGATTTCACAGAACCGCAGAGTTAGCAAGAAGCAACATAGCTATGTGAAAATACAATGAAAGATGTAATCTTTTTGACTTTTTCTTAAACTACAGTTCTTTATTCAGCAATATAACATCATGAAAATTTGGAAGTATTTGAAAACTGAAAGGTCAAGGAAGATTTTTATTTTCAAAGAGAGAACGGTACAGACACAACAACCTTGCTAGATTTCTGATTTAAACTACAGACCATAAACTAGACTATTTCTCTGTGAAAGGTAAATATCATACTTGCCTCACGTTTGTTAGAATCATCTCATCCATTTTATATTACAAATAGAAATTATGTATCATAGGCAAAATTCCTGCCAAATTGATTGCAGAATAGCTAATATTCCAATTACACAATACCCCAATTATACTTCTATAATACACAACTATAGAAGCCCAGACCTTAGTGTAATGCCCATTTCCTTCACATAATACTATCCAGAAATAAAAATTACTCCTACTTGCTAGATTTCTTCCTCTTTGTAAATACTTTCAAATATATTTTTAAACATTCAAAATTATTACTTTGAAAAATAATAACGCTAATTAGTGGATGAGAGAAATATTCATCCCTATAGTTAATATCTACCACATTTGGGAAATAATGACACTAGAAAGACAAAGATATTCTTCTGTGTTTTATTGCAGCCAAACATTAAAACAGATTAAATATACATTTTTTTTTTTTAATAGTCTGCTTGACCTTGCTCAGCTTGGCATATTTCTGTAAACATGAAGCACATAAAAATCACATACCCAGGTACAAAATACTTAAAATTTGATCACAGCATAATACACTCTCACAGTCCCACAATTCTAGGAATAGGCTGCCACTGTTATATAAAAAGTCATCCATTCACCACTCTAAAATCATTCCCAAGCTTCCTCATAAAATATGGCTTTGTAAATATTATTGCTCTGCAATTCACAATCACAGGTAATTTCACTAGTACATCCCATCCCAAACTGCATCACAGTCTAAGAATATTATTGCTTTCCTGAAAAGTCTGAAGAAATCACTTTGGGACATCTGTGTTTGTCGATCAGATGTAACACACACTTACATGGAGTCTTACTGAAATCCCAAACAAAAAAAAGGCAAGCACATATGATGCCCTTTTCACTATAAAAAGTAAGCAACTAAAAACCTGACTTCAAAACAGTGTCACAGAAATTTAAAATCTCCCTGTCAAACAAAAGGTAACCACTGTTAGGGTTACCAAATTGATTTCTCTTCTTAAAAAAATTATCTTATTGTATTTCTTCTAAGCTCCCATATCAGGCTTGGCAATTTCCTAAAATCACAGAAATTATTCCTGAGCCAAAAAGGAACACACGCAAAATTCTGAAGAATAAAATATGTCTTCATAATTGTGGAACAGCAGCACAGAACAGGTAAAAAGTACACCTGTTATACTAAAATTCTAAATCACTCAAAGTCTAAATTTCAGACGTACCATTTACAAGAGCGTTTATGATCACAGGTCTTAAATTTTTATATCCTTTTTTTTTAAAGGTTGAATTTACAAAGTTTGGGGTTTTTTTAAAAATAAAATAAAATTGAAAATAAAATTTACAAGTCAAGGATTTATGCAAATTTGACTTATTTTAAATAATTCACTTAATAGAAAGCTTACTAAACCCAGCTTCGAGATCATTATATTGGTAGGCAAAGCAGAAGACTTCTACTGAGCTCTACCTGATTCCGGCAACTCAGCTTTGTTGCAATCTACACTGACTCCCTGCCAGGCTATTACATAGTTTCTAGGCATTTTTGCTTTAAAAAATCCCTAATGTGCATAAAAAATAAGTTCTAATTTACACATAAAGGGTTTCTGAAAAAAGTAATTTAGTAATCTGCCTTTTTATTAATATGAATTAAACATACATTTTGATTATTTTAAAAATCACCTGAAATTTATGTAGTGTAACTGTTGACATAACATCAGTGCAAAGAGATATAAGTCAAACTTCACAGCATAGTGTGTGCCTGATTAGTGTTTTCGATAAAATGCAGTTAGGCTGTATGCTATATCAGCAGTTATAAAACATTTAAAAATTCATAATATTATGTTTCATTTGACCAAACTGCTCTGTACATACTGTACGAATCCACAACAAAAGATATATATTAAAATCTGAAAAAATGTACTTGCTGCTACGTTATAAATAGATTAACAATTGCTTGAACAGCACATATGAAATGCAGCTCAAATTTGCAACTCTGTCACAAACACAGAAGAAAAATAATTAATTCACTAAACTTGACCAAGAAAAAAAAAATCAGACAGGAATGTAAATTAAACATCCAAGTGTTAAAAAAAAAGCTTACTAAAATGACAGTTGGCTACAACCCATTTACAATATTTTAGTGTTTGTTCCCCAAACCCTGAACTGCTTGGTAATTACATCATAAGATCTATTACAAGCATCTGCTCCCCTTTTGTAGCGTATGGTTAGGGCTGGTCCTCCTGATGTAGGGACTTTTCTTTTGAAGCTCTAAGTATCTGAAAAAATAAGGGGAAATCTATATTAAAGGACCAACCAAAACACAACTTACTCTAAAATAAAACAAAACCAAAAAAAATTTTAAATGCTAAAAAATATGCAACTTTGTATGACACTAGTTAATTTGAGAAAGCTATAATTTCTAGGAGCTATCATAGTAAATATACACAAAGTTGCTGTATAAGGTGGGAAATGTAAACTTTTAAATATTTATCTAGGCAGCACTTTTTTTCTCATCATATGGGACTTCATTTACCTTGTAAAGGAAATCTAGGCCATGTCACAAATACATTAAAACAAATTTATCTCTTTTTGAAAAAAAAAAAAGAAAAAGTCAAGGACACATACAATTGGAAAAGAGGAGCCAGGGAGTCAGGAAGGGTCAAAGTTGTAAAGTGGAAACCTCTCTACACATAAGGGATTTCAGCAGTTGGTAAAATAAATGTGGGGTTATAAAAACATCAAGGATACAAGATAAAAGGGAGGGAAGGGGAAACAACCCTTAAATATTTTAAATCTGACCATATACAAGAGGGATCAAAATCGAAATACAAAGAGTAAATGTATCCCAAAAACCTGTAATGTCGCCTTTAAAATATGTCTCTAACAAGCATCACTCAACCACAAACACTGCAATTTATATATCAGTGTAAAACAGGATTAGCCAAACATCCTACATCAGTAATATTTCAAGCTGGCCTATTATACCACTCAAGTGCATTAGTTTACAAAAACACAGCCTACAACTGTAGTTAAAATAAGTTACTGCTGGAAAGTAACACTGGTAATAGTTTTAGAAATAAATGTGGAGAACTGGAAAACAGTACATACCGATACCTAAAGATGCAGCTGCCTACTGTTATTTGTTTTGTGATATGCCCTTAAGGCAGCAAAAAACTTTTGACTTGCACTCCAGCATATTCAAATCCGACACCTGATTTCTTCACTGGTTGTATGAGAACGTTCCTGACAACTAAATTAATCCTCTGAACTATCTCTCGTTTTCTTTCCAAAACAAGTAAGTTCCTACGTTTCAAATAAAAGCCAAACAACCACTCCTAACCTTATTAAAAACCAGTATCATGCTTTAAATTAAGTTGCATGAATTTATGCTACCTGAGAATAAGGACTCTATAGTGACATTTCTGTGTATCTTTTACACTACCTGAAGTTATGTTTATTACATAGATAAATCTGTTATATTTGTAAAGAGTGCACATGAGAACACATCAGTGTTCTTCATTCAGAATAGAGTTTGAGTCTCTAGTACAATGAACTTTAATATTATTATTGCTGAAATAACAGGAAATACTAGCTTTGAATGACTGATGAAATGAAATTGCATGAACAAAGGAGAAAAGACTTCCGACAACAGAAAACTCCCATACTGAATCCTCTATCACAAATTACATAAAATAAAATCCCGGGAAAATGTGAGAATGGTGTTGCCTTCAAACTGAAATTTTCACATCCAAAAAAGGAAGGTAAAAATACTTAATAGTGCTTAATAGTAGGAAAATAATTGTAATTTAACAGTAATAAAATGCTTATTCCTGGTCAGTAGTCTACTTATGTCCCATTTCTTTTCTCAGGTTCCAGAGACAAATTCTACTTCAGGTGCAGACACAACCAGCTTTTTACAAAAACTGATAAACAGTTTTTGTAGTTCTTCTGCCTCCAAAGTGGTTTCTGCATAACTACACAAATTACTGAAGGTTCTTGAGTATACCGTTGCAGATTTTGTGCTGATCAATTTATTTTCCTTTTCTACTTCCTAAAGGAAAAATCATATACATGGTGCCACTTCTAATAGTTACTCGTGTGCTTAATAACTGAACAAATAGTTTCTGATTGATTCTCTCACTTTTTTCCCCATGAGGCGAAAAAGAAAATATTCACTCCTTCCAGTGCTGCTATTATTTCCACAAGATATACCTGAATAGAGCTAACAAGCCCTTTGTCATCTAACATACCTAACATATCCTAATCTCATGATTTAAGAAGTGTGTTCCACTAGTTTTGAAAACAACTGAAGTTAAAAACAATAAATCTAAAAAACCTTTTGAAAGGATCAAAAATAAATACTATTTCAATAAAATATAACTTGTTTTATTCTAACAGTGCTTAAAAATAGTAAGAACTCTCTTCATATCACAGTAAATTGAGACTGAACAACTAGGTTCAATTCCACCATGTTATTTGAAAGTCCAGCTGCACTTTGTCCCTTTGTACTTGGCATTGGTGAGACCTCACCTGTGTTCACTACCCCTCACCACAAGACAGACACTGAGGTGCTGGAGCATGTCTAGAGAACGGCAACGAAGCTGGTGAAGGGTCTAGAGCACAAGTCTTATGAGGAGCAGCTGAGGTAGCTGGGGTTGTTTAGCCTGGAGAAAAGGAGGCTGCGGGGAGACCTTAATGCTCTCTACAAATACCTGAGAGGAGGTTCTAGCAGGGTGGGTGTTAGTCTCTTTTTCTCACACTGCAAATGACAGGACAAGAGGAAACAGCCTCAAGCTGTACCAGGGGAGGTTTAGGTTGGATATTAGGAAAAATTTCTGCACCAAAAGGGTTGTCAAGAACTGGAACAGGCTGCCCAGGAAAGTGGTTGAGTCACCATCCCTGGAGGTATTTAAAAGATGTTAGACATGCTTAGGGACATGTTTTAGTGGTGGACTTGGCAGTGTTGGTTTTACAGTTGGACTGGATGATGTCTTTTCCTAAATGATTCTATGATTCTAAACAAAATATTTGGAAAGCCATCCACAACTGTACAATACACAAGATTCTTTTTTTTTGTGAAGGTAGGAAATTAATTTACTCCTGCAAGACAGAGACATTAAATACAGAACAAAAAGCAACAGAAATATGGTCCACAAAACCAAAGGATTTCAAGTTGGTACTTGGATTCTGAATTTGGCTTTAAAATAGTATATGTAAGTCAAGAGAACATCTCAATATCCTCATATCAATACAACTGACACTGTGAGGTGGAATTATCTACTGTTGAAATTTTGCCCTAGTCCTGTAAGGGACTTTTTGTTATTTTAACTCTAAGAAGCTACATTTTCTGAGAGAAAACAGCTTTTCTTGTTCTGCAGTTCCAACTTAAAGCACAAACAATTCAACTGAACACTACTTTTGCTGAACTTCTTGCCTATGCTGTCAAAGTAAGTACTGCTTTTTCCTACTTTGATTACAAGCTTTAGTTAAAAATAATTCTTATTCATTATGAAACAAAACATTTTTAGATAAGGCATCTATTAATGAACACCTGTGGCTTCAAACATCTCAACACACCATGCGGCTATTATGATAAACAGGTTAGAAAGATGTCACAGACAACAGTTATGTTTTGATGTATTTCAAACCACCTCAGTTAAGGTTAAACATGTGAATTAAAACACAAACTAAACCATGCCTCCAATCTGTACTGGGCAATCACAAAGATCTCCCATGTTTGTTCACTTCTCTGGCTGCTTTTGGTATGCCCAAGAACCAAGTTTCCTTTCCTGCACGGAAAAACAAAACCCCACAGAACTACCTGGGCACCACACCACGTAAGAGCTTCTGCATATTGTAAAGATTAACTAACCCACAAAGATGCTCAGGTTAACGAGAACAAAGCAAAAATACAGCTCTCCAGGCTCCTGAATTGCAGGTTCTGTGGTTTACTGCCCAGAGATACAACGCAGTGTTTCACTCCATACAACTACTTTGTTACAAAGAACAACCTAGAAACTTGTACCAATTAACTCCAAAAACCAGATTAAATGTAACAATATGCAATCTTCAAATTTAGAATCCATTTTTAGGTACTGTAAAAATGGTTTTGGTAAACTCTGTGTTGACTACTGTCAGGTAACAGATGGAAGAGCTGGAAGTGCTCTTAAAATCAGTTATGTCAAGAAAAATGTGATGGCATGACAAATCAGTCCTGCTTCCAGACCAGTGCCCAAAGAGTGCGCCAGAGTCAGACTGCAATAGATCTCACTGATACACAGAGAAGTGGTAGTATCGCCACTCTAGAAAGGAAGCATGTGTATAGTTTGAGCCCTGAAATTTTGTATTTCCCTTAAGAGCAAAATTTTCTAGGTCTGTCTCAAATAATTAAAATCAGAGTTGTAAATTAAAACTGCTCACAGTTTTATTTGGACTGCTTCCATATAACCCAGTAATTATTACTACCATTTATCCAATACAAGATAAAAACTACTTCTTCAAAAACAGGAAGCAACTTTATATGACAATAAAGATATCCCTTCACTGCTCTTCAAAGTAATTTGTTTGCAGACTTTCCATGTAACTACAGCTTCTTTTTTTGGGAAAAAACCCAAACACTTAAGATTAATTTACCCACTAAATCATAATTTGAATAATCCTCATCTTGAACAGGCATTTATGTTAAGTCAAAATTGTACAAACAATTCAAACTGGACAATTCTCTAAACATTTACAAAAAGGTGCATATTTTTCCCCTATGCTCAAAAGAGTGACCTATCAACAGTGCTCTGTAATACTACTTTTCCAGAAGTAGGATGCAAATTTTCCTCCACTGAATTTTTCCAGGGGAAAGATTCGTACTTAAGTAGGCCAATAAGTAAACTACAGGATTGCACAGTTTCAAAAACGATACTTAAAAATTCTGAAACTCTACTATCTGAAGCATAAATCTCCCACATTTTCACATGCTACTACAGCATGGGCTTAGAAAACATTCATATACTTACTATGTTCTCAGCTGTAATTGTGAAATATTTTAATTCAAAATTCAGTTCTTTTTAATTTCATATGTATATTTAAATTAGACATGTCACGTGACAAAGTGCTATTATTGCTAATAAACTGAAGGTTGCATGAATAGGGAGATATGTACAGGGAGGGAGTCAGCCTCACCAGAAAAAAAACTGAGAATAGCCAGGATGCTGGCTGCAGACAGTAAAAAGAATCGATGAGAGGGAAATAAATTCTCTGACTCAGGAAGACCATAGATAAAATACTCAAAGCTGGGGAGACATTCCACTTTTTCTTTCTTTTTACATATATTCACTCTCTTGAGTATATACTACTGACTAGCTTCCCATGACCTGTTGTAAGTTTTTCTGAACTGGGAGCACTCTCAGCTTCTAAACTGAAGAGTGCTCTGTAAGCTACTAAAATATTGTCACTATAACATCAAGTATCCAACGATACAGTTTTTTTGTCCTTGTAAGAAAAAAGCTGCAGAAAAAGTTACAAATGTTGGGTTGGGGTTTTTTTGGTTGTTTTTTTTTTCAGTATACAATTCTATTCTATGATATTTATCATTCTCATTTTTTGATTTATTTTTTTTTAAGTAGTAAACTTATGCAAAAGATAATATACAAACCTGATTGCTCTGGTTCAGTGGCCACAACATCTTCTGTATGATTACTTTCTACTGTAACAAAGAAAGTGTTGAAAAGTTACACATTGCATGTTCACAAAATTTGTTTTTATTCCCCGCCAGCCACCCAATCAAGTTAGTATCAAACAAAAAGGAAGACAAACTGCAGAACAACCAACTAGGTTAACTTAAGAGTAGAAAAAAGGTACTGAATGTATTTCATGTCCAAAGTTTAGCTCCTCTTTGTTACTGACTTCCACTGCTATCACACCCCTCAAAAGTAATTTTGGTTACAATTGTTATTTGTGTAAAACAATAATGTTTGTTTTCCCATTTAATTATATTAGAACACATTTTTCAAATGAAAAACCTAAATAAATATAGCATCAAATCCTACACACTGTGCTCATGCCATGTCTGGAAAAAAATCTTGCTTGATTATATTTTTACCTTTTCAGAGCAAGTCTTCAAATCACATTTGACCCAGTAGTCATTTAAAATTCCCTGACACCAGCACAAGAAACAAATATTTACAACTTAATCTTTTTTACTAGATAACATAATCCATTCCTCAAACTGAAGCTTCATAAGATGTCATGAAGTTCAACAAGGCCAAATGTAAGGTCCTGCACATGGGTCAGGACAATCTCCAGTATCAGTACAGACTGAGGGATGAAGAGCTTGAGAGCAGCCCTTGGATATATAGAAGTAGTTCTTCACTGGGAGGGAGGTGAGACACTGGCACAGGTTGCCCAGAGAAGATGTGGATGCCCCATCCCTGAAAGTGTTCAAAGTCAGGTTGGATGAGGCTTTGAGCTACATGATCTAGTGGAAGGTGCAGGGGTTGGACCAGATGATCTTTAAAGCCAAGCTATTCTATGATTCTATACAGCACATTTCTATGCTTCAATTTTTGTTTTTTAATTATATTAACAAATAAAAAAATGGAAGAAAAAATGTTTTATTTCACAAACTATAAAACCACATACCTGACAGCTCTTTATCAGTATCTTCAATAACTTCATCTATAAGAGAAAGTATAAAAAGTATATAATATTTTTTAACATTGGATTTCAAAATGCATATATTTCAAACCAGTTTAAGATCACAATTACAAAATATATACCTGGCTCTGCAGCTTCATTCACCTCCTCCAGAAGGTCCTCAACAGCTAAGAAAACATTAAATTCAGAGCAGTAATAAAGTCAAACCCTCAACTGATGAAACTTACATACAACACAGAATACAGCTAGCACACCATGTTTAACTGTGAACAGTAAATTGCTATAAACAAACAGGAAATTTGATGAATTTGAGGGGTAAAAAAAAGAAATTACTACTTAAATTTTCTTTCCCTCTTTCAATAAAGAATTGGTGTATTCATTAGGTAAATATTTCAAAATTGCACCTTTTGAACAGATGTTGTTTGGATTAAGACACAGTAACTTTAAAAACTGAAATTTTAAAAACACTCCTGAATCTTTCTAAGCATAATCAGTATCCCTACTTTCACCTTTTGCAGCACTGACTCCATCTGCTAGACACATTGAAAAACAAACCAAAAAAACCTACAAACTTATATTTTAAATGTCTTTTTGTTTGGATAAATGTGAAATGCCTCAGTGGGTCCTAGTTCTGTAGAGCACAATGAGCAAGTTCAACTTAAATTATGGATTCCAGAGAAGAATAAATTATTTTTATTTTCTTTCAGTATGGCACCTTTTAACTTATCTGACTGTCCTCTTAAGCTTATGATCATAAAGGTGACAAAACAGATACTTAGAATTTATTTACCCTAGAGAATTTCTTGACTTCATTCTACACTAAATAATTGTGTCTTTTTCAATCTTCTGTCTCAGTTGACTCTCAAAAGAGCTTGCATTCCAAGACAACAAAAGTAAACAGGACTAAGAGAGAGGACTGCAAACAAATAATTTTTTAACTGCTTCTGCTAACTAGGCAAAGGCACTAGCAAAAAGTAAGCATCAAAACCAAACTAGTATAAACAGCCTATAAATTTTGAATGATCTTAAGCACTGTGTAGAAGGTTATGAGCAAGGCTCACAGTGGGCAGCAAAGCTGAGTGTCTGTGCTGAACTACTGTCTTCCAAATGTCCACAAAAAAGCCTCATATGCCCCACTTTCTGTCACTTGAGACCCCAGGTGACTTGCGACCTTAAAGATGAATCCTTCAGGATGGTATAATTAACAAATGTCCCAGTTCATAGTCAAAAACCTAACTTCATAACTACACAGGGTGTAACTCACTTTTGTCGTAACTGGCAATATATCATCATTGAAGATCACACAGATTACATATTTCAGTGTATATAAATAGCAGGATTAATTATTTTAATACTAAATTTACCAAAATATTTCTCTGATTTTGAAAAGCATTTTTGTTACAAATAACATTTATTTACAGGTATTCCTACTTTAACTATATACAAAACAAACATTTTCTACTATGTTCCATATATAAAAATATATGTACATGGGGTGATGTGTGTGGCAGTGTACACACACACACACACACCCCCCATATGTATATGTATATGTATATGTATATGTATATGTATATGTATATGTATATGTATATGTATATGTATATGTATATGTATATGTATATGTATATGTATATGTATACGTATATGTATATGTATATGTATATGTATATGTATATACCTGTATCTTCAGTCTCAGTCTGCTTTTCATCTTTTGGTTCTGAAAGGAAAGAAAAATAAAGCTCCTGGGTGGTTCATATGCACAAAGTATGCTAAAAATTTTGGTTAAGTATCCAGTTCATTACTGACAAATGCAAAACTCTCAAAAAGAGTTCCTCCAGTTTTGAGGCCTGAATAGATATGTGAACTTTTACTGGAGCTTGTATTAGAAATTCCAGACATAAATCAAATACCAAATGTGAACATAATGCTGAAATTACAAGCATTTCTCTCTACACAGATGAAATACTGAAAACGATGACAACAATAAAGCTATAATTCTGTACAATTATAATAATTCACCTACATTCCTATCTTTGAGTAAAGAGCCAGTTTAATTTTTGTAACTCTCAAGAATAGGTCAAGATATTTATTACCTCAGGTAATGTCTGAAAATAGACAAAATGCTATCCATTAATTCTGTAAATTTTCAATATACATTTACTGTGAATTTTAGAACTAAGGTTCAATGTTCATCTCCTGTTTTGGATAATTTCATTATCTTAATAGGCACTAGCCCTCATCTGAAAAAGATTATTTACATAAGATTTTTAAAAAATAAATCTTTATACTATTGTTTTATCTTAAAAGGCACTAACAGTCACTTGGCTCCCTGTCCATCTTTTTGAGTTCTTACAGCATTGTCTTAAAAAAACATCCAAAACTTTTCACTTCTAATGAAAAATCTCAAACTTGCCTTTTTTTCTAGTTTCACTGCCACAAACTGTACAAAACCCTTCTTAAAACTACTGAACGTTGCATACAATACAGGAACAAAGTTCCTCTATTCCAAGTTATATGATCAGTCCATTTATAGACTTCATTGTAGGCACATGCACTCATTTCAACTGAAGAATTTTTAGCACTAGCAGTAACTGCTGAAGGTATGAAGAAATGGTTCCTTTCAATACACTAGACAAAGTGGGTGCAGCTTACCACAGGCCTTCAGTTTCTCCCAACACCATTGTCCTGGTTTCAGCTGGGATATAGTTAACTTTTCTTTTTAGTAGCTAGAATAGTGCTATGTTTTGGATTTGGTATGAGAAGAAAGCTGATAACACACTGATGTTTTCAGTTGTTGTTAAAGAGGTCAAGGACTTTCCAACTCATGTACTGCTCGTGTGCAGGTATATAAGCAGCCAGGAGGGAGCATGGTCAGAGCACTGGACCTAAATTAGCCAATGAAATATTCTAGATCATGTAATGTCATGCTCAGTGTATAAAGAAGGGGTGGCCATGAAAGAGCGGGTTCTCCCTCATTTCCAAGACTGCAATGGCAGGATATTGGTATTTTGGGATCACTAGCTGGGAACAGGGTGGGTATCAGTTGGTGGGTAGTCAGCAATCACATTGTACATTACCCATTTGTACCTTCAATTATTGTTACTGGTTTATTTTATTACAATTACTAAACTGTTTTTATCTCAACATACAAGTCTCCATTTATCCCTCCAATTCTCTTCCTCATCCTCCAGGCAGGGGGAGGGTGAGCGAGCGGCTGCACAGTGTTTGGCTGCCAGTCAAGTTCAAACCATGACAACAGGGCAAGGTAGAAGTGATTACAGGAACTGCAATCTTATTAGAGTTGGTTGCTGATTTGAGTTAAGAACCAAGTCTCACAAAGCAAGAGTTGGAAAAGAAACCGAACTGCTCTGGCCAACAATTATCTTGGCACTGCCCTCTCAGCTTTCTGAGAATTCTAGAAAGCACCACGATTGGAGAAAATATTACATCAGAGAGTCTGCCAGAAGAGGGGAAACACATCTGATAGAGATGGAGAAGACACACTGACTCTAGAAAAGAGGAGCTTACACTTCTGCCAATTTCTTGGACACTTGCATCTGAAGCCTTAAAGTGAATCTTCTTGTAGATGTGAACTGCAGTTTTGGAGCTAATGTCAATGTAATAAAATAACCTAGATGCATATTCTACACTTGATCTACTGTTAAGGACCAACTGACTGGTTACATACATATGGAATAAAACATTAAAAAAAGACCCCTTAACTGAGAGCTTGCAAAATAATGTGACAGCATAAAAAATTTTAAGACAAAGTAATTTCAATTTCATATTAACAAAGGACTTTGGTACTGTCATTTCACTAAATACAGCAGTTGTCATACCATGGTCTTCATTATCATCCTCATGCACTCGATCCTCTGTTTAAAGAAAAAAAATAAATCAATATGAAGATTCATAGAATTTTGAGGAAATAAACACACACAAATAAGACAGTGTCAAGTTTATTCAGGACAAAAGAGATTCTAAACTATAGTATTTTATACTGTATTAAAATTAGTAAGAATTCAGCAAAGGTGAAGATTTCTAAAAGATCCTGTGAAAATAACTGAATCATTTTCTGGCATCACAAGATAGTGCTTTATTTTTTTAAAGTCTATCAGTAGGCTTTTATTATCCAGTTCATTAAATAATCTATAAATTACCCACAACTCAGAACTGAACTACTCACAAATCATTTCTATATACAGCAGACTTCTGCAGTGGAATTTTGGAATCCACTTGCTAAAGCCTGCTTGCTTTAAAAGAAAAATAATTTTAAGTTACTACTTTTTTTATGATGCTTACCACACTAACTTCAACATCTCTGGCAAATTCAAATAATTTTTTGCTCACAGAAACATTTATATGCAATTTAAAATACAAATATCTATACTCCTGGTAATGTAACCCACAAAATAGTATTCTGCCCATTTGGCTGACATACAGAAAAGTATTATTCATTAAGATCTCTGTATTTTTTCAGAATGTAAATAAAAATACAGATGTAATAACTTACTAAGGAACCAATGCTATCTATAAGTTCCAATGTTTTGGGGTTTTTCTGTCTTGATTTGGGGACAAAATTCAATAAAACTGCAATAAAAAGAAGTAACACTTTGGACTGTACCTGTGTAATGTTCAATAGCATCTTCTAGCATTAGTTCAGAGTCACCTTAAATAAAAATATTTCATATTTTATATTCAAATCCAATTTTCATGCAACAGCTAAATAGCAGAAAAGAACTTAAAACCATCACATATTTAGCTCAAGAATAACAGAACTAAACATACTGAGTTAATCCTGCAATGTTTGATTTGAAAGTGACAGCTGGATTGTAAAACACATCCAGGAGCTACACTAAGTCACACAAGATAAATTCATGCATATTTGTATCTGGGCTTAAAATTAGAATACAAGTAGGTCTTTGACAATCCACTGATTAGACTGAGACACTCTGGACAGAACAAGATATTTAAGTAAGTATTTCTGGACTGGATTTGTGGAGTATTGTGTTCACAACTGCAATGGTAACACAGCTGCAAAAATTATGCTTATTTGAAACTACACAAAAATTGGTTTGAAAATAAAACTGTGACTTAGTCAACATGACGCATTATGTTGAAGCACCTTTAAAAAGTGTAAGTGATTATATTATAATCTGAACTCATTAAATATACAAACCTGGTGCTTCTGGATCACTTACTGTCTCTTCCACAGTCATAACATATTCATCTGAAACTGTAAATTAAATATGAAAAATAAAGTTTGAAATTAAAAATATGAAGTGCTTTTAATACTCAATTCTTTTTAACTTGCATCCATGGTGTGTCTTGTCAGTTGTTAAGTGTAGCGCCCTACTTGAAAACAGACAAATTAAAGCCTCACAGACATGTGCAACCTGATGCATAGCAACCCAATGGAAGGTGTTGGGCCATCTCTTAGTGGTGGGTCACCTGTTAGTCCTCTGTTATACCCTCAATATGAGAACTATATCCATGAGAGCCATTAGTCTCCATGAATAATTTTTAACAGGTCTTCTAATACTAATTTAAAAAAAATATAATATTCCCCTATCCTCAAAGTTCTAAAGTAGCTGCTTTACTAACGTGCAGGAGGACCACTGATGGTGATCTACAGAAGACAAGATAATAGATAGACAAGACAGAAGACAAGAGCCAGAAATCACACCTCAAGAAATTTGTACATTTACTTCTAGCATCACAGATTTAGAGCAATTTACTTCATTTCATAGCCAAATACATGGATTATTTTCCTCTGTGACTACAATTTTTTGTGATGTTATTAATATACTCAGTGATACACCTGACAACACATGGTATTGAAGGTAAATTAACTATCGTTTTACTTTGGAAGCATTACAGCTTGGATTCTAAATCAGTAAGTGGAAAGTAGTAATCACCCAAGAAGATAGGAATAAGCAGTTTTAGCTGTATCAAGCAAATAAAATTATTTTTCTTTCATATTTGGCATCAAATGAAACTATGAAGTCCAGAACTAACATTGAGCCAAAGGTAAGAAGCCTAGTCCAGAAAAAAAAAAAAAAAGGAAAAAAAAAAAAGGTGTCTAATGTAAATGGAAGAGGTTGCCTGTACTATAAACAAGCATTATTAGCATCTAGAAGAAAATACTTATCAGATAGCAGGGAAACTGTAATATCCACCTAATGTTTCTTCATAATGGGAATGAGCTAATGCCATTGTATGAAGTATCAAACAATATGAAGATATCTATAAGGTAATTGGATTAGTCCAGGCCAAATTTCATGAAGTTTGAAAGATGAATTAGGGTGTGCAGAAAGACAGTGTCAAGGGTAGCTCAGAATGAAGTCCTTTGTGCTGACTCAGTCTCCAGTAGTATAATCTGTCATAAAGAAGCAAACAGTCCTGAAGGGAAGGTTACAAACTGGATGTTTCTGAAAGGTGACAGGTTCCATGTGAGAATACAGGTTTCTGACTAATGACGAAAATAACAGGCTAGAAGGACCTTAGCATTGTAGACTATAAGAAGATAGTAATACAAGCAATCTATCTCATTCTCTCTTTCTTAAGACTGTATAAACACAGACCTCTTGCTTATCCAGTTCCCAATCATACATAACAGCCAGAAACACATAAAAAATTAAAAATGAAGTTGTTGCACAAATGAAAGCAAAGTTTCCACACCTATCATCCATTCTTTTTAAGAACCATTTGCAATGGCAAATGTCATCTCAGTCAGAGTAAAAATATCCAAGACAATAAAAAACAGTTATTTGAAAAAAAAATTTTCAAAATTACATATTATTAAACCAGTCTAGCCTTTTCTATTTTGCTTTCTCATATAATTTGCTACATGTAGGCAGAAAACCAATATTACCAAGTTTGGAAAAACAAAATTATACCTAGTGCTTCATATGGTTCAGGCTCTATCCCTTCAAGATCATCTGCCAAAAGATCAGCATCTGAGAAACAAACACGTATTTACAGACTTTAAAATTTTTAACTCAGTACATGATACCACACACCCTATAACAGAGTATTATGAGCACTTTTTTTAAATGAAATTATGTTCTCAGCAGGACTTGCATTATAGTTCATATATAACATTCTCTAAGAGATCCACATTAGAGGAAAGCAGAGCGAGAATAAGTCTGTTTACAAAAGTCTGTGCTAATAAACTCTTAAAATTTAGTTTAATAAACTAGAAAGTTGAGAAGCAGACTCCATACAGATATTATAGAAGTCTCTCTACTGAGGGGAAATATGGACAGCTGGAGCACAGATTAATCTGCTTGGTTGCAAGCCGATATATAGTAAGTAAACAATAATATATAATTACCTGGATTCCAAAACACATGGCACTAAAATATTCCATTTTGATTTTAAAAATATTTATCTGCTAAATAATACTTGCTGTGATGACATCTGCTAAGTATTGCATGTAGAAATTAAGAATCAGGTTTGTAATGAGACGTATTTCCTTTCATCTATCCTTATTTTTGGCAAAATTTAATTTTAAATATACTTAGTCATTCAGATACCTTTCTGAACTGAGTCTGGTGTCTCATACGCTTCTGGCATTTCATTCTCTAATTCTCTAAGCAAATCATCTGTTGTAGGCGCTTCAACAGTTTCTCCAGGTACTTCTTCCTTCACTTGCCACTGGTCATTTATATTTTCATCTACATCTTCGTATCTCTCTCCTGATCAGTAATACAGATTGTTAGAGAACACATACTCTTTGGTAAATTCTATTATCAGCAAATATTCAGTCTTCAGCACACCCTTTGTGTTTTTCAACTAGTCCCTGATGGGGATAAGGAGGGTGACCAGATGACTTGTCTGTACCTTACAGCAGTATAACCCCAAAGTATCTGCACTGACTTGCCAGTGCCTTCTTTGCTCATGGAAAGAACCACTGTAAAAGCCCTCTCTGTTTACCCATTCTTGCACAGTATTTTGAGAAAGTTTTTATCAACTGGCTGATTTAAGCTACTGCTGCCAAACATCCCTGGGTAAGAGACAACAGTTTTAAGATTTGGTGACTGAACTTTCTGAATTTTCTTAAAAATGACAAATTAGCTGAGTAGAATGCTGTGCGCAAGCAGAAGTGCTTTAAGTGCATACCAAAACCAGACTCCGAGATTCATCTAGCCTATGGCAGTATTATTACTACTCTTCAGTGATTTCTAAGAGTTAATGTATTACCAGGCTGGGAATGGAGAGCTTCATGAAGAACAGAATGAGATTCTTCTTCCAATTCTACGTCAGCATTCTTGTGCTCTAAAAGGATTATAAATTGCAGTGAAGGAAAGTGCAAATGGCAAAGTCTAAACATCAGCTCAAGGCTTGCAGCTTTTAGTAGCCTCCATAAAGTTCTTAGTCCATTCCATAAAGTTCCATAGAGTTTGACTTGGTGCACCTCTGCAACTCGTGCAATTAAGAGAAACAATTTCATTTTGCTTACTCTTCAATATGGAAAGTATTGCATCAGTCACATCAGATCCATTCTGAAGATGAACCGGAAGAATTTATCTACACTGGATCTTCTGCGCATATTTTTTTCTCAGTGACATTAATATTAATAACTTAACTATTTAACCCAAGAATTCTCTTCTATAATTATTTTACTAACACTCTCATCCATTACTTTCCTACAATTTAGGCAGCAGAACTAGCACGTCATATTTGACAAGAAAATGTCACTTGCAGAAGAGGTGTTTTGTTGACTTTATAAACAGGGAAAATACATACTAATATTACAATATCAAGGTCTGCCCCAGGCAATTCATACCAGAATAAATCAAACTGAATTCTGGGACAAGTGATTGTCATCTAACACACCAGACCAGGACATAACGGAGATTTCTATGAAGTGTTGCCTTCGTATAAATGTCCTCAGAAACTCAACAGCACAAAGCCAAATCATAGCTGCATTTTTCAAATATATATCCAAAATGGTATCAGTTATGGGGGGAAAAAAAAAGGAAATAACAACTTAACAACATATTTCATAAATTATAACTTAAGAAAAGTAATGCAAGTCTTTTAAAACAAATTATATATTCTATTTTAATGATGATATGCCCCACATTTGTGGCTTATTGTGTTAGGTTCACACAAACGTCAAGTAAGATAAGCCTCTTCAAGGTACAGGAAAAAGCATCCTGAATAACACTATAATGCACATCAAGTATCTGAAGTCTGACATGCAAAAATATATTTTCTTGAATCCCTCTTGAACCTATTAAATTTTACTAATACTTATGTGGCTTTTAAAATGTTTAAATTATTTTTTTCAACACCAGAAACTGTACTTACTGTATGGTATTGGTTTTAGTAGAAAAGTGAATATTTGATAAACCTTATTAAGTTGGTTGCTGGTTTTTTTTTCTTCTGGTTTTGTTTTTTGTTGGTTTTGTTTAAGGTGGAAAATTTGCTGCTATTCTGATTGGGTACACTGTTGCATGTGTACCAAAACCACAACTGTACATCAGCAGAAAGTTATTCTGATGAGATGTGGTTCCAGTGGTAATCATGAAAGCTGACAAGAGTGCCTTCTAGACATTTAAATTATAAACTTTTCATGATCAGTGATTATATAAATTTATGAAGAGTGATTCCCATTAAATCAGTGGACAAGCAACACATAAAAGTGATTAAAGACTCCTTTTTCTCCAGAAATAAATAACACAATGAGTTTACATATTGAGGAACAGAATTACAATTCAAATGAAGCATTGTTTCACCTATGGTTTACGAAAGGCCTTACCTGATTCAACATATGACTTCTCAGCAGGCTGGATGGTCTCCTCAAATTCTGGTGATGCTGGCTGTGCTGGGACAGATCTTTCTTTAAGGCCTGCATTTTTCAGTTATAAAGTTAACTTTATACTCCTTTTGATCTGATTCAATTATAAACTAAGAAAGTTGCATCCATTAAATTAATTTAATGTTAAACTCTCCAAAATGCATTCAAACAATTAATTACAATTACAGGGTGGTCCTGATATACAGTGATATATATGAAGACTAAAGTGTATTCAGATAATAAACAAATGTTTTGAAGACAAACACACAAGGGGAAAAAAGGGACAGAAATTTAAGCACTTGCCTTTATTTCAAAGAGACTGAACAAATGACTATGCTATTCTCAACATCTGTTCAGTATCCAGGAGAAAAACAGGCAGAAGGTTTTTCCTTACCATTTTTCTCTTTGGGCAAAAAGTGCTTCATGTGATCAGCATTTTTAGGTTTTATGGAGAACTAATTTGAACTTTACAAAATGATGCTCAGAATAACAGGTATTTTAAATTTGTATGTTAACTCTTAGATCTGTTGAAGAGAACTGTAGGTTCTTCAGAATAAGTGATCTCAATCTCCAGTTTCTTTTGACAACTAAATCACCACGGAAAAAGTATGACTGGTGGAATTTCAAAAGTCAGATGCTTATTATCTATACCACAGAGGTTTTTTAGATCAAAACACAATTAAAAGAAAGCAACCAATAACTGGAACGATCAACACCATGGTAGCAGATAAAGATAATTCATAGCCTTGGAAGATTATGCCACATCTTAAGACACCACATCCTTAAGAAAGAATGTACTGGTATCAGTCTAATCCTCCTCTCAACTATCCCTTATGAAGGATTCAAGCAAGACTTAAACAAGACAAGTTCAGACTGGATATAAGAAAAAATTACACATACACACACGCACCCACACACACCCTTTCACGACAGTCAAATCTGTGGAAAAGGCTGCACAGAAAGGTTGTGCATTCCCATCTTTGGAGGTTTTAAAGACCACGCTGGGTAAAGGCCAGCATAACCTGGTATACCTCAGAGATGACCTTGTTTTGAGAAGGATGTTAGAATAAGGATCTCCTGAAGTCCCTACCAAATGTAATTCTCCTATAGTCCTACATAATTTTTCCTAGGTTTATATTTAGGTATAAGTTCCAAGGTCAATTAAGATAAAACTATCTTCTTAAACACACACACACTGCCCCAAACAAACTAGTTTCTCTAGAGCTATATGCACAGAAATCAACAGAAAAACAGAATTTAAGAAAGCAGATGATACACTACAATGAACACTCCTGCAATGATAACAATCTCCAGTAACTTTAAGCGAATCAATATAAGTATTCTATTTCAAGCCAGTAAAGTTGTTTTGTATTTTAATAATTACTAGATTTCTACTGCAGTCAAACATATCTCAATACAATTAGGACTAGTATGCCTCTTGACAACTTTGTGTACACTAGAAAGATTTTTGACTCATGAGAAAAACATTTATTCCATTACTCTACATAAGTAATGGGAACAGGAATAACAGAATGAATTCTACTTACACCTTTTTATGTTATTTAAATTACATAAAGATAAGTAGTTAAGCTCTATCTAAAAGTACTGTAACTAAAAGTCCGCTACTATGGAGTCAAGACCAGAAGCTAGAAGAAAAAAGCTGAATTTACACTTAAAATTTTTTAACAATTTTCTTCTTTGTCATTAAAATAACCCTGAATTATTACAAAATATTATTAAGACTTACATTCTTCTTTTGCTGCAGTAATATTAATGGCTACAAGAGTAAGAATTTACTTTGTCTTACAATTATCTTTAACTACATATGGAGACAAAACTAGTTACTTATATTAGCTACTGTCTCACACTTCAGAATTTGGAAACGTAGTAACAGCAACCCTGCTTTCACAAATACAATTCACTACCCTTACATAGAGACCTCTTTAAATAAGTGTGTTCATGTTCTCCAATAACATGAGACAATAACACATCTCCAATTCCAGACAACCACTTGCTTTGTTTCATTAATAATAAACGGATTTTAAGTATTTCAGAAGATAATCAATATTTCACAGCCAACAAGCTTACAGTGTGTAAAAGGAAAAAAGGGACTAGCAAGAATATTTCTTTGTTTTGCTGGCACATTTCTCAACTAACTTTGCTTTCAAGCTTTTTATACACTTCTATTACACGTTTACCACTGATTCCTATTCAGTCCTCTTGAGTATATAATATGTTAAGTCATTTACTTTTTGCAAGATACTATTTTCTCTCATCTTTTTATTAAAATAAAGTTGCACTCAGTTTTCACTTGTGTGGTGCATTTTTTGAGCTTATGAGGTAACTCACCATGTTAAGTTTAATGACAATAATTTTTCATAGAGATGTACAACAGCACAACAGATCATTGAGGCAAAAATCTCATTTTATTGTGTGGCTATCTGTATAGCTTGAAGTGCTGCTCAAATAAAATGTCTTTCAAAAAAACAAAAATAACCAAACAAACTTTTTTAGATCCAGATTGTGCAGAACCAGAGCTATAGATACAATAATATATTAATCAGAAAGGCAACTCATGTGAAATTTCACTCCCAGAGTTACAACTTCTGTCCGATTAGGGAAGAAAATAAAAAGTGATGTGCAGTATACCATTGTGCCACCATTCATGTGATTTGAGTGCTCCTCTGTCAAATATGTATCTTAACACTTATCGGAGCAAAGATGAGTAAACATGTCTACCATCACTGAAACCTAAGAGAAAATGTTCATTATGCAAGTGCATTTATTAGATCTTCATTCTGTCAAGTTTTTTTGCTGAGCACTATAATGTTCACAACATACACTTTTCCCTTCTTCACACATATATAAATATTTAGAAAATAGCTCAGTATATCATCTCTGTTAATTATCACGGCTAGAATCTTAAGCCACTGTACTATTTTCTATTGCTTTCATTTGAAGTATTTTTCATAATTTTCCCTTAAAAAAAAAGAAAAATCAGATTATATCTTACCCTCTTACCACATCTTATACCTCTAGGGATCAAAGCATCTTACAGACAAGTATGTGCTGTATCAAAAGTCTGAAGTAAGTGTATTGCCAACTGTTATACACAAAGTTTAAGCAAAACCATGAACATAACTTTCAGGACTTTAAACTTACACCATCACCCATATGCATATGCTGCTCATGCTCAATTTTGCTCCTTAATTTTGTTTTCTTTAAAATAATACTGCAGTATAACAATAATAAAACCTTCAACTGTCACTTTAAATTTTGTTCTGAATCTTGTGTAATTTTACTGTGCAATTAAATATACTAAGCAGTATTATTTGTCTAGTAAAATTAGAAAATGTTCATTTCCCATATAAACTTGAAAGCAAATATAGATTCAAAAACAAACTGAAATATATCTAGAGAAATGTAAAATAAACAAAGTTACAAAACAAGAGGGCTGGATAAATCGCTCCTTTGTGCTAAAAATGCAGAAGCTATAAGAGCAAACTAACAGAAGAGCTTGCTTACAGAAGTATCATGTACTTGAAAAGTGTTTGAAGAAAATAATAGTCACAAAAATACATAAGCTGTTCTCTAATCAAGTTCAACCAAAATACAGTAGTAGTAGTAGCTTTTCACTTCTTAAAATGTGATTGGAATCAAACAATACCAATCAGTGGTAGCCTAATTCATTACCACAAGCTTGGAAAACTCAGAAAACTCAGGACACGGTTAACTGTGAAGTGACAATGAAACAAATTTTCAGACCTAAAGATAACTAAAAAATAAATAAAGAAGAAAGCAGAATGTATTGTCACAGGGTCAATAAACATAAGTGTTGCAATGTTTTGGTTGGTTATTTCTGAAGTCTCATAAGCAAGCTGGTTTGAGTGTTCATGTATGAAGTAGTTTTCTTACTCCACTTAGGGGAAAAAAGTTTAGCAGGGAATAATTTACATTTATTTGCAAAATTCCTATGTCAATACATTCTATCAATGCTCCTCTTGGTTGTTTTAATGAAACAGAAATACCTTCCTGTGAGTTTCCACTATATATGTCCAGATAATCCTCTAAATATTGCTTTTAAACTTGCATTTGATACACAACATTACACTTTTAGCCCCACATCAATAAAATAGCATTTTAATACAAGGAAACAAGAAAAGGAAAAAAAAACCTCACAGAATGAGAGTATGCTTGAAGTAACTGGCATCAGTTTGACATTTCCATTTTCAATACACATTGTTAACCAGACATATTAACATTATTTACATATTTCAGTTTCACAGCAGACGTTTTTGCTTTGTGTTTACAATGCCAGCACACGCTTAACAGTTTTCAAAAAATTATTATATATAGCCTTTGTTCACACCTATTTCCAGAAAACTGTATCTTCTTATTCTGTATTTACCACATTCATATAAATATGCTGAATTTCTCATTCTTGAGGTCTGTTCCTCATTAGCAGAACCAGAACTCTATTTCTTTTCTTTCTTGTCTTCCTTGGATAGGTTTTTAACTATCTTTTTTGTTTCTTTGTCTTTTCCCACCTGAATAGTACCATCCTTTTCACTGGCTGATTTTTTTGTAGTCTCCTTGGATTTTACATTTTTATCTAGGCCTTTTTCTTTTTCCTTTCCTCTGTCTCTTTTAGCCTTGTCAGAATCTTTCTTTAATTTATTCGTATCAAGAGCTTTCTTGTCCTTTCGATCAGTAGCATCTTTTCCTTTCCTGGCTTTCTTTTTTTCTTCCTCATCTTTGATTTCCTCCTTCTTGGATTCCTGCTTCTCCCTTAATTTCTTGAGCGGTTCTTTAATAGCTTCTTTTACTTTTTAGTTTTTCATTTAAAAAAGAGGAAATGTTCAATAAGAGAACCATTCTTGTATCAGAAAACATCTTATGAACAACTATCTAAAAAGCTTTGTTCGAATTCTTACTTAATATTTGTTAGATGCCAATTTAAACTTGTATAATTAACTATATAAGCTTTAAGCAATTTAAACAAATTAGTTTCAAATTTTAGCAATATCTCACACCATGCAGCCAGCCAATAACCTTAGCTTACTGAACTGCATCAGAATAAAGCATTAATCTAGTGAAAACCATGCCTCTGTTATCTTACTGTTAAATAACTTCTGCAGAACGCTAAAACCATTTTTGTCTGTGAGCATGAAAATTACAGTGAATTTTGAATCTTTGACAATGGTATGACAACTGTAGGATCTAGATATGTCAAGAATATCTCCAAAAGAAACTTTTTTCACAATTTTCTCAACTTTCCACAACTACAAATGAAGGTGTTATAACAATACTAATGTATATTACATGTTACTGATATTACCTCAGATTAAACCAAGACTTAAAAAAATATATCTGAAGTATATATTTTACAAAAGTAAGAAATAAGTACACAATTATTAAGAATAGGGATCACTTAGTCAATTAAAACAACTCCAAAGAAGTTAACTTGGTTTGACCATATTCATGAAAACAATTGTAAAGTAATTCCTAAACCTTTGCTTTTCCATCTGTATCATCATTATTAGTAATACTATACTGTTTGTTTTACTTTTTGAATTGTCTCTCTTGCACTTATTTTCTCTATTTCAATTCACATTTGGCTGTGACATGGTATCTAGATAACACATAAGAAGAGTCAGAACAGCATCCTTGAAATTTAAATGTTCAAACTTTACTTCCACTTTGCTCACAGCTTTGAAAAAAATTGTCATTACCAGCAGTATTCTCCAGAATAAGGAATTTTTAGCTCAATAAAATCTAGAAATTTTTCCATTAAATCTCTATGCAATATTTGTATTTAATTCTAAAATTAATACTCCCACATTATTAAAAAATAAATATTTTATATCTAAAATACAACAGCTCTATTTTTATTTAAACTTTTGAGAGAAACTGCAGTCTGTTAACGTAAAAAGCAGGCAAGCAACACATTTCTCCTGTAACATCTGCCTCTAACTGCTGTGTAACATTTCTGTGAACAATTCAATCACACAACTTTGTCTAAAAGGGGTAATATCACATTTCCTTCCAACTGTTTTTTGACATAGAGCACTTGAAATATATCATACCATTTCTTCATTCTCATATCAAACATAGAAAAATAATCCAAAGCTCAGGAATGAATTGTTAAATGCCATTTATTACATTATTGGAAACACACAATTTGCAACCAAGTCATACTAAGCACAATGTGGAACAAATTCTAAAAATTTCAACTTGCATGCAAGATGCTAAGTCATATTCCTATAAGCATGAGAGCTTCCTTCAGCAAATGCACTTTTTTCCTAATACGAGTTTGTATTCAAAACAGCATGCATTTTTCACATACTGCTAGAAAAAAACACATTAACGTCTACGTGTCCTTAAAGCAACAAAGAGACTTCTTTACGTAGCACCATGTTGTGTGCAGGTAACTAAGAACATCTAAAAAGTTAAGCACCTGAAGTACATCTCATACTTCAGTGTTTTGCTGAGGCTAATTAGCTTTTTTAGTCACTCTGTTCCACTCAACACATTCAGACCATTATGTCCTCTTTATACAGTAACGCAATTATAAATAAATATATCACATAAATCAGTTACAAGCTATCCTAGTATAAGCTTTTTGAAAATTTTAAAGTATCATCACTGCAATCAGTCCTGCAAATATTGAAGTTATTAACTTTACCTAAATTTCTCATTGTGTAAGAAATAGATAAAAGTATTGGAAGTACAGACTTCAGCAGAAATTAAGATGCTCAAGTCCAATATAGTAATCGTATCACAAATTTATGAAAGACATGAAAGATAACTAAAGGAGAATTTCACACAGAGCAAAATCTGCATATAGACCAGAACATTTTTTTGAACATGCAGAATATGAAGTTATCATAAACTACTTACAATCCAAACAAGACAGCTGTTGTAAAAATTTGCAAAACAAAATATAATCTCTAGTTAGGAAGCACTCACATTACCATTAAATTACGATCTGTAGCAAAAAATAATCTTACTGAAAAATGGGGAGGATAATAGTTTGCTGCACCATTAGACAACACAGCGAAAACAGCTAGTATTAGTAAACATTATTATAACCTGCAATCTGTACTTGCAATGCGCATGCATTTCAGACATCACTATCTGCATAAAGTTCCACAAGAAAAAAGAACATTGAAAATACCTTTGACTTTAGTTTTTTTCTTGGCTACCCCTCCTGGCTCCTCACCTGATTTGTTGCAAAATGGAAACAGGTTATGAATGTATCTGTGATGTTCAACAAACATGACATAAAATTTTCCGATCTGCCATGCTATGTAAAAAGTTATTTTTACATAGCACACTGCAATGCTATGGAGAGATACCAAATGCTAACTTGTTAAGAATAAAGCATCTTCAGTAGTGAGACCACCACAAGTACTGATGGAAGACTAATTAATCCAAGGAAAATATATTATCAGATGCACGCTACTTGAGATGCTTAACTTCTTAAAGCTAGTTCAGCTCTCTCCAGACAGCATCATGCCACATAATTATGACCAACATCCCAATTGATATCTCTGCTAGGTACTGTGTCAGTTCTCTCAAACCCACTAACTCATTTTTCTATACAATTCTATAAATATTTAATAAACATATTAATGAAAAAGATCTTCAAGTATGTATGTACTGTAGATTATATTAATGAGAGTATTTTCTTATAATGAATTACAATTTATGTTTCTTGGAAAATATATTTTGGCAAAGGTATTGCTCATTTTCTAAAAGGCAGTCGCCATTTCAGTTCAGTTAAAATACTGCTTTACTTTAGACTAAGACTGCAAAGCTTTTATTAAAAAAAACCCTATTGTCCAAAGTCAGGTGCTGCCCTCTTTCCACACTGTAGCTCAATTTCATTTAGCATCTTGATTGTGCTTTATACCTAGTTCCACAAGACACAGGAAGTCAAAAGCATTCCCCAAAATACAGATAATAGTTAGCTTCATGTTTCTAATACCATAAAAAGAGATTGGATTATCAATGCTGCTGTGGCGTAAAACCTAAATCCCATAAACACAACTATCTTAAGTCATGTGCATTACCAAAAATCCAACTAGAAAGTTAAGAAAAGTTATGGTAAATATATTTTTAGAACTCATAATCTTATTAAACTAGAAGAGATATTCCCACGTCTCAACATTAGGCTTCTCAATCAGACATATAAAGCATCTACGTTGGACAACCGAACTTAAATCTTAGGTTTCCAGAAAACAGTAATTACCCAAACGGCATCAATAGACCTCAACATTTATTTTTAAAGAACAAAACAACCATATCCTACACTACAATAAAAGTTCACAAATTTAAAGAACACAGCCATTGACGTTACTGTAATCCACTTGCACCTAATTTCTGTTTTACATGTTTTCAAAATATCAAACATTGACATTGTGCCCAAAATTTCTTAAAAATAGGTCAGCCAGGTAAAAATACAACTTTTTAGCTCTATTTCCTTACAAACCTGGGATATGAAAGCCTCTTTAAACTCTTCCCTCACAAATTACCATCATTGTTCAAGTCCAGAGTTTTAACTTCACTAAATTAATTATTCCATCTTATTACTTCTAAGCAGTTTGTGGAAGAATAAGTAAACAATTTTCTCATCTAAAAGGAAGAATAGACTCCAACTCTGTTATACCACAGCACAAGTAAAAATATAAATAATAAAAGATACTTGAAGTTGCACAAAGTCATATTGAAATTTCCAGCTCCTCCCCTCTTTTCATAGAAAAATTAAATGTTACTAGATATTTTAAGAAATACTCTTAAAAGCATGTCTTGACAGGGAAAACAGAAAATTTCACAAAGATCTGTATACACAGAAATTATCATACAGATATTTGAAATTAACTTTAAATATAAGCACTACATGGAAAGATTACACAATAGCTTGTTCACTGATTATTGATATTTCACTTGTTAAATATTCAGGCAAGCAGTAATTTGTTTCAAACTGCTTTTATACAGTGAAAAGTGTTAAGATTCTCAGAAAATTATCAATGCATGACAATTCTGTAAGTCATGTTTAGTCCACTACAAAAAGGACATTGAATTACTCAAGCGTGTCCAAAGAAGGGCAACGAAGCTGGTGCAGGGTCTGGAGCACAGGTCGTATGAGGAGCAGCTGAGGGAACTGGGGGTGTTTAGTCTGGAGAAGAGGAGGCTGAGGGGAGACCTCATCGCCCTCTACAGCTACCTGAAAGGAGGGTGCAGAGAGCTGGGGATGAGTCTCTTTAACCAAATAACAAGCAATAAGACAAGAAGGAATGGCCGCAAATTGTACCAGGGACAGTTTCGACTGGATATTAGGAAGCATTTCTTTACAGAACAGGTTGTTAGGTGTTGGAATGGGCTGCCCAGGGAGGTGGTGGAGTCCCCATCCCTGGAGATGTTCAAGAGTTGGGTTGACAAAGTGCTGAGGGATATGGTGTAGTTGGGAATTGTCAGTGTCAGGTTAATGGTTGGACTGGATGATCTTCAAGGTCTTTTCCAACCTTGATGATTCTGTGATTCTGTAACATATTATGAGTAGTCCCATTTACAGGAAAAGTATGTAGAATAATATATTTCAAAATCTTAATATTATGTAATAATCACAAGACAGAAATCCTGCTCCATCTTGATTTCCACCCGGAACAGGTCCCCACAATGGCTACAGCACATGGAGGTCTCATTTATGAACCCCAAATAGGCTGAAGCAAGACATGGGTGCAAAAGACTTCACTTTTCAAAGATACCAATGTCCTGGGGCATGTGATAAAATCTGGCATCTAAGTTAACTCACTGGCAAAGACTTAGGCTCTTATAGTCTTGAGAAATGCAAACCAATGTCCAAAATTTAAGAATCATGTAACTAAACTTGTGGACTCTTATTCTAAATTCCAATTTACGTGTCTTTGCACTCTTTTTGAGCTAGTTTATAAGTTTGTTCTTTTTTCCACTGAGTCTTGCAACATAAATGTCCCAGTGCTGGCAATACAGAATTTATAAACACATATGTGCTTATAGAGGAATGTCAGAAATGGCTACTATTAGAGTCAGTGAATTAAAAAGTAGACTTCAAAGTTAACATAGCTGGACAGGTTTCCAATATTTGCCAAAGAAATGCTTTACATTGTCATACTAAAAATTAATTATGTCAAAGTGGCTATTTTTACATAATGCATAATGATAGGTTAACAGGTTCTTAACTGATTCTTTAAAACATAGATTATTACAGAGCATTCTAACTGTCACAAGATCCAGTCATTTCCTCATAAAAATCTTCCACCTCCACAAACAGAACGCCCAATCGAGAGCACAGCTTTAGATTTCCAGCATGAAAAATATATGAATACTAGTTTTATTCAGAAAGATAAGCATTGCAAAACAAACATAACAGCATTCAGTCTTTCTGAGCAGTTCCACAGATGCTGACAGATAACATTCTCATATTTAACAATATACTGAGAAACCTGACATTTATTTCTGCATATGCAAATTCTGTATTATTCATTTAATAATACTGAAAACTTTAATAGACTTGCTATAGAAAAGGCTTTGACACATCAAAAAATTCCTGTAAATCAGTTCCACTACAACACCTACCTGCATAAACCCTTTTAACCTGCAGCATCATGAACAAATGCAAGATAATTAATTAAGATGGCTTATCCAGTTACACGTGAGAAAGGGCTACTTCTCATTTACCATAGAAAGCATATGGTCAAGGTTTAGCACTATGCAGCTGACAGACAGAACTTGCTACCTTTCTGCAATTTGGGCCTGGGTAACAGAACAGAAAGTGTCAAGCTTTTAACATTAGGGCTTGTGTGCAGACTTTTGCCTTAATTGATTAGGTCCCATCAAAAACCTCCTTCACCACACAGAAAGTTAACAAAAGATGTTAAAACTGCAGAACTAGAAAATAAAAACAAGTTATAAACCAAAACTGTTAATAATCTTTTTTCTCTCCTTTTTGTTTTCCTTCTCCAGAATGACTGCAAGTCAGAAAAATATGTTTGTTTATGCACTTGCACATAATTATTACTACTATTCTGCATTTATAATATGCTACATTGGATATACAAGGTCTTCTGCTAAACAAAATAGCTTACTACAGAAAGCTAGACCCTACTTACCTTAAACTGAACTCATTACCTGCATGCAGAGCACTGGGCATACCAAAGCCTGCAACCCTCCCAAACACAAGACAGTTTTTTTAATTCATACAACTACCATAAAAAAAACCCCAAAACAACTCTCAATACATTCTCAAATAAGTTGCTTTAATATCTCTTGCTTATTTAACTGCCTAATTTGAGAGGAAAAATCTAAACTAGAGACATGGGCCAGAAAGCATTTTCTTTCTGAAGTCACAGATGCATATGCTGCATCTTGTATGAGAAGATGTAAGAAACCAACAAGCAAGTCTTGCCTTTATGCTGAGGAATTAATCCTAACTGACCATAAGGAAGACAATATTTAATGTATTTCATGCTGCTGTGCCATCGTTATTATACCTGCTTAACTGATGTCAATCGAATAGGGAAAATAGTATGCATCTATCCAAAATGACTGAACTGTACACAATGACTTTCCCCCAGCTCTCAAATACTAATCTGATCACGTTTACAATATAGGTGGGTTTTTTCCCCCCATCTGACCATGAAATGAAATGAAAATCCTTCCAATGCTTCAATGCATTCCTCTTCCACCCCTCCAACCAACTGTAATCTGTACGAATAACTGTCATAAAAATTCAATTTCTTCTAAGGACAACTGAGACTAACTAATAATATAAACTTACCATAAAATGAAAACTACAGATGGTAAGCCTTATTCACTGACCTCGAAACAAATTTCCAGAGCGAAAGATTGAACACACTCTCAAAAAAAGCTCACCAGGAGAAGTATTGGCAAAAAGTTATTTCAATACAAATTTCAATAGATAAGCAAACAATTTCCTGTTTATTCTCTTCAATTCTAAGTTATTCTGTATATTGTGATTCTGCTCTCCCCCCCCCCCCCCCCCCCCCCAATATAAACACTGTTTTACTTTCCAATTAAATATTGTTGAAGGTGGTCACAGAAATCTGGGGTTCAAACCTTCCATAAGTTCTCAGCCATTTCACACATATGGGTATTAAAGGTTTTTTCCCTACAATTTCTTTACATTAGTAACACAACAAAGCAAGCAAGAGCTTAATCTACAAAGGTTAATGTAGTATGAAGGTTGTACACTTCAGCTGAAGACTGGCAGTTAAAATAACAAACATCTACTAACACAAAAAAATAGGAAAGCAAAACATTCCACATATTTCCACTGGCCAATCTAGCAGACTACAATTTTAGTCACAAACATTTACTTCTGGAGCTCTATAAAATTAAATACAAGTTACTCGTAAGGAATATGAAGGTAGCTAATGAAAGCTCCATGTCCAATTTAACATGAAGTCACTAAATTTTCATTCTTTACTAGCTACAAAACCTAGCAAGTTCCTATCACTTAAATAATGTATTTTCCTCATTAAAAAAACCTGCTACTAATTTGCTCCTATTTTAAATTCTCAAAACAAAAACAGCAGGTAGAAAGCAGTAGCTTTGCCTTCTAAAATAATTATTCTAGAATAATATTAGAAGCCAAAGCTGCTACAGCTTTCTACCTACAGTTTAAAAGCACTTTAAAAATTTTCTGCACTTTTTAAAAAACATTAATATACTGACTGCATTTTATATAATTGATAGTCATCAAAAATTAAACTAAAAGTTTAGGTTTCAATTCCCTCAACTAATTTTAAACACTTTGTGTGGACTTATAAACAAGAGTTGATACACAGTTCAGTTTTCCTTCCTTATTTGCACATCATACTCAGCTCAACCTTTTTGCTATTAAAATGCTTTTTTAAAAAAAAAAAAAACAACAAACCAACAAACAACACACCATGCTGATATAACTGAAGACTCATCTAAATCTTATTACCACCCTTACTAGTCAAGTGCTGCTTGCAATCACAATTCATGCCATACAGCAAAACCAAACTCTGCTATCCCAAACTCTAGGAGAGCTTTGATAGCTCTGCTCACCACTGGTGAGGGTTTAATTGTTAACTCAACAGAACACCACCAGGCAAGAGTGAACACTTCTGAAACACACACACCACACCCCCCTATATTCCAGAAACTAAGTACTCCAGCAACTCACTGTTAGCATTTCTCCTATGTCTTCCCCACTGACCCTTTTTCTCCTCCCACAAATTCTTCATTCCTACTGTAATTATTTTTGAGAGAACTTACACACAAGGTTGGTTTTATCAAATCAGAACTTTCTTGGCCTTCATTTCATCTCCCTAGCCCAAGTGAAATTAATTTACGGTTTACTGATGTGACCATTACCTATTTCAGTGCCTGCAGCTTCCTCATGGTTCAAGCAAAATATCTATCTCTATTTCACTTGAAACTTCATCAGATGATCAATGTCTATTTTAACTATCTAGTTCCATTGCTGAAGCATCTACAACAGAATTCAATGTTCCAGGACAATTTTTCTAATTCATACTGAGAGATACATCACAATAGTGATGAAACTAATTTCTAATTCAGATTCATTCTAAAATTAAAAGAGAAAAAAAAAACAAACCACCAAACAAAACAAACCAAGCTTGTTCATTTCTTATGTCTCAAATATTTTGGAAGTTTCTTTCACTTCTAAGAAACTTCTCAGAAATATTCCATAGATACACTAGCGTTCATTTTCATAATGCATGGGGTTTTTTTATTTTCTTTGCCTTATACTTCATATATCTCATCCTAAAACCCATTAAATTTATGTGTAACCTCCTTATGTACTAATCCTCAAATATTTGGAAGAAAATGTGACTCATGTTCTTGTTGCTCTATTTCATTTGTAAATCTTAAGCAGCAGTATTAACAGTTCACAACTTAAAAAAAACAACACAAAAACCCCCCACTTCGTTTAACATTTTTTCTTTATTACTTTTTAAAGATCGAGTAGAACCCTGAGTTGGATGATTTAAGGAAAGCTTTTTTGAAACAGGCATGTTAAATTGCTTTAGAACTGCCATGCCCAAGCAAGTGAAAATTCATGTAATTTAAAAACAGGCTAAATTTCAGCCTGCATCCACTAAAATGAGTATAAACACTATATGGGAAACAGATACAAACTTAAGGGATCACAATAATCAATTTCATATAGTTTTAATAATAATCAGATTGAGTACACTATTCATGTATTAAAATGACAGTTTGGTTTCAGCTTTTAATACCTGCTACAAACTGCAGAACACAATTACAAACTCCCCTTTCTATACCAATAACTTTATGATAGCAGGCAGAATTCACGTACACGAAACATATTTTTGGAACAACTGTCTTAATCCTTTTCCTGTGAAACTGTTTTATAATTTGCAAAATTGCATTAAGTTCTTGAATTTAGCAAGGAATAGAAGACATTAAATTCTAATTTCCAATTAGTCTTTAATATATTCAGTATTACATTAGAAGTACATAATCACAGCTTCCCACCTCCATGAAAGGCCCACCTTAAAAAATCTCAAACAAATTTAGAACAGCCCTTGTGATGTGATTGTTATATCAAAAAAAATTACTGAAAACTTAGTTTGAAAACAGACATCAGTGGGAATAAACCATATAATGACATCGTATCTTCTGAATACAACAGATGTTAGCTAACTTAAAAATAAATGTTTCTGTAAAATTTTCAAGCACTTTCAAGTGAGGTGCTTTTATCTGAACAGATAAAAAGAATCTATCTGAGAAATCATTGCATCGCAAAATAAATTATTTATTAAAATTATATTTCACAGAAGAATTATTGTCATGTCTATATTAAGGATTAACATATAAGTATGTATTTACATAATGTAGTCATGCTAGAATACAATCAAGGCTGTTACAAAATGCTTCAGTTAATGTTTGCTAGAAAGACAAATGTTATAGTGTTAACAGTAGAGGTTATTACACTGAGCTTTGTAAGTTTTGTGCACAAAATGCACAAATTGAAGCACATACAGAAACCAACTACACAACCACAGATACATGTTTTATTCTACATATTTACACAACTGTGTAGTATTTGTCATCCTGTCACAAAAATGGAAAAGTCATTGAAAGGCTTTCAACTAGTGAAACTACATTGCATGGCTGACTTAAACTCAATCTTATAGCGTCCATTTGGGAGTTTCCCCTCAATGCCATAAATTCCTGTTATGATTTCATGAACATTTTCAAAAGCCAATCAAATTAGTCTCTCAGTCACTGGTTCTGTAAATCCAAAATAACACAAGTCTTTTTTCCCTGAACCCCTTCATTCTGTGACGTACCATCAACATCATCTGCAGGTTCGCTCTCTTCTTCTTCTAGTATTTCAAAAGGAGTCAATACATCATAGAGAAATGAGAGAAAGCCATAAAACCAATCAGAGCTTTCCTCTGCTAAAATATTAAGGACTTCCTCAAGGGAATCAATATTTTCATTACTGCCATCTTTGGTCAGGCCTACACAAGAATAGAGGAAAGAGAGAGAAAGAAAGAGAGAGGGGGAAGGAAAAAAAAGAGACAGAAGTTAGGTGGAAAGAGGAAACTGTAAAAGGAGGATCTGTGAAAGACATCTCATGTCACAGACAGCAGTCTTTACAGGAATGCTAATTAGGAAATAAAAAGATGTTAATAAAGTTGAATCTTTCAAAGTACAGACTATAATTTGGACAATAAGCATGCACAGTATTATGCCAAAAATCTTTAAAAAAGGTGGCAGTTTTGATTTCCCTTCTTCCCAGTTCTAAAACAAAATCCATTTATATTCAGATTTCTTGCCACAGCATTTACCTTTAAATGTTTTTTTTAACAGTAATCCTCCACTACTTAAAAATCATCCAATTTGCCTTTTTTTTTTTCTTAAAAAACACCATGTTCAAATTTGAGAGCTTGCAACTGATAGCTGAGAATAGCATTTAAAAACAAACAGTATTTAAATAAATTTATCATAGATATACTGTTAAGGATAACATTTATTCTACCGTGCAGAATTCTGATTTTGCTTAGAAGTGAGGCCTCTAATTGCTGGGGGGTGGGTGGGGGGTGTTTTGCAGTTTGTTTGCTTGTTTGGGTTCTTTTGACACAGTTCGCAATCATTCTTTTCTATGACATGTATTCTACATGAGACACTTGATCCTCAGGAATTAATTTCAAACCTGAGGATACACAGAACACTAGATAAAAATGAATAGGTAGCCAATATAAAGGGTGCTTGTATTGTTACATCTAAAGTAGACTAAAGACAGCTACAGTAGAGTGAAGAAAGAGCTCATCACTTCTAAACTCTCTGATACTAGGAGTTGCTATCTTGGGCTACAAGACTCACTGATCTAACTGGCATCTGTAAAATACAAAGAAGCCATGCTTAATGCTTTCTATTTTTCCTCCAGTTTTGGTTTGTTTGTTTTTAAATTAAAATCCACTTTTACAGTTATTTCTAAATAACATTTCAACTTTTCCATTCAGAAAAAGTACAACAGAATGACCAAGCAATGACAAGTGTCAATTATTGTAAGCTTTAAAGCAGGAAAGGGAGGAATTTCCTCCACTTCTAACCAGAAGAAACCTTCATGTTGAAAGAAGAAGCAGAAAAGTGGGCTAAGGGTGAAGACAGACTGTTGAGACGTAAAATTAAGTGAACATGTTGCACATGCAGACTACAAAGCAATATTAGGTGCAGGTTAATGAAACATTCAAGATAAAGGAGTTCATGGCAGAGACACTGAACACATTTCAACACATTTTTCTTACAGGACATAGTGAAAGTATCACTGACAATTCTGAGGAAACTTCCAAGTCCATGATGTTCCACATCCTTGTACCTGGATGTCCAGAACCTCTACTTGAGTGACCAGCCATTCTCTATAATTTTTCACTGGATAGCCCAAAGGTTTAAAAATGACAGATTGAATCCAGGAGGCAATCAAGGTATTATAAATATCCCTCTCCAACTTCTTCCATGGCTTAGTTCTATAAAAATTAAATTTTATAGACTTAACTTGATGCATGATAGTCAGTCATCTTTCTAATTTGTTTTCAAAATTTGGACGAAGCAAGATGTAAAGACATAAACCAAAGTAAGAATATTTAATGAAGAATGAAATCTCCATTTAAGAATAGAAACATAAATCTTAAAAAAAACCCAAAACCCTCTTAAATTATAAACATAGAATTATAATAATTTCTATCATTCTATTCTGCCAGAATCTGGCATTAAAAAAACCACAACCAAACCATCACTCACAAAAGACCCCAGGCTTTAGACAGCATTTCTGTAAGCATGTGAAAAACCATATAGATGCCCCTGGTTTTGCACAAAGTCAAGAATAACACTCTTTAATAAGTCTCCTGGGCAATTCTTTTTATAAAATATAACATGGAGTATAGGAGCATATTTTCTTTTTAAAAGATTAGGACATCAGAGGGAAACACAGAAACTGAAAGAATACATCTTATAATCTTTACCATAAAACCCATCACACAACAAAACCCCAAACGTTTTCTTTACAATTACTAATCAAGATTAATATAATGGTTTTATAATGGAATGTACGGGTAAACAAAAAAAAATTCTTCAGCCTGAGTTTCAGAAAGTAACATATTTCATATATTTATCTTTTTTTAAAATAAAAAAAATAAACTAATTAATACTCAAACTATTTCTGGTCTTCATTCATCCCCATAATCAAGAACTGCTTTTCAAAGTAAAATTCACATACTGATAATAAGCACACATAAGTATGGTAAGAAGTATCTGAAAATGGTGACAAAAATGGAAATGCCCGATCAGGCAGCCATACCATGCTAAATCAGTGATTCACAGGAAATAACTACTTTATTTCAAGAGAAGTCTAAACATTACAATTTAAATCAGCGATCAAGGGAGTCAAAATCTTTATTCCACAGTGTTACCACAACCAATGGGTTGAAGGGCTTGCCTACGTTCATTTAACAAGACAAAGTCTTTCTTCTCCCGCAAAACATCTCTTATGAGAATGAGCATACGTAAGAATATTTGAAGGTGCTGCAGTAGGACATGAGAAAAAGAGAGAAGAGCATGAAACTTACCCTAATAAGCTGAACTGTACAAAAGCATTCTTTTAGCTCCTATTATCTCACCCCAGATTTTCCAAAAGTGTAATCATTGTAAACCTGCTTGCAAACATCTTTTTCTACTGTAGGCAAACCAGGGGGAAAAAGTTCTTTCACAGAAACTTGGGTTGTAATGCTTACTACCCTTTGTTTACTGTAGCTGTTTTTCCATTTTCTGCATAGCCAGACTACTCTAAACTAAATGCACACTAACAATATATTGCTGACTTTCTGTAGCTGCAGTTCCAAGATTGTACTAACTACTGCAGCCATTTAACTGGAATTTCTCAGGGTATCGTTGCTTGTTAAAAAGGACTGAAGTATAACAAATGGCTTTGGCTCCAAAGATTTTATTTTAACAGTCATTGTTACTCTTTACACATTTTTTTTTTTTTTGGTACTACTACTACAACCACTGTTCCTCTGTACTGAGCTAAAGCAAACACAGAGGTACAACCTCCTAAAAAGAATATCTTCCTTCAAAGGGCTATCAGAGTGAAGTGGACAAAAAGTGGGAAGAGAATTACTGATAACAGCAGCTTCAAAGGAGCAGATTAAGAAGCCACTCTTTCCATTACCAAAAGGAATTCAGTAAACAGAACCTCACAAATACCTTTGAAAAACAAAGCATCTGCAAGGTAACTGTTGCACACAGTTTTTACTCCACTAATACCTCGAGAGAACTAAATCATCAAACTTCCTTTGATTTCAACAAATAAAAAGAACAGACCCTATCATACCTTATACATAAAATAAATGAAATAATGTTAATTCTTCTATTGAGATGTGCCCAAGTAGTACAGAAACCTAAGTTATCAGCTACTAAACCATTCTTTGAAATATAAAATAAACTCATGCTGATAGAAGTATTGTTTTTTTAATTAACTTAAAATATATTTTGCATTATTAAGCAAATGAAATCTTTAAATTTGTAGCAAAAACTAAAGATTATGGAAGTGGACAACATTAAACCACTATACATGCCACAATTTCAATATACAGTAATTTAGTAATAGCTGAAGAACAGAAAAGAAAAAAGCATATGACCTTCTAGCATTAAACATCAATCAGTAGTATCTCCTTTTAAAGTCAATATTAAATTATCAGAGAAACCACTTGTTATTACAGTAGTCTGACCCAGAGAAAAATCCCAGAAAGGAATAACTTTTCAAACACAGCACACAAAGAAACAACATCTTCACAAATAAAAGATAAAAGGAACTATGCATTCAGTATTTAGAAAGTTACCCTAATACAGTTGAATATAAGCTTACTATATGGTTTTCTTTATTACAAAGACTTAGTTCTGGAAGATAAATTCCTCAAGAGGTAAATCTAGTCTCCCTAGTTTCTGCATCAATGAAATAATTTCAGTCTGTACAGTGGTGTTCATTTTTTAGTGCATTTTAAGTGTAGAATACAAGCAAACACAATAACTTACTGGGAACTTCAGTTAATAATGTGCTAGTTAGTAGAAAAATATATATTTTTTTATTTTCATAATTTTTGTCAGTCATGTAACTTTTTAAAATTTACCATTTACCATTGCACTGCAGCAAATAAACTTAAATGAGGTTAAATCATATTTCTAAGCAAGTATTCAAAAACAATAAAAATAACTGTTGATCTGTGACCTTTTAATGTCGCACTCAAAGTATAAGGTTTAAATGTGTGATAAGACAAGCTTATAATAGAAACACTGTCATGTACTGGCAGAATTCCCAGCTATATCAAGTTGCATAAAATAGACATGTAACAAAGCAGCAGCATGTTTCTGGCTACCACCTTGGCAGTCTGAATCCAACTAACATGACCCAACTAATATAACTACACAAAGTGTTATTCACCATTTGTAATTAATATAATTTGTAGCTCTGAAGTCAGTCAGAGCACTAGAAATTCTTCTGAGTGCCTCTCACATTCACACCACTGCAAATTGGTTCATTAATTCTGATTGCATGGGTTTTCTTTAACCATGAAGGGAGTAAACAGATGAACTCCCCCAAAAGACTCACTTATTTCTACAAACATAAGTGGGGAAAAATGAACTGATGATAAACTTATTTTTATGAAGTATAAGTTTCAAACAGCAAGCCATAACACCCTAATATACTTTTGATAAGTTTGATTTGTTTGAGATATTCCACTTTGACTCTGCTCAAGCTATCAATTACTATGTAAGGGTTTTTTGTTGTTTTTTTTTTAATTTAACTTGCGAGGTTTATGTGCTCAGAATAGGTTTACATTTGAACAAATCAATTAAACTTTCTAACATCAGGTATGCAAGAAGTATCTATCAAATGCTTGACTGTGAAATTGAAGATGGTAGTGCTTTACTAGATGTAGTTAGAAGGGCAATATCACAAAGTGTGTCTAATGTTTGTCTTTCTGCCCACTATGTCTCTTCAAAGAGAAATTTCATTCTCCCAAACGACAAGGAACAGAAGCCTAAAACCAATGTTTCAACGTCAAAGAAGAAAAAGCCATGTCATGCAGGATTTCTAAAGGGCAAAGAAAACGAACAGACTTGTGGAGAACTCAGAATAGAGGAAAGCCAGTACAAAAATATGCTAAAGAAATCTATGTAGCACAAAGGCCTATTGGAAGTAATTTTAAAATGAACCTGACTTAACATGTTAACACAAATGTTTTAACTCTTGCAGCATCTTAAGCCCTGCATCTGATAAATTTATTAATAATCACAACCTTCTTCCAACAGTCAATACAGCAACATTAACCATCTAACTTCAAAATCATCCTGTGGATAATCAAATGCTTTCTACATATGTTGGTATATTAGGAGTTTAAAAAGAACACACCTTGATTACACCAAGTTGCATACCCAATTCTACAACTTGCATGAAGGAAAAAATCTACTACAATTAAACCAATTTAAGTTCTCCAATTAGGAAAAACCAGAAATTTTGTTTTGACATTGAACAAAACCCAAATATGAATATGAAAACTGAATTTTATAGATTATTCTGCCTGTGTTTGTACTTACCTAGCAATACTTTAGCATCTTCCACATCAAAATCTCCATCTCCATCAGCATCATATATCCCAAGCTTGCCTAGAAATGCAAAGAGAGGAAGAAGAGAGAATTAGGGATTCAGCAGTTTGTTTCCAGCACAGTGATGTCAATGTGCACTGGTTGACTGTCAATGCCAGGCTGTTACCAGAGTTTTTTAAAACTGTTTATCTGTGCTCTTCTTAACCATATTTTTAAATTTCCTGGAAAATACTAATATTTTAAGTTCCTTTCTGCATTTCTTAAACTTCAGACTGAACACAGATTAGTCTTTTTTCCAATTAAGTGATGTGCTTTATGTGAACATGCTCTGCTCAGAATAAAATTTAAGTTCATAAGGAACATTCAACATGTTTGAGAGAAAAGAAATAGTAAACCAAGAATTAATCAAATAATCACTATTTGTTTTCTGATTATATGCTTCTTGCCATTGTAAATTCTCAGGAAAAAAGATAGGTATGTAATTTTTAGTGCCAGTTTAATGGAAGGTAAGCAAACTACTTCCTGAACAAAGGAAAAACATACATAATTTGTATTAACTGTCTAACAATCACTGCAGACAAAAAAGCTGTCCATCCTTTTATAAGTGACTAATACATCAGACTTCTCACTTTTATTTTTGAAACTTCAGCTCTACCAGCCCTAAGCATATGCAAACGGAAAACCCAGTTTCTATTCAAAAAGAATTTTTAGCACAGAATCGTGGTATCCAGGATTAGAAGTGTCCTGGAATCACCAAGTCAGTAGAGAGCTTATCTAATTAGTTTTGATGAAATTCAGACATAACTTCTAATAGGATTAAAATTGCACAGTTTGCAGAAGAACTTGAAGTCCTTATAGCTTTCCAGTTTATTCCTACACTTGATGTTATCTAAATGGAGACAGAACTTGATTGCCATTAAAATAAATGAAATATAGTTCTTAGTATGATACTTAGAAAATGAGAACAGTTTTATGGAAGAAGTTCACACTTGTGTCTAGAATAGACAAAAATAAGGCCATCACCATTGTACAGAACCAATCGATTAGAAAGGATCTTATTGGTTACGGTTAAACATGGCAGAATGCTGGAATAAATGTAATTCTCTAGAAATAAGAATTCTTCAAAACCATGAAGAATGAGAGAGATGAGGAATGACTGAGTTTCATGTCACTGAGAAGAACAGTAGTTCTCTAAAAAATTAAAACCATAAAAAAGTAAATCGAAATTTTTAGCCAAGCTTATTTCTCTAATATCCTACCTTGTAGGACCTCTGACAAGTTATAACGGAAATCCTTTGCTTTGGCTGCATGCATGGTAAAAATATAGAAACCATTATTTGCATCACTAGACCAAATTACGTTTCAAACCAGAAGCTTCTCTTAATATCAGTCCAGATCAAAAAAACATGTACCAACAGATCTGTAAAGCTGTAGTTTGTAAAACCAGCAGTTGCAAAAGTGCACACCGAATCCTGCAACATCAGGGACAATAGCTCTATCTATGGATATACATCTTTAAGTGTGAAACATTAATTTTCACTGTTACATATTATATTAACAATAGTATCTTAACATTGTCATTACTGGATACAATCACCACCTTAAAAGCTTAAAACTGCGGTCATTCACGAGAGGATGACTGTTCTGACTCTGTAGGCACCATAGTCCATCAGAAGAGTGGTAACATTAGCTGCCCACTTACAACCACTGCTGCAAGTTTCTGAGAGCTTAAATTAAACAATACATATTTAGCTGACATTTCAAATGATGTACAGTATACATGTTACAAAGAGATCCAAATCTATCCTTGTAGATTTCTTCAACTCTTTAATAAATGCAGTATGTTAATATCCCATTTTGGTCTAAGAATCCCATTTTAACATCATAATAGAGTTCAGCATTAAAACATACTTTTTGAGCTACATTGCCTATTCTTATTATGTAGGTCATTTGCAAACACTGCTGTAGTCAAATCAGCGATCTAGAAATTTTAAATGGCCTCCTGTTAATACATATCATAATTATTAGAATAATTTTAAGATTTAAAATTCTTACCTAGAACTTCTTCATAATCTACAAGTTCAAACCAGACAACTGCTACTGATGTCCAAACTCCCAGCAAAGCAATTACCATAAACCAGGTGAAAAATGAGCTTCCAGAGAGGCCTTCTTTCTTTCCATTTTTGCTTCCTCCATGCTTAGTCTCTGTTAAAATAAGGCAAAGCAGTAGAAAAAATGTATTTGTAAGAGTTAGAGAATTATGACTGAGGATATAATTATAAATCTTGTTTCTTATGAGAACACAGAATACAAAACATCCAAGTAACACATTTTTTGGTTGGGTTTTTTTTTCTTTTTTTTTTTTTTTAAACTTCACCACTGTTACTTCTTTTCATATCACTGTGAATTAGAGTGGGACGCTCGAAGATTGTCTAAGTAAAAGCCCTAAAACCAACCAAGTACCAAAAACCCATATGTAATTTGTCTGAACAACTTAGATGGAAATCCCCCCTTCCTCCCCTGTAGCGTATATTTATACAGAGCTTAACATTTTTGAGATGCTTTGCATTTGTGCCAACAGTTTTCAAACTGCCACCAGAGGGCAATATGACCAGAAAAAACAGTTCGGAACAAAAACATTTCTTCTCAAGCAAGTTTCAAAGCTAGTTGAATTGGCTCACAGAATCAACATTCAAATAGCCTAAGAAGACTCTAAAATCTAAACTATACTAAGGGTGAGATTCCAAGTTCAGACACTCCATCAACTAAAAGTATCTTCCCTGTTGCTTAGAATCAAGCAGAGATTCATTACATGCTGAATTATCTTCAGACTTCCAGTCCTATGGAACAAAAGGATGTAAAAGGATGACACAGAGACTTAATGCAATTCACAGCTTCATTTATAACTACACATATGGAAAGTAAGTGTATATAAAAAATACAGTAGATATATACAAACCACTGGGAAAAGCAAGCCCTCAGCCTGGCATATGAGTAGGGGGTTTCAAATGGGCATCACCACTACAGAAGACATAAATTGCATGGCCCACTGATTTAGGGCCATTTTAGGGAAAGAGAGATACATGTAGTAAATAAATGTGCATCCAGAAAGATGCCTGTGGCCTTTCTCCAAAGCTCAAGGTTTGCTCTTCTGCCTCCTGATACCACCACTGCAAGACTGGCACTCGGCCACAGTGTCATGTCTACTAACCTATTCCACTCCACTCTCTTCTAAGCACCAGCCTTTGTCCCTTCAGTCACATTCAGTCGTAGTTACTGAAGTAAAATTCTTCCTTACGTATTTTGAAATATTTGAAGAACTTTTACATTAATATTGTGATAATATAATAAGGTAGGGAGTTTATCATACTACTTCCAAGTAACATTTGATGTATTTATCAACACTGATCATAAAAAATACTCTCAATAGCTAAATATCAACATGTTTGGTTTTTAGAATAAAATGGAGTAGCTCTGAAAGATGAGTCATGAGAGATCAGTGACTGACTTATTTCTGTGGTAGATATTATATAAGAGTACTTTCAGACCCTGCTTGCCATCAGGTTGAAGCTGTAATAAACCAACCTTTTATTACATTCATTGTGCTAATATACTGAGTTCAGACCAATTAAAAAACAAACACACAAACCAACCAAACTACTGACTCATGTCAGCTCTTACTGAGCTCATCATTTTATTGAAAAGAAATTATTCTTTTATTAAAACTACTCTGTACAAAGATCAAATACCAACTATTTAGTTTCTTTGCTATATTAAACACAAAGTTGATATAGGTTGTCCAACAATATTCAGAGAGTAATCGAGACAACTTAACCTCACATCACGCATGTATTGCTTGCCACAGTACAGTACCCTAATTACATATGTACAAGGTCCATATACATAACTCATCATAACACCTCTCTTGTGGGAAAGATGTACATGTAGCCTGAAAACAGAGGCAAAGACAAGCAGCATATACCAGTACATTCAGAAATAGGATCAACTGTATATGAAAATTATTTAAAGTACTCTTGAGCTGGAAATGTTATTATTCAGAAATAAACAATTATATTATGTAACAGCAGAACTTCACTACTCCTGTGTTCCAATGCAGTCACTGGAAGCTTTACATATATTTAAAGTTAAACCTTAAAGCTAAAACCATTTTAAATTATTCCAGATTACAATTTTATTCTAGAGCAAACAAGGTATTAGTTGAGGCAAACAGGAGAATCTTACTGTATTTCACACTCTTTTACCTTACTGTTTTCAACTGTTTACTGATAGCTGCCTCTGAAGGGGCTTTACTTATTAGAAGAACAGGAAAATTAAAGAAAAGACAACTTATTTAAGTAATCAAGCTTAGCTGTTCATATTTTTTCCAGACTAGAAGACTGTCTCATGCAAATGCCTCAAAAAAAGATTTTGCTATAAAAATATCATTCACAACAGTCAAAAAGATGCATTTTTATGCTGTGGTTTCCTATCTTACAGGAAAATAATTTTCAACGCTCTTGAAAAAGTCTGCTAAAAATTCAACCATGGCAGCTTGACCAGGCAACACTTTAATATAAATGGAAGTTATGTAACGTAAAATTTACCTATGGTCTACACAGGTAACCCTATGCATAGGGTCAGAACAAACATTGTAAGGACTGATGCTGGCTTAGAGCTCATTCCAGACAGTTAATTCTCAATACAAGCCCTTTCCCTGCACATGCTGCCAGCCATGTCAGAAGTAGGTCACTTGCCATATCTGGTAAGCCTGTGCTTACACCACCAGATGTCTTTATGCAGACATCAGAAAGTCTTAAAGTGTGCTCTATTTCTCAACAACAAATCTTTTAATGTCCTATACCTCACCCACCTCACATTAAGAGTCACACCTAGATAAAAATGTATGAAAAACCTTTTTCCTTTGACTTTAGCTTATCTTAAAGACACCTATTAATTTCACATACTTCAGAAACAACTTTAACATCATATTTGGAGACAAAACAATGTCTTATGTTAATGTGTGCTCTACTCGAGCAAAAACTGTACAATTAACCACTTGCCATAAACTCATTAAATACCTCTACTCCAGAGAACGTATAATCAAAGAGAGGCAGCCTGCAACACAGATCTGAACAGCAAACTGCCTAGAAAACACCAACATACCACAGTAAGCCAGTTATTTTGTTGATTTCAATATCAGACATAGCTAGTATTTGTGACTACGCATTTTCCATTTGTTCACAAAAAGGTTAGGATAATACCTGTGTCGTCAGCCATAACATTAGTGCTTGATTTCCACAGAGAAAGCGAGTGTGTCAGTATCTCCAAAAATTAATGTTGAAGGCAGAATAAGAAACGATTTATCCTCACTGTAGTCTTGCAACAGGAGCAAACAAGTTTCCTAAAGCCAGCTCAGCTGGAACCCGAAACTGGACCCAAGAGAAACCTCTCCTCCAGATCTATTTTTAGAGCAGTTATCCTCAGGAGCCAAGCGCTTTTCAGAACTCATATGGCAATCTAGTTCTGACGACAATCAATTTCACTTACTCCTCCTAACAGAGCATCCTGGGTAGTGATCTTTTCCCTCCCCTTAATCCTCCAACATCAAACACAGCAGCGAATGAAACCAAGCACATTGCACTGTAGTGTTTTTGCTGCAATGTATGCCTCAGTGCCTGAGCTCTAAATCCATCAGCATAAGCTGAAACACAAGTCTGGACACAAAGCTTGCCTGCTTGCATTTGTTAAGTTGGCCCTCACCCAAAAAACATTCTCCATGTTGGCACTCCTCTACCAGGCTTCCCAAGTATCCTGTAGAGACTGCTCATTTGAAACTTGCTAGCTACTTTAAGAATAACAGACAGTTAATTCTTAAAATGTAGTTTTGAGTCTTTTAGAAGAGTTACTTGAAACCAACCATACGCATTCCTGCCAAAGGCTTTTCAGATCAGAACTGTTCCCCTGGTACACCTCATATTTTCTTCTAGCAGACCCAAAGGAGGGTTACTGATAGTTTTGCCAAAGCAAAGCCTGTTTCCCTAGAGTGCAATATACCATGTGCCATAAAACTAAACCACTTAGCAAAGAGGCAACATTTCTATTGCATATTTGTTAAAGGTAGCAGAGGTGTTGATTTTGTTTTGTTGCCCTCCCTTTCCAGAAAGGACTAACTCATCTCACTTGCCCCTCCTTTAAATTCTGACAATATGCACACTACCTGCACTATTTAAATCTAACACAAATGATTAATGATCAACATACTCTCTTCTTAAGCACCAGAAAAGGAGGAAAAAAAAAAATCCACTAATACACTATTCAACTTATTTACATCTTCAATTTTAGCAAACTATTCTTTTCCCACTGCATTTCAAACATAAGCTAACTCCTTTTGGGTGGGAGGAAGACAGAAACGTGAGTTTGTTTCTCATTAACAGGAATAAAAACTTTAGGACTTAGCACTATGCCCTTCTTCCCCCATGCTTCTTTAAATAACATACTCATCGGGCGTAGATGGAGTGAACAGTAGAATCTTACAGCTACTTTGAAAAACTACGTATAACTCCTGTGGTTTTAATACCCAGAAGCAAAATACCAAATGCGATTCCCAATAGGTCAAGGGAGGGGAAAAAAAAGTGAGGAACTAACACCTGAGTTTAAGACTTTTCAAATGGATGTAAAGGAACTACAGCCCATTGATTCTGTAACTAGTGGATCTGTTATCTGTTTTTAAAGCCACTTGAATACATCAAACATAACAGATGCTTTAAGAAAGACCTCCTGACTAGTGCGTTTCAGCAACTTATTTGATGCACAAGCGATTTAGAGCAATATAGGAGGAAAATTTAAACGATGGGTAAAGATCACCAAATATATGGAGAAATCAACAGGTTATTAAGGGAAACAATTTTATGCACAATGATATGTAGTCCATTGCATATAAAACCTATGGTGATTTGATAGGCATTAGATTAGGCAGTTTGTTGGAACTTCACTTCAGCTACATCTGCATTTACAGATACCAGATCTTACTACAAGTGGATTCATGGAGCACTCAACTGATGCTGAGAACCTGAAGTCCACATTATATGTATTTTGGGGGGATTGCTCCAAACTAGACCTTACCTGGCTGAATGCACATAAGCAGTTGCAGCATACCTTTCTGTTTCATTTCACTCAACCCTAATATATTCAGGGACAACAGCAGAAGACATAAACGTAAAGACAGTCAAGAAATCAGTTTCAAATCTACCTTTCCAATCCAAACTAACACACGTTGACCTTTAACCAAGTACCCACAGCCTTATCTTGTGCCCTTTAAAAAAAAAAAAATCAATTGATTATAAGAACATATATTCCCAAGAAATGACAAACATGTTTGTTCCTGAGAGGCTACAGGTAAAATGGGGAAATTCTTCAGACTCATCAAAAGAAAGATGGACCAAAAGGGCCACAAAACTGATTATACACCCAATGAACAACATATATTAAAGTACAACTTGAAAAATACAGCTTACATGTGTATGTCTCTGAATGCTATAGTTCAAAATCCCAAGCAATATAATTTTTGTTAGTTTTGTGAGAGACAAAGGCTAAATTGAATAGATATATATTTAAAATACAACTCGAGATCAGGATAGCTAAGCCAACAGCGCAAACTTCTTGCGAGGTCTAGTTCTACTGTGTTCAAAAGCTATGACTGCTGGTTTGTTTGTTGGTTATTGAAGCAACTCAAATTGCTTCACTAACATTCAAATTCATTATTCTTCACCTCACTTGTATAACTGTTTCAAATTTTAACGCTATTTTCAAGTTAGTTTTGCGACAGCCATGCCCTCCTCTAAAATTAACTGAAATAAGAGTAAAGCATAATTGATAATGAAGACTAGCAATGTTAATTCCACCTGTAGATCACTACCAAAGCACAATCAAAGAAGCTTAGGGGAAAAATAACGTCAACTACGAACACAAAAATGAAGGCAGGCTTCAAAGCATCAGGTTAAGCTTTATAATGTGTGCAATTATTTCTCACAAATATGCAGTAGGAAGTAATACAGAAGCAGTTGTGGATTATCACATGAAGAGAAAGGTGCACACCAGAAGACAGTTACTAGAAATTAGAAAAGCACAGTAAAAGGAAACCCAACAAGACACTGATCTCAGAGAAATATCTAAAAATTACATTTCAGAAGTAAAAATGATCAATCAGCTAGATCATAGGGAGACTTTAGAACAAGCTAATTTTAAAAGCAAAATGCAGAGTGATAAAAACCAGATATGGGAGAGAAGTAAGAAACTAAAGTAAGTTACAATAGAACAGTCCTACCACCAACAGAGCTAAACTATTAGCAATGCAACAACAGAAAACCAACTCTCTTACATGAGCCTGGCCGCCTACCACTCAACATTTTTGCCAAATTATCTTTTCTGATATGATTAATGATGAAACAACTGTTGCAAGCCATTCTCAGTAATGAAATTGCAGTTAATGGTTTTAAACATTTTTACACAAAGGTTTTTTGGGTGAGATCAGTAACAACTATTTTGAGTAAAGTATCTATTAAAGGGAAGTTAACAGCATTCTCTGTTGATACTGCTTTTCCCCCTGCCTATTAAAATATGAGCTTTTTTCCCCCCCTCACAGCTACAGGTCATATATGTGTATGTATATACACACTTTCTCTCATATGTATTTTAAAATTTAGACTCAGTAAGCACGTATGTTGAACTATTCCATTCTGAGAAGTTCACACACCATAATGATTGCAAGTGTTATCACTGAAGTAAAACAGATTTTCATCTTGAATTTTCATTCAGTGTGCCAAGGGTGGAATAACACACCTTTAATAGACAGATCTGTGCTTCTGATGTGCTTTTACAAACTATTTCATTTTGTAAGAGAGACAGGGCTACTGTTTTCTCTCTGTTTGCTTCACATATAGAATAGAGATTTTTTTACTAAAATACTTACAGTATCACTTATAAAATAATCCAACCTTATATTTTCACAAATATCCATACTCAGAAATTTGTGTTTGTTTTACAAACAATCATAACAGCAGGGTCTTTAGAGATAAGATCTGAAGTTTAAGGTAAAGGTTTACTTTTAATAAATTCAATATAAATTCTTGTGATACAGAATTGATTCTTCCTTTTGGTATCTAAGAAATCTTCAGCACTGGAACCGAAATGGAAATTAAAGAAAACCAAATAGCATTATTATTATTATTATTATTATTATTATTATTATTATTATTATTATTACTATTCTCAATAAAAAGTAGATCTTTGCGCTGTACTTAAAATAAGATTAAGATTATATAATCTTGTCTACATGGTTATAGAGATACCTGTGCACATTATCAAAAGACTTTAATAAACTAAATCAGAAACAGGGAAATGGATGGCACAGAAAAAGCTGTAAATTCAAAGAAAACAAACAGACCAGAAGTTAAAGCTGAAATAATAAATTAGCCAAATGAAAGGCAATTTTTGCTCTCCTGCTGCCACTTCACATATTTTTACTTCAGTGTTGAGGAACTTTTCCTTATTTCGCATATAATCAATCCTCACCTAAACCTTCATGGTCCTTAATTTTCAACCCCTACAAGATTTATCACGGTAAAGTATTCTACTATACAAAGAATCAATGAAGAACATAAATACTGAAAACAAGAGCAAAGTCATAAATTTAGGATTTGGCAACTAAGCAGGCTGATAGTAGAGATGCTGAAGGTGGCCTGCTGGAGGGGAAAAAAAGTAAAAAGAAGAAAAAAAAAGAGATGCATCAAAAAATACATAAAAAAATCTCTAGAATATAAGTGCTGTGCTGAACTTCCCTAGTGAAAGGAATCTCCTCCCCTCAATAGACGAAGAAATTCCACTGAACCGTCTCCCCAAATTCAGCACTTAATCAGGATGTGAAAGATCAGTTTCAGTTGTCTCCTCTGGGAAACAGCGTTTGAATTTCTTCAGACGTCTAAAACACATTTTTAATATACCCAAGGGTATGAGAACAAAGATTTTAGTCCTTCACGATGAAGCTGTTAATTTGTGCACAGCCAAACCTTAACTGGTCACAACAGCAATTTGTAAGGGAGAAGCTCCAAAGAACAGAGACTAAAGCCGTTTTTCCCCCTCTTTCTAGCAAAGAAAGGGGACTCAAGACCTAACCAGCCTATCACCATCCTCACTCTCATCAGGCTGAATGTTTCACATTGCATTGGAACAGTTTCAAGAATTTAAAACACACACTCTCACTCCTGTTCAAGTATACCCCAATAGCAACTGCGACACAAAGTCAGACACTTTTCCTTCTTCAAGAAGAAAATGGAATGAATCTTTTTCTTCTCTATGCTGGGCAAGAGCTCCAATTTACTAATGTGTTGCACAGAAGCAAGAAAGCACTCTTTCTAGCCCTGTTCTACACAGAATGAGATCTGCAATCCTACAATCCTACTAAGTTTGGGGTTTTTTTTAAATTCAGTTTATAAAGAGAGATGGTCAATACTTTCTAAAAGCCCATTTCTGAATATAAGCTGTTATAGTTCAAAGTAATTTTAAGCCTATACATAGCTTCCTGGTTCACAGTAAGCACGAGAATATTTAGAAGAGCTTTTTACCTGAAAGCTAAGGTGGTTTGTTGCTAAATCAGAATTAATTATTCTGAAAAAAATCCAACACAAAAGAAGAATAAGATTATCATCTGGCTGACTGATACCAAAAATCATTCGCAGGGTGGGTTGGTTTTCTTTTAAAATTATTATTCTTATGTAGTTACATTTATTCTGACTATAAACAGTGAACAAATCCTGACTGCTTTTCATTTAAATGATTATTCTAACACATACATACACAACAAAAATCAGAAAATTTATTCAGAAGAAATCTACTCATAAAAGAAATATCACAAGCAGAACTACCATGTTTTGTTTTTTTTAAAGGAAACCAAAGTCTTTTTCTCCAAGAGAAAACAGCCATGAATTAAAGACAAAAAGAAACTTAACGAGAAATTCTGTCCTAGGAGGTTGCACAGTTTTATAAGACTTGTCAAAGGCACTTTAGATAAACAAAGCACAACAGTGAATTCTTCTTTCAGTGCTAGCTCGACACTTTTCAGTGAGATTTGGAGAGACCAGCTGTTTGCCACCGCAAAAGAGCTGCTGCTAACAACTTTGCTCTGGAGTTCTGTTTATCTAAGCATAGCTGCTGAAGTCATAGGAGGTAAAAATGAATACAGAGATATATGTTAATAAGAAAAAATCCTGAATCTGCACCTGCTCCTTTTCTAAACATGCTAGAAAGATGATTACTTTTAAAAGCTAGTCAAATTTGTCCAAGACATGTTTTGAGTTATTCTTTTTAGTACATTTTTTTAATAGTTCTTCAATTAGGATTACAAGGAAAAAAATGCACACAGATGTGCACACAGCTTAAATGACTAGTAACAACACTGCTTACAACTTCAAAGAGCTTTATAATGAATAATGACTATCAACAGGAATACATTTAAAGCACTATATAATGCATCCATCACATACTATCTGAATAGTCTGGATTTTTTTTTTTTTTTAAAAAAAAAAAAAAAAAAATTTTTTTTTAAAAAAAAAAAAACAACAAACCAACACAAAAAACCCAACCTTTTATCCACAAACTTAAAAGATAGTACAATAACAGGCTCAGAGAGTTAGCACTTTGGGAAAAAACAGGTCCTCTAAAGACAGAACAAAAAAAATTTTGTGTTATCTATTTACCTAATCTAAACAGATTTATACAGAAAAGTACATCTTCCTACATTCTGATATTTTTCTCCAAACACTTTAGTCACTTTTCTCAAGTTTTGCTTTTATGTATGTACAAACACAAAGCAAAATTAATGTCCAAAACTCAATGTAGAACTTGCCCCTTGTAAACTCACTTGACTTAAAACATCAAGCCAAGAAGTTCAAGGTTAAGACAAGGTTATAAAGAAATTTTAGTTTGCCCCTGCTACAGGACCAACATTATCTCTATCAGCAAGAACACTGATGACGAGACAAAATTAATACCAATTTTAACTGTGCAGATGATTTAAGACTTGGTAGCTGCTGTTGTGATTAACCAGCTCTCTCCCACAGAACATTTGCAAATAAGATGATTTAAAATTATATAATCTACCTATCTTGTATTTGAATGATTTAATGTAGCCAATAGTCCTACATAATTACTAGGTTAATTAAATATCTGGTTGTATTTAGGACAGAGCAGAGTTCAGGAAAGGTAAATGTGGAGAGGAAATACAAGAAATACTTAAACCCAGAACATGCAAATTGTGCTGGTGGTGACCTTTAAAAAAATTTCTGTTACATAAGGCTGAAAATCCTCATATCTGTGTATAGCATGCTGGCATCAATTTTAGGGTATTTTTTCCTTGTTCCATTTTCCTATCCTGTAATGTGGGTCACATCAATTTGTTTCAGCTACAAGTCCTAATTAAGCCACAAAAAGAAAACAGATGATATCCTTTTGGTTCTTTCAGTTTTTCTCATGATTTGAGGGAGTTTCATACAGAGGCAAATAAAACTAGTTGCCATGAAAGTACCTACAACTCTGCTATTCACAGCTTTCTGCTCATAGAAAAATTAACATTTTAAAATGATTTACTTTAATGCCTAAAACTTATCAAAGGTTCAAGTCTTATACTAAGCCAATTTAATTAGGTGTTAGCTCATAAAGGTGCTATGCATCTACAACTCCTACAGAGTTCAAAAGTTTTTAGGTATTTCATACCTACAATCTTATGAATATTTGTTAAAGTATGTTGTTAGATCTCAGTTGCAAAGAGTATTGCTCTTTTCACAACTTTCTTGCTTCAAAAGATGTAGCTGTGTCCTTCAGTTACTATGGAAAAAAATAACACCACACTTACAAACTATGTGAACTTTCTTTAATAATACTAAAAAAACCCACCCAACTTAAACACTAGTGTAAAAATTGAAGACAGTGAGATATGTTACATTAGTAATTAATTGTCGATTATCATTCAAACAGAACCCCAGGAGATAAAGTTGTAAAACAAGAAAACCACTACTCAGTAGTTACAAACCCCCTAGCTTTTAAATATTTTATAAAGGAAGTCTTCAAACAAATAACTTGATTGCATTTGTTACACTGTGTAAGTACATGCATAGTAATAGTGCAACTCCATATGAAGGAGACTAAAATTTGTTTCATTTATGAAGTTCTAACAAAGCTGAACCATACATACTACAGTCTGTTCAAAGTCAGTATATGCTTATTTGCATACTTAATTTTCACTATGCTTAAAGACACGCAATAGAGTTATGATTTCCACTTCAAAGCATAGCTTAAAACTCTTTCATGCAAAGAGCTAGCCCTTAGGATGCAGTTAGGAAAAAGATTGCTGCAGGCTGTCACACAGATTACCAGTTTGTGATCTTCATCAGGAAAGAACCACTTGGGGTAAATCAGAACTTCAGTGCTCAAGTTCTCTACAACGAAGAATTCAACATAAGAATTAGCACAGGAACAGTTATTACCTGTTTCAAAGTGATTCAGAAAGGTCCAGCTGAAAATGAACTTTGTTGTTTTCGTACAGGTGATCAGTAAAGGGGGTTTCAGTTTAAAGAAGCAGCAATATTGAAATCTCACCTCTTTATGCACCCTGTAATTACAAATAATCTTAACATACATGCCTTCTACTGCTAGCATATGTGGTTGCCTTTATTGAAGACTTAAATATCCAGACATTACATTAGCACATCCAACCAAACAATTCACCTCCTATGTTCACACCATGGCTCCACAATGACATGATCAAACATAAAATTCTAGATTCAACCTCACCCACCCCTGATGTCCAGCCACTCATGGTCATCTCTTCCCTTCTATTCAAATGACTTTTCGTAAAGCTGTGCACTAAGACACTCTGGTGAAAGAGGGACAGTTTTTGGTATACCAGTTCTCTGGCATGGTTCAGCTAGCACCTGCACAGCTACTAATTCAGGTATAGGGAAGGGGAATTGAAAAGAGGAAGACTGCAGAGCAACCTCAAATTAGATTAAACTGATTGCAGACCTATAGAATTGAATTTAAAAAAAAAAAATCCTTAATCCCCCAATATGTCATTCATCCCTGGAATCTGAATCTAGACTACCTACCACCTCCGATGAGGAATTTTCTTGTGCATTTTTAGAGTAATTACCAAAATCTGAGAAAATACATTCCTCCAACTTTCTGCCTCCCTGAGATTTTTTCTCCCTGAGATTATTAGTGATACTTCAGGTTCTCCACATGGCATTTTAAACACGCTCTAGGCTCAAAAGGCTATTGAAAATGTTACCTCTCTTACATATCATTTAAACTCTTAAAGAAACGCTCAAAAAGTACATGAATGCAGACATCCTTGCAGATTTTAAGTACAAGGCTCCTCCATATTTGAAGCACCATGAATAACACCTTTTATCCCACACTGGATCAAAAGGGACGGAACTTTCCTAGAACTCTTTATCAAGTGGCAGCACCTATGGATGCAGGAAAAGGAATTTCCCAGTGCTCCAGAATTCTTAGGGAGAAAAAGTACTGATGCATATACTGTGTTCAAATTGATTGTTTTTAATTGACCCTGACAGTCAGTTACCATACCCTTCAATAGGTAATGGTGTATAGAAAGTTTCATACAGATAAACCTGAGATGACAGGGTTGCCCTTCCAGGATTTAGATCTCATTTACTCTAATTGTAGAGAAAACGCGGAAAAAGGAAGGCAGGCAGGCAAGGCAGGCAAAAAGAGGGAAAAGGACAGACGGGGGAAAGAGGAAAAAGAAAAGCCAAGAAAAGGGGGGGGGGACGGGACAACGACGACACACAACAAAACCAGTAATTTCACTGATGACACTGTTGCAACATGCCACGTAAATTACAGATGTTTCAATCATCACTGTTGCTACCACTATTTCATTTGGCAGATTATTTTCCAGTAAGTTTAAATGTTTTTCAAAAAGGCCACCCTGAACAAGACACAAGGCAGACAGATGAATGACAGAGGTGGCTGTCTGCATTTTCATGGTTTTGCTATTTGTTCTACCATGTTTTAGGCTTTCCTGAAGATTTAGGGAAGAAACACACACAGTTGTTATTTAGATACTTTGTCACTGATATGAACAATTCATACTTTGAAAGCCATAGTTAGCTGTTAGATACCAGGTACACAAATGCCATTAAAATTCTAAGATCTAGAAGTAGTCTCTCAAGTCATATTCAACTTTCCAGGTTAAATCCATCTTATTCCAAATAAGAGACTTTTTTTTTTTTTTTTTTTTTTTTTTGCTGTTTAAAAAATAGTAGTATCAAGCACTAACGTTAAAAATTCAAGAACTTTGACTAGTTGTAATCAACTAAATTAGGCAATAGGATAAGCTTGGTGAAGAAATCACTGCAACACTCCACCAGTGAGACACAAAGAATTTCTCATTTGTCTGCAACAGTTGTACAGCGACTCTAGAAAAGTAATAACATTCCACTGTATACTCCTGAATACCAAAGATGCTACAAGAAAACATTCTAATTTTGAGTTTAAATAATCAAAGCACCGAGCGGCACATTAACTCAATTAATGAGAATTCGTATTAGTTCAGCAAACCCTAGGAGTTAGACTTGGACAGACCAGTCAAAACATTTGTTAAGCCCCACAGAGCATCCCAAGTTTACATCTCACTTATGACCTCCAACACCTTAATACCCTTCTTTCTAAGGAATAAAATCAAAATGAAGGAGATAATGGATAGATTGTAACCCAAGTAATCAGATGGTACACTACACAACTGTAAAGTCAAGGGCATAAAGCAAGCACACTGGACAGTAGTTCAAAGCATAAATTAGAGACACAGCATTTTTAGATAGATGGAAGCATATTTACATAGAATCCATAGAGTAAGGAAAGGAGATGTTATACCACAGCAAGATGGGTAGGTGTGAGAGACCAGAGAAGGCACAGGCAATCTCACTTAAAGCATGAGAAACAGTGATATGAAGTTCAGTGTTCCTGAGAGCCAACAAAAGAGCTTCAGCAGGAAAAATGTGACCTGTTTAGCTGATGAACACTCTCTGCTCTTTAGGTAAATTAAAAAGCTAATGGAAAGCCTCACCCAGAGAAAGTGCGCCATAAAGTAGTCTTTACAACAGAGATGAGATAAAATGTCAAAGTTCATGCAAATTAAGAGGCACAACTACCTTTCTAGAAGTGCTGCTGTTAACTGAAAAAGCAGTAATATTAGCACAACATTGCATCTGGATAAGGATATTGGGTCAACCTGAATGTATACAGAAAAAGAATTTGAAGAAAGCTGAAAAGACAGAAATTAATGGAGGGATTAGATTAAGGGACCTTAGAAGGTCCAAAATATGAGTAAAAGGAGTTAAAAGCTTGGCAATACATTTAGATATATAAGGAAACTACATGCTTACAACAGGAAAAATTGAAATCAGAAATCTTCTGGAATCTTGCAGAGAAAAGTAGGAGATGTCAGAAGATAATTTCAATCATTATTATGGAGATTAAAGAAAATTATGAAAGCAACAGTTGAATTCTTTGACTTCAGTCTATGTGATGACAACACAGCCTCGGAACTTGCAGAGATCAGATTTTATTTTTTTTTTTACTAAAAAAATACAGTTGTCTGTACATATAGCTGATGCCTTGTGTTGGAAATGTGTTTTTTGTATAGTGCCTGTCACTGGAGAACTACTCTCCCACTTGTCATTAGAAATATAAAGAAAACAGCAATTATTGCACAACTATATGATCAGTGAGAATTACATTTAAGTCCTTGCTTACGTACTATAAGACAAGAGACACCCACACAGCAACATAATGATATATGCCTTATAATCATCTACCATTAAGCATAGTTTACGAAGTTAATTTATATTTTTTCAGCCATCTGTATTCCAAAAGTAGCTGGGCTGCTGATCCTCACTCTTACTGGAAGGCTTCTCCACAACCATCTGCTAATGCCCAAGACATTCCCAATTTCCCACTACATGAAATTTGAGGGAGTTAATCCATGACCAAGTGACACACATTTATTCCTGTACCAAAACTTACTCATCTAATGAAGCTTTAAGTAACATTCCTGTAAGTATCTGTTACTTCATCTAGCTGTTTAAAATTTATTTTCTTCCTTTAGAGAGGCTGGAGTTTTTACAATGGATTCTGTAGGCTAGTGACAAGAAGCCAAACTTTCCAGTAAAGATAATAACAAACACATGCTTCTCTCTTTAAGTATCCCCAAACTGTCAAATTACAACCTGGTTTTCACATCTGTACTCCAAATAATATCACTGACATATTCATACAATTCCGTAAATGTCACTTTCAAAGAAGCATCCATCAGTAGCAGTAAAAAGCTTAAATAAAACTATTTTTTTTTAAATTAGGACATTTGACAGCTTCTAGTATACGATTTTTGAAAGTAAAACTTTAGAGTTCTATTTCTAAAAAATATTTAGTTCCACATCTGACATTTCAATGAATCTGAAAACATCTATATAAACTAGTTAGAACTACTTCAGCCTTAATCTGTTTGTAAGATTACTGTCAATATTTTCTGATGCAGAAACCTAAAAGAAGATTACTACGTTCAGATGTAGGCAGTCTTCAGTGCACAGATTTTTAGATAAGCTGTAAACTTAGTGGTTTCAGAGCTATGAGCAATGCCTTGGCAAGAAGCCACATCCTCTCATGAACTGCTGTGAAAGTGAATACTACATTATCAAGAACTGCCTCAGACTCGAGGTTTCCATACTTCACAGTCTCTATTACTAGCCATCTCAAAATTACGTCCTCATCAGATTTTCACACTGCTCAACTGTGGAAGGCTTACAGGCTGCTCTGAAGATGTTGCTCCTCTAGCTGTTCCTTTATTCACACAGGAGTAATCATCCATTACCTCTTTCTGCAGCTGCAACTATGAAAACAGTATCAGCTTCATGCTGTAATTTCTAGGGTTGTCCAAAGAATTCTAACTAAGAATTGCTGAAACTAACAAAATATTTGTCTAAATTTAAGAGGTTACATCTTAGGAGAGTGCCTAACACGTTACTCATACTGCTTCATCCCCTCATAGATAACAGTAAATAAGGAGTCCCTGGTGCAAATACACAAACCAGATATCTTTTAATGCAAAGAGATACAATTTTACTCAGGCTGAAAATAAAAACCTACATAATACTTAGAGATTCACTTTCCTGATAAATATATTTTTAACAGAACCATGTTTAGTATTCAAAATTATACCAAGGACTCATGTTCTTAATACATTATAATTGAAAATCCGTATTTAATACTGGATGATGATCAGAGAACCTCCACCCCAAGCAAAAAGTGCAATATAGACTCATAGGCTAGCAACTGAAAAAACACCCACCCCACCCCCCCTTCTATGAACATTGTAACATCATCTCTAAACTCTTTTCATGCTTAAATTGACTTGAAACCTTTTTCTCTTGATTAATCATGTGATAGGTAAACTATATGGTTCATCCTTTCATTAACACCGTTCTTCATATTATTGCTATATTCAAAGAGGAACAAAACAGATATTATTTCAGTGTCCTCACATTTCATCACTGGCGCTCTATGCATCCAAAGAAGTGAGAATGAGCTAACATTCAATCTCTGATAAAAGCACTCCCTTTCTTTAGTAGTGTGCATGGTTGCATAGTGACTCCAGAAGTACATAGCTTTTTTCCTCTTCCAGGCATGTTCTGCTATGCTTAGAAATGCTACTGAACATGAAGCTTTCCCTACCTAAACTGTCCACACATAGTAGTTTTTGAATCGTCAGATAGGCTATGGTGTTCTTTACTGGGGGAGGGTAGGCAGGGAGAGCTGTCTCAAAAAACCTTCTGCTTTCATTTTTCCAAGATCATTCCTCCCTGCTTCTATACTTACAGAAACCCTCAGCTTAACGCTACACCAGGTAATGAGGTAATGCTACTTCGGACCCGTGTTGTTAAACAGGTCAGCTTGAGGAGATATTCCAACATCCAAGTCTGAACACAAGAGTAACAACGGCTTCACCAGCATCAGATATGGAGCATCTCGGTTCCACCCCCAGCTTTTGGGTGAGGAAAAGGTCTGAGCGCCCCTTCCCGGGATACCCACAGATGTCAAGAGCCGCCTCGGGCAGACAAACGGCCCCAACCCTTCTGGGGAAGCTTTCGAGGGGCGTCGCCACCGCCCAGACCCGGCCACGCGAGTTTCTCCTCCACGTGAACTCTCGAGAAGGGGAACGACGGAAACGCGAAGGACGGACCTCGGCCATCTGTCCCTGCTCCCCCCCACCCCCCCAGCTCCCAGGCCGCCAGAGGAGCACGGCCCGCGCGGGCCGGCAGAAGGGAGGGAGAGGCTGCACCTCAGCCCGCCGGGAAGCGCAAGCGGAGAGGAAGGCGCAGGCCCCCCTCGCTTCGCCCGGGGGCTCTCC
>NW_020799095.1:114825088-114845990 GCF_003259725.1 Athene cunicularia
CTCCGCGATTGGCTGGCGGCGGGCGGGGGGGTCATGTGGCCCCCGGGGTTTTTTTAGCTCGGTGAGGAAAGGAGAGCGGGAGGGGTGTGGGGATGCCCCTGGGCCCGCTCAGCTGTCCGGTCCGTGCCTCGAGGTGGGCGAGGCCGGGGCCTCGGGGCGCCGTGTGGGTGAGGGATCTCCCCGCCGCCCTCCCGTGCTGGAAAAGTAAAGCTGGCTGAGCAGGGGTGGGTTATTTGTACGAAGACTGCTTAAAGCAGCCTCTCCCGTTTCTTAAACCGTTCTCCGCAGTGCTCAAGCCTTAATAACGCGTCCAGTTAAATGCCCAAATTAGGGGAAATAGCTTGTTAAGGCTTTTCAACGTGGTAAAAGAGTTTAAAGTACATCTAACGGATGAATCCTCAAGCTATTTTTAGGCTTTTAAAATACTTACAATAGCCGGGGACAAAATAAGCGTCTTTTTCACAGGAATTCAGGACACTTCTTGTTACTCAATGATTTTGATTGAGACTTAAATAGCAGTTTGGCATAAGGGTAGAACTCTTGAAACAAAGCAGCAAAACCCACCTTTGAGTCCTAACCATAAGTACAGTGTTTCTGGTCGAAATAAACAATTTTGGCAATCAGAGGCTTTGCAAATGGATGTGTGGAGGGAGGAGGCTTTTCCCAAAACAAAGGTTGGCTCTGTGTTGTGAACTGAGTAAAGCAATGAAGCTAACCAAAAGTAATAATTTACTGAAGAGTATTAATCATTAATTTTGAATGAGACTTGAACTTAAGTGCTTAGTCAAGTAAGAGGATGGCAGAGTGGGTACTTTAGCCAGTTGAAGTAAAAGCAGCTGTTTTTGTGAACATCAGAACTAACAAAGCCTACTTCTTGGTATCTCTCATGTAAATTAATTAGCATCTAGTACAGCTGAGTATTTGAATTTTTCACTTGTTTATAGCATTCTACCAAAGTCTTATTTTCATGTGATGTGTGTTTAATATTTCGGAGATTCTGATTCTTTTGTCTAGTGAGGCTGAAACTGCCAAACAAGTTCAAAAGCTGCTAGGGAGGAGCGAACATACTCATGAACATGTACAATTTATTACAGAAAAGCTAACAGGATGAGTTATTAACACTTCAGCAAATTGGAAAGTACAATGTAAGGAACAAGTTGTCCTAAGGAAACTAACAAATAATCTGTGACTGGTATTACCAAAAATATAATAATTAGTAGAAAATAACTGCCTGTGTGACTATTTTCTTGCAAGTAGTAATTACTGTGAAGTAAGACAACAACTTTTTGTGGTTAAATAGGGGATGCAGTTTCCTAAAGCTATACCATGGGAAGTGGCAGTTTGATAAGAGATATTAACGTTGAAGCAATTGGGTGAGCAGTGACAGCTAGAAGTATGTTGCTAATGATTTACTGTGAACAAATTTTTTGACTGTAAACAGACTGTAAAATTCCTTATTTCTGTTTTCATTGGCACACAGCTACCAGCGTTTCATATTTGGTGTATTCAGTACCTGCTTGTACACTTTCTTCCTAAGAAGACTTCCCCGAGGGATTAAAATATACACACGGATCACTAGCCTTCTGCATGATCTTGTTATTCAGAGGTTTCTGTTGATCTTCTATAGCAAGAAGACTTTTTCATCTCAGTCCACAGATAACTAAATTGAAGAAGAATGTTAGATGAGGGGCTATTGTCTTCTAGCCATCAGAGAATCTTTTTATTATATTTCTGCCTGATACCTCTGATGGTCATGCATGGTTTTGGACTAAGCAACTTCTCAGATATACTTAGCAGAAAGCAGTAGACCTGGAAGACAATTCAGGTACAAGCTATGTGATCCAATGTTGTACCATTCAAGACACTTGGGACAGTTTGGTGGGACTTATTCTACAGACAGTAATGCTTTACTTGATTTCAATTTTCCAGGGTGGCAGTTGCAGCAAATAATATGATAATCTCTTCTGATCTGAAATGTAATGAAAATTGAAGCAAATTTTTAAAATGTCATGTTGAGAAAGATGATGGAGAGAAAAGTAAACAATGTGGGAAGGTGAACAAGCATGGGAATGGCTTGTAATTTTTTTAATCTGCTCCATTGTGTTAGAGCTACATGTCTGGTACATTGTAAGGGTATGCAGTAATCCACAAGAAGGTAAGTATCATTGTTTTTGTTTGTAGAAGGAAAAGAAATAGGGCAGAAGAAGAATGTAACAATGAGAAAGGAGCAAGTTTGTAAAGCAAAGAAGAAAAGCCAGAAAAAAGAGGAGGAATAAAAATGGAAGTCACATAAGGCAAGAGGCATAAGATGGATTCCACAGCAGTCAGTAAGAATCTTTCTGCTTGGATCAGGCTTATTTAAAACAGAAAATAAAAAATCCTTCCTCTTGGCAAGACTCACATTTACCCCTACTCCAAACTGTCCTAATTGACTTCTTGTTGAGACTACAGGTAAACTAAATTTAAATGATACTGCATATCATATATCATTATATTAGAAGAATGCCACTGATTAATGAGCCCTGCTTGGAAAATAAATGAGTGTTTTCACTGTGCATTTCATTTCCATAAAAACCTTTGCATTAATGTGGTCACAGCTGTTTTCCTGGCCTGATTCATTCAATAGCACAGTGACTCTGCTATTTGACAGAAAGAAACATGTCCAAGGTGATAAGCAGAAGCAGCAATGAAACAATTACACAAGAAGATGATTCAGTCTCTAATCTCCTAATTTCTAAAAGAAGTGCAAATATATGACCTATCTGTAGCAGAGAGAAGAGATGCTCAGTAAAAGAGGCATTATTAATATGCAAGAATGAGTGACATCTACTTAAAGCAACCATTAATTTGGCCCTGTATTTTTCACTTCCTATATCATAGCTGAATAAGCCATTTTAAATCCCCCTTCACTTGTGCCAGATTCAGTGCTATGGTTTTCTGAGTTTAAGCTCTGTATTCTATTGACAGATTTATTTCCATTCACAGTTTTTATCTGAATATATCATAAAGTCAGCTGTTACACTGCTAATAGGCCATGACGTTTCTTGTATGAAAAAAGCATAGAAGAATAATTGAAGGCTTAGAGGGCTCGACATTACTCTGTTAGTGTTCCTGAGCTATGTCATTCATATATTAATCATTTTAACTGAATTACCGCTGTCCCTTGGATTATGTGTGTTTCTCAGAAATAACTGAGTTTCAATTGAACATTAAGGGAAAGCCCATTCTTCAACTAGAGGAGAAAAGTATTTCTATAACAATACATTGCAGTGAAAAGAGGTGGGGAATTCTTAGGACATGATAAAAATAATATGTTAAAACTCTAAAATAGTCTAAGATTTTCCATAGGAAACTTTGGTATTTAGAATTTTAAGGTTTTTGATTGTCCGGATGATTTTTTTTTTCATGCATGGCGAGTGAACTAAGCACCTTGCTAGCCAGCTGGAGAAGATGTTTTCACCAGCAGACTTTGTGTTCAAAAATTGCCTTGGATGAACTTAGGGCAAAGAAGGTGATGAACAGGTTTTGCTGTTTGTTTTCTGGATTATCAAGTTGACACTTGAACTGCTGATCAACTTTCTGATTTCTACTGGGGTTACAGGCAGTACAGAGATTCAACATCCAGCCATTTGCATCTGTCAGCCAAAATTCACTAACCACTTACAGAAAACCAGATGTTTTGGGAAGGGGGTGGGGAGAAACTAAAGAGAATCTCAGTTATCCAAACCTAAACAACTGCATTGTGGTGGTGTTCCACTTATAGCTAGTTGGATCTGAAGCAAAGAAAGGTGTGTTTGTTATTCTTAAGAAAGAATTATCTCTATTTATTTTAACAATACTTTTATGGCAGTAGACACCTGTTACTAGATTTGTGCATTCTTACATAAACTTTGAACATTTTTCTAGATAGTTGGTGATAGTGACAAATGGAAAGCAGCCATTTGTTGGAGAGGTATTCAGAAAGATGTGATTATCCAGAATATGGATACAAAGAACTTGAGCCAGGTGAAAACATGTCTAGTTCAGGCAAAGCTAAAGTTGAAGTGAAGTTTAGTTTAAAATTGCTCAGGTAAAATGTAGGCTATCTATTATAAAGTCTAGGGCAAAAGCTTGTTCTCGTTGCTCTCAGCTGATTTGTATCAATCTACCCAGTGTGTAACTCAAATAGCATTTGGCCTTTGGATCAGTAGTATGGCCTGGTAGTCTGGGATTTGTTACGGCATTGCTTGAATTCTGAAGGTTTTACTGCAGATTTTGCCTGGTCTGATTTGGCTAAATTGATCCCTGTGAGTGTAATTACAGCTGAGAATGAAACAAACTTCTCAGACCAGGATTTTGCATCTGGTGATTAGATTTTGCATAAACGGTGAAGATTATTTGGAATTTAAGTGAGGCCTTTTGTCATGTCACTATGCACCAGCACAGGAATGTGTTGATTTGACTCCGACATCGTGAGAGGCTCAGAAAAAAAGAGCAAACATTCCTTTGTGCACCTGTAACAGTTTAACTGTTATTTGTAATGTGTATTCTTGGAAGGACGATCAGAAACCAGCCTTGAAAGACCTTTAAACTGGAAGTCATACCTTCCAGATGGATTGAAAGCAACTGATGGAGTTCAAATAGTCCAAAACACAGGTTGTTGTGGATAAAGACTACAACAAACCAGGATCAGTATTATTTCAATTATCTTGGATAAAAATAAAATCCTCATTAGAGTGGCAGCAAAAGAATGAGGCTTAGTCAGCCATTCACAGCACTTGCCATCATACCTGCTACTGAAATTAGCAAAAATAGTAAGAAGGAGAAGGTACTTTCCTGCCACTGTACTGCCTGCTCTTTTCTAGAGACCTAAGATTTTTAGCAAAAAGAGGAAAGCATCAAAATGGTCTCTAGCCTACAGTTGCATTTGGTAAAACTGCTGTACAGGCTGCAGCAAAGTAGCAGTATTAAATGAGCTATCTGAACTGCAAAAATTGCTGATCTCTAGAGTTTTGTTTGTTTAAAACAGAAAAACCTGTATTAGTCATAAATTAGGATGTTTTTAAACTTGAAGAATGTGCAGATATGAACAGAAATAGCAACGCGCTTAATAGGTTGTCCTGATGGATCGTACTTTACTGTAAGCAACTTAGCAGCTTTCCAGAATCAACCTGGAATATTCTTATCAAGTCAGCCACCACCCATAGCTGCTTACCCCAGTTGCCATGTCTGAACTAGCCTTGCTTTACCTTCACACTTTCTAATATAATAATTTTGTGATTTTTCCATATTAGAAAACAAATTATCCAGGGAGCAGCAGAATACATGATGTCTAAATTCCTAGAGATTTGTTTCCTTTGTCTCCAAAACTCTCTCCCACCTCCACTAGAGTAGCCTCCCATCTTCTACTGAGTATTGTGATCATCCCCATGGGTTGTTCAGATAATGTGCACTGTCTGGTTAGTGCAGAGCTGTAAGGCTGGCATGTTCTGGCAGGGCTGGCCAGCACATACTTGCTGATTAGTCATCCTGTTGGCAAATTAAAGAACTGAGTCCTCTCTAATGAACTTTGTATCTTCAGTTATAAATAAATACCACTCAAGTTTATTAACATACAAAATGTACTGCAGCCTCCAGAGTCTTTTATGTACTCAGTCATTCCAGAAATAAAATTAAGAAGCTTCACTTAGCTATCTTTAAAATAACTTAAAACCTTAAAGCTGCTGCAGGAAATAGGTAAACTGTAGCTAATATTGTTAAAAAACCCTTATAAGTGCTAGAGCTTTACCTGTAGGAGGCTTTTCCAGTACAGAGCACTGGCTTAGGGATCCCTTGCAGCTAGTTTCAGTCTGGCTGTAGTATAGGGACAAGGCAGCAAATAAGATGAGTAGTATTCTCTTCCAAATTACAGATTTCGGTAAACGAGAACTGATCAGATGCCAGAAGTTGCTCATGATCATATCTCTGCAAATCCTTCTAGGGGCATATCCTGGAACATGAGCTTGCACACTTCCTGAGACTTTATCCCAGCTTCTAGAGACTACTTCTGCCAAAGGTAAACACACACCAAGAGATGTGACTTCTTAGTATAGAGACAAATTCTTAGATATATCAGATAGTGTTAGCATTTTCAGGACCCTGACCTGCTCATTCATTTTACAAGGCGAAAGAACCTAATTTAAGATTGCTGTTTTCGTGAAGTAAACTTTATTTCTTTCTAAGCCTCTTTCACTTTTCAGTGATACATGGCACAGTTGAAGAAATATAACTTAATCATAGCATCTTGGCACACTCACTACCCTATATTCATTAGTCAAGTGAATTTCAGAGTTAATATATTCTGTGTTTCATTCATTAATCTTCAAAGCTTGATGATATGAGTAGGACATGGACAGATCTGAGCGGACTTAGCCTAAAACTCTCTGTATTTCATGTCTCCTTTGAGATAGATAATGAACATTCTCCTGCATGTTTTCTGGGCAGCTTTTTGTGCATGACTCTAAATAGTGTATTTGAATACTTCTTTTTTAAGTTGTGGATTTTTAAAGTGTTCTGCAGTAAGCATTTTCTGCCAGCTGTGCGCTTCTATTAGCTCTGCTTAGATTTCTCACAGGTATGTGTCTTCCTCCTACTGGAGTAGAACACTTCCAAGAGTGGTTCATTTTACGATTTGTTTAAATAACTCTTATTTTTTTGTTTGTTTGGTTGGTTGTTCTTTTAAATACTTCTGTGTATTTCACTGTAATTGTTTCAGAAATTTCTATTAAAAATTATACTGGACTGATAAGATTTATACTTGGTTGCACTTACTGACAAGTAAAACCCAGTTTCTTGCCAAACTTTTTAAATTGAAAGGGCAATTGCTTCATTTATTTGAAATAGCTAGGCATGCTAACTCTTGTTTAGGTGCAGCCTAACTTAAGAAGACACTTGGCTGTACTGAACATTCAGTGCAGCAATATGTGCACTTACTGTATTATTAATCTTGTCCTCCCACAGTGTAGGGGTTGGGGATACATATTTGGTAATCAAAAGAATAAAGTCAGTGACAGAAATGCATGATTTCTTTTGCTTGATGTGACACAGCCAAGTCAAGCAGAGCAGACATCTTTTTCTCAGGAAAAAAAAAGGTTCTTTCTTTATCTGTTATTCTCTGTAACATTGTTTCCAGAGAGGACATTTATTGCCCCTGTTGAAATTTGCAGACAAACTGGAAGCAATGTCTTTGACTAAATGCATGTAATTAATATTTGCTGAGATGAAATATGTAAACATTAAAAGTATTACAGGTGTGTGTATTAAGCAGTCTGAACTGGACAGGAACAAAGGCTAAGTTCAAAAGCTGACAGAGGTGGGGAGTGGGAGCCAGAGGTGTTTGATTTTAATGGAATAGGAACAGGAAGCTAGAATACGCATGTTTGTTATGAGACGATTTGCAGAAGGTCTTTGTGGGGCCTTAAGTTGCCAGCTGTCACTTCCATCTGGCCTTCCTCTGGGGAGCAGGTTATAATAATTCGCCTTACAATTTGAGTATCCTGTAGGTGTGGTGGTCATGATAGTGTATCCTGCAGATTATGAGGAGTGACTTTGTTTTGAGGTGGAAGCACGCCATCATCCCAATGAAAAATTTTTTCTTTTGTGGATATAGAAAATCAGTTATATTGAAAGGTTGTCATTCACTCAGTAATTCATGACTGTGAACTTCAAGACTGTTCCTTTTTTCAAGCTGGTCAACTTTAAGACTAATTCTGGGAAGACTGACATTTAAAATAGCAAGTTAAAAAAAAAATTAAAAAGGACTTCAAGCAGAATCTACCAATATACATATGCTAAAGTTACTTAATTTTCAAGGACCTTCAGCTTCCCTTCACTCGCTTTATGTAGAGTGGAGGCAGGATGCCAAGATCTGTGTATTACACAGTCAAGAATAGAAGACTGACATTCAGGGTGTGAGCGAGTCTCAGCTCCACAAGGTGACAGATGCCTGTCATTTGTCTGATATCTGACTTTCCATATCAGGCTTAAGTTATTGTTTCTCATCAGTTATGAAGTTGACTTCATTTGCCCATATGTTAAATTTTATAATAAGCACTGGTGTACTTTCTGCCATGCTCTACTTTCTTATTCATTCTATGTTAAAAGTCTTTTGCCCACAAAAAATTAGCCCATGGTGAGGACTGGCACATGGTAATTAATAGGATGATACTGTTTCCTGGTACTCCTTGATCCTCTCTATATGGTCCTCTATGCTGCCTTACAGTACAAGTTCCTTTGGGGGAGAGCCTATATTTTATTGCGATTGTACGGTTCCGGTTGTTCATACCCGCTACAGCAATATGAATGTGAAATAACTCAATGGAGTAATGGTAGCGACAGAATCTGGCCTGTGTTGTCACATTTCTGTTTCCTGCATGAAATTCAGAAGCATAGTTCTGTGATGGCTCCAGGGTAGTATTGAGTGGCATGTAGAGCTGGATCATACCAACTGTAGCTTTCTTGGTTTCAGTAAAATCTGATTTACCTTTGTAAAGTCTTTGACCATAGATTTGTAGCCTTCAAATTATTGGCTATTTTGGACTGTCCTGGGGAGTGTAAGAGAAAACTACCATTAAATCTTCCTTTAGGGTAAAGACTTACAATTCTGACACTTTTTCCTCAAAGTTCTTACTATGTGTTTTTCTAATGCAAACTCAGGCAAAGTCATTTGTTAGTGATAAAATTTCTGCTGATTTTCATTTGCAAAGTCATTCTTTGTATTTCTGATTTTATCAGGCCATTTCTTTCTTTGTAATAAACTGTTTTATAAATCATGCCATTATCTGTTGCCAACAGGTGAAAGGTGATGTTGTGAAGGTCCAGTTACACTGCACTGTGAAACTTAAATGCAGGTGTACATGAAGATGGTAACACAAACCTACAATGCCTGTCACAACACATTAACTGGTCTAGTCAAGTGTTAAGTCTAATGTTGAAAAGAAGGTATCTTATTTCAAGAACCTGTTTGCTTTACTCATGGCTGGGTACTAAAATGGCATCACTGTTAATTTAGAAAAACAACCTGTGAACCTCTTGCATGCTGGTACATTTAGAGCAAAATATTTTATTAATGGAAAGGTACTTGGACTTTGGGATGGAGTGGAGAAGGATGGAGATGCAGGGAAGAAATAGGCAAGGAGAGGTCATAAGAATAGTTAGGGAATTTTATGTGCTTAGGTGAGTGAATATGATCCAAATAAAATTTTATTTGCTCAAACCCATATCCAAACCAAATATACATAGCTAAATGGATTTAGTTGTTCTTAATTACATTTTTACATAATGTGAGCCTAAGTTGGAATGTGGGCATCATGTGAAAGGTACCAGAAAAATATAAGGTATCAAAGTCACTAACTCCACAAACTTGCTCTGCATGGGCGCTGTGGTTAGCTAATCCAAACAAAAGTATTAATGAGGATTTAATATTCCATTAGACAAATAGGCCCATCAGGCCCATCAGTGACCTTTGCTGTGGCACAAGGATAAGACAGGTATTTGTCTGCCTACTCCAGAAGTTCATGATGTTTCTCATCATAATTTCATGTCACAAATTTGAGCAGCCTGGAGGTGATCGGTTAGCCCCACAAGCAGAGCTGAGTCCATGTTTTGAATCCCTATTTATGTGGGTTCTCCACTTGTAGTATCCAAGTATAGAACAGCTAAGGCTGTTTCTCTTCCTAGTGTGGTGCCATTTCTACTTGGATTAATGGAGAATAGAAGAAGAGGATGGAGCAACATGACTGGAATGCTGTGACAGAAATTGGCTGAGGGATCCTATTGGGGAAAGTGCAGGATCTTGGTCTCTGTGAAAGCAGGTAAAGGCTCTGAAGTTTTATTTCTGCAAGAGAGGAAATGATGTTTGCATCTCTACCTGGAAGATCATTCCATTCTTGCCCCATGGGGGAAAACTGCACAAAGGTCAAGTCAAACCAAAACACTCCTTTGCATACATGGAGTGTCTGTCTTCAGATGGGTCTTCCCACTTTTAACTTTGCTTCATCCCAGGATCCTATGGTGAAGGAGTGGTAACTTAAGACATAGTGAACTTTGCCTTCAGTGATCAAATGCTTAATGATTCCCAGTATTTGAAAGTGAGTCATTCTTCTGCTACCTCCACATCTTTCAATTTTTGAGATCTCATCTCATTTTTGAGAACCCCTGCCCTCTTGCTTGTGTTTTATAAGTATTCTTGTTATTACAGAATGGAGTTACTCTTCTGCTAAATAAGCAGACAAAAGCTGGCTGATCTTACAGTTAACCTTAACTGAGCTGACACTGGTTAATTATCAAAAAAGCTGATACACTTAAACTGTATCAACCACCTTTTACTTGCCTGTTCAATTACAAAGGCCTGTTCAAATACAAAGGCAAGCTTGCCTTTGTAGAACTATTGCTACAGATAAGGAACACTGCATTTCCAGTGGTTTTTAGTCCTCTTGTATGAGTAGGACTGTACCTGTTGGGAGGAATCTGGGAGTGTACCTCTTCAATTTTACTTCCTCCTATTTTAATGTTCCCTTAGCTGAAAGAATCATCTTCTTTCACTACCAAAATTGATTTACCTGTTAGTTGCGGTCACTTTCTCTTTCTAAAACTGAGCATGTGTTTATTTATTTCAGGTCCTCTTTGTAATTTGATTTAAATGACCTATTAAGGAAAAAGAAAAAAGGAGGGAAAACATCACTGATATGTCTTCTTTGTTGTCAGTAGAGCACAACATTGTTCAGAGCATAGTCTTAAAAAATATTTCCTTCTTTTCTCTAGCTATCCATAGCTATAGTGTTCACATTCAAAAGGTGGTGTATAGATACCATCTTTGAGTTTGTAGAGTGTAAAATAGCTCAGGCTCAAACATAGTTTGTACATAATCCTAATGTCTGTTTGTGATGGTTTTGTGTGTGAGTATGTATATATGTATATATATTTGTGTATTAAAGTATTTCTAAAAACAGGCTATGGATAAATGCTTTCTCATACATCTTCCAAGTTTTTAAATGGATGGTAAAGTATTCATTTTGACCTATAGATAAGTAAATATCCCAAGGTGTGTCTGGGAATGTTTCCCATCCCATGCTAGCATATACTGGCAAAGGAGGAATTTAAGGCATTATTAGCATAAGAAGAGAAAGTGGCAGGTGAAGTTTGTTTGTTTGTTTGTTTTTTTCCTTTTTCCCTACCAAGATCTGTAAAATACCTGAGCATCCTGGACTAATTGCAGAGCTGGCCCTTCTGCTCACCCCTGTGACTGTGAGTAGCTGGATTTTTAGTGGGTGTTGCCAATGGCAATGTGGAAGCTATGAGGAGTAGGAAGGTCTGTTTATGTTGTTACTGAATAATCTGATTTGGTTTGAGGAGTATTTATTATCTTGCTTGTGGATTATGGGTAGCTTTTAAATGTTTATCTATGATGCCTACAGCATCGAAGGGCGGCTTTTAAATCATGTTATCTAGTAAAGAAAATCCAGTTAAATTATGTAAGAAATATATACACACAAATTATAATCAAGAAAGTCTTTCATTTTTTTATATATTTGTATAACTTTATGATGCTGAGCTTATTTGCCTGAGTGTAAAGCTATGCATTTTTATTTTGTATAACGTGCTCATTTACTGTATCTGGTGGACCATGAAAATAAATTGTAAGCAAAACATTTATTGTAAATGAAATAACCTTGGAAGGCATCTGCATATTCAAGTGTATAATAGGACTGGTTTATTTTTCACCAAAGAAGCACATAATAGTAAAAAGATAAAAGAATAGGATTTGGCATACAGAGTCAATTCTGTTGTGTACCTAATCTAGAAATGCTGATAAACTTCTACTCAAGGAAAAGGTTAAAAAACAAGCATCAAGATCTGTGATATACAGAACCAGCTGCTCAGGACTAGCATGTGAGGAACATTCCTGTCTAATCTTTGTAGGTGATCAGGTTATGTCCTGACATGGGACCCTGGAGTGCTCATATTACCTTAAGCTGGCTCATCAAGTGACTGTTTTTGAATTGCCAACTAATCATCCAGCCATTTAAAAAACCTTGCAATCCATATGTGGTATATTCATGTTGTAGGGAAGCTAATGTTACTAATATAAATCCCTCTTATGTTAAACTGGATGTCCTTTAGTTTGAAAGGTGATTCATTACTTCCAATTCCACAAAATAGAAGTCTGTTTTCATTAGGAACCTCATAATTTTCTGGAAATGTAATTTTTTTCCCTAGACAGCGAGACTCTACTGTACATTATTTTTTACTGCCGGAAAATCTTGGTATTCCACTGGCTTTATTTTTGGTCTTTCCTCCTGTCGAGCATTTACTTATTTTAAACTGAAATAACTGAAAGAACTACATGTTTTCAAGAGGTTTGTATATTAATATGTTTAATCCTTCTGGACAGAAACATCAGAGCTGGGAGGGAAGATTAGCCATTTGGCACCAAAGGCAAAAGGGAACAACCTACTGTGTCTAACCCAATTTACATAAATCATTGTGTTAGTTATTCCTAGTTCCACACCATACTGTTTTCTTGTTGCTTTAGATGTTCTGGCTAGGTTAATATTTTCTACTGATGACAGGGCAAATCCAAATTTTGTGCTTTGTTTCAGGGCTAGAGTTATCCTGACTTAAGAGGCAGTGAATTGTCATTTGGGAATGGAGGTCATCCGGTCAAATTTAAATACCAATGTTCACTTCCAGGCAAAATTTTTATGTCATTTTGAGGGAAGGTTATGGAGTTCTGTCCAAAAAACCATGAAAGCCTCTCTGAATAAACAAGAGCAACCCAATGGTAGCAGTCTAGTCTAGCATTCTTGTTCTGAATCCTTCATCTGGAGGACAGAAGTTGTGGTCTGATGGTCTGAAGGATCTGTTTTGGTCCATGAGATCCTATGGGCTTGGACTGGCATGGGGCCAGAGTGAACTAGGGGCAGGTTACTGCAGCATGAAAGGGACTTTTATTGTCACGCTTAGGAAGATGACTGTCAGTTGCCTGATCATGATACTGAGCTAATTTGCAGGAAGAGTAGTTTGAAGTGTAGTTGTGCTGCAGTACAGAGAGTTAATGTTTTCTCTTGAACAGGCAGTACAAACCTGAACACCACAAACCCCGTGGCAATGGCAGAGATCATGTCACAGAAATTAATCACATCAGAGTGCACTGGAGCAGAACTGTGTGATACATATGTTGCTGGACTGAAACAGATGTGAAAAAAGAGCCAACTTGAGATAATGACTCAGTGGACCCATGGGCACAATTCTTTTGTGGCTAAATTGTAGCTTAGTAAACCAGATAGCATTAGGAATGCTGTTATGACCATACTTCTGTTACACAGTAGATTTTGGTCCTTTTATTGAGTGTATGGCTCATAAATGTGCACATTTAATAGAAATATGACTGTGTGCCTTTTTTCCTCACTCCTCTTTTCCTTAAGTACTACCAGCTCTCAATTTTCCAGGGGCTGGATGAGGCAGAAACGTGGTAGATGTGATTAATAGATAAGCTGAGTCAAACTGATCGGTGTGGATAGTGAAGATGTGACTGTACTGTTTTTAGACTAAAGCTGGCCTGCTAAAGACACTTCAAGATGACTCTGCCTCTGACAACATAGTCGACCTACAACCTAGATAAAGTCATGAGAGACATTCTGAACAGCTGGCTGTCAAGCAAATGCGTGGGTCCATGCTTGATAAGATTCTCAGCATTTGTGAGTAAAGAAAAGGCGAGCAGGGAGGTGGTTTAGCTTCTTAAATCCAGAAACACAATTCTGAGTGGGGCCTTGAGTTTTTTCTTTTACAAGAGAACCTCTAACAGATTGCACTTCATCTTTATTGTTCTAGCACTTGTATGAATGATATTTATATGCTGTATCTTTTGTTCACTGAAAGTATCTTGTTTGTGTTTTTAATTGCTGTTTTGTGACTGAGGCAGATGAAGGAATTTCTGGGAAGAAGTTTTATAATCTGTCCTGCATAGGGATTAGAGTACCATCGTGATCACAGTTGTGATCATGATGGGCAGACTTTCACCGAGCTGTTGGTATGTCTTGTGTTTCTTCCCCTTGAAGGTACAAAGCAGATCATTGTGTAAGATGTGACACAGTAGTGTTATAGAGAATGTGCAGTCCCAATAGGATTGGGATAGGGTAGACATTCTTAAGTGTTGTGTGACCATAGGACTCATATAAACAAAGAATAGCTCTGAGAAGGCAGTTATTGCAGCAACATGGAGATTTGAGGATACTCAGACCTGTAAAGGTGGCCTATAGGCAATACTCAGAAGGCTGTTGTAAATGAGAACGGTTCCTATCTGACTGTCAGTGTAACTAAGCGCCAAAGAGTGATCTCTGGTTTTGTGCCAAAATAAAGCAGATACAGATTCAGATCACGCAAGGGAATGTGCAAAATCTATAAAAGACACTCATTCCAGAAGATCTGTACAGTAATATCTGCACATATCCCTGTACACTCAGTTGTTGTATTTAAAATGTCTCATCTTTTTTGAGAGAGTATAGTCTGAAAGTCTTTTTTGAGAGACTATTTCAAGTATCTATGCTGTCCAAAAAAAGACCAAAAAAAAAGACTACTGTTGTAGTCACGTATTTTGTATTGGTAGAAAGGTTTTAAATGGGGCTGTTGTATGCATAGGGATAAAAGGTCAGGTTCTCTTCTGAGGTATAACTATCTATGTGATGCTTAGGTTGGGGAGCCATTTTTTTACACTCAGACCTTGAATGAGATCAGAGGGGGCATCTGCTTAGTGAGAAGTGGCGTACAGTGCAGAGATCCAGTCTGACCTAGTAGATTCACAACTACAGTTCAGCATTTCACAGACTTAACAGCTCAGTTTTGAAGACAGTGTGTGTATAAATGAGCTTAGCACAGTTCCAGAGCTAATGAGCTCTGACTCTTGCTACTGCACAGTAACTGGGGCACAGAGCTGCACTAATGCAGCTTTGTTGCTCCATGGCCTGGAGCTGGTTCATCATTCTTGTATTTCTCTGCGGCATGCTGGTCCCACACCATGTTCACCACAGTCAGAGCTTGTTGAGGTCTGTCCGCACCCATCAGTGCAGAGTGATTTGGGAGGTTGTTTTCAGTGTCCTTTGAATGAGTCCCAGATAAGTCTGGTTGTTCTGCTCTTTAGAGCTCCTCTAGTAACCTTTTGGACAATAAGTGGGGTGTTCTTCAGTCTTGTGATTTACCAGCATTTAGTAAAGAATAAAATTGTTTATTTCAAGAGAAAGTTGAAGACACCTTGCTGGATTTTTTTTTTTTTTTGTCTTTCAACTCTATTATCAGATGCATGAATGTGCCATTTTGGCAAGGTGTCATTTTCCAGTTCATTGCTTTGGAATGCCATGTAAGAAATGTGCATTCACATTACAAGCCACTTTAATGGGTAATTGGATAAGTGCAGTTTAATGAGAGAAGTGAAATTTTATAATCAATATTTATGTAGTTCACCTGTCAAGAAATTACCCTTATGCTATAACATGACATTAAGGGAGACAAAATAAAATAATGAGATGAATAAATTATCGTGTGCCAAAAATTTGTATTAGATATACTCTTTCTTCTTTCCAGTTGTGGCTGTTAGTAATGCTTTTGCAGGAAAAGGAAAGTGTGATGGGGCAAATGAAGGTTTAATAGGGAATAGGAGTGGGTTTTTTTGTCTCAGTCCAGATTTTGACAATGGCTTCTTTGCTACTGGCCAAATTGTCTCCTGTCTGGGACTCAGAACCCCAGTACTCAGATGCCCTAGTGTACACAACTTGACCCGCAGCAGAGAGTCCTGAGGACTTTTGTTGTTGCTAAATATGTTATGCCAATACGTTCAGGTTACTGCTTAAGAATGGTCTTTATGGTTCTTAAGAAACATGGAAAATATTCTTGAACTTCCTGGGGATTAGAAAAAGGAGGAGGCTTGGATTCATTTTGCCTGACTTTGGTGATCTGGGCTGCTTACGGTCAAAGATCAGAAAAAGACTCTTGTCAGAAGGCAGAAGGTTTTGTCTGAGATGATGATGAGTGGAGCTGCCTGCCTCTGTGGACTGGCAATGGGGAGGCTCTGGTAGAGAAAGGTATTTGTCAGTCTCCGTGATCACTTGGCTCTCAAAAGTTAGAGGAACTCTTACATTTCTGTTTGATCTTGAAAATGTTCTGTCACTGCTGTTAATTAGACATTAACTCACCTCTTTTCCTGAAGCAATGTTTCCAGATTTATTTCTGTTTTGTATAATGGAAGTCCTTTTGTCCAGTGTTTTGGGATTTGTACTAGGGACACTAAATGGAAAAGTGTGAACCAAAAAGCCAGCTTTCATACCTTAGAAATGGAAACATACTTGTATCTATTACAGGCTGAGAGCAGAGCAGGTTTTGCAACAGCCTCTCTAGGGACTAATATACTACCCCACTATATGAGACTTTTGACAGTGCCCAGGTTGTACCCTATAACTGTCTTGGGGTGAAGCTCTCCATTATGTGAGTACTGGTTGTGGTTCTCAAAACTAATAACATAACTTAGTTTGAGTGTAGATCTGACATACGTAACTTAGAGCTTTAACAGACAGAATGTATTCTTCATGGGGCAGGCACTGAAATCCCTAAATTGTGATGGCATTCATAGGTGCATTCTCTGTCATTCTGCATTAAAAATCACTGTTTAACATCAAACAGTGTTTAATCTATCACCTTTTTTTTTCCCCTCCAAGGAATCTTGACATCTTATCTACTCTTAAGCATCTCACTGAGACCTGAGTCATTATCCGACGAATTAGTCTATCTTTTGGCTCCATGGCAACAGATATGTCCTATTTACTCTAGATAATCATGTATTTATATTTTAGGACACCTACATAGCACTTCTTACTTTTTTTAATAAGAGTAGGGTTGAAGTGTTATTTATTTTGGAGAAAAAAAGTATCTTGCTCAAGAGTATTGATCAAGAGCTTTTTTAATATATTAATATGAATGCCTTTAGGGTTGATTACATAAATACTCACCTTTACATCTGACAAAATGTCGAGCTTTGGAGAAATACATAAAACCATATTGCTATTAAACAGTCTCTAAAAACAAAAGGGGAATTAACCGTTCTGTTTTTCACAGTCTATTTAGAAAAATGTTAAAACATTGTAATGTAAGTTATATATTTCTCCATACAGAGCTGTTATTTGTAGTAAGGGCAGAATTAGTTTTTGTTACTTTCAAAAATAATGTTAGCAGTTATTGTCCTCTTTGTATCCTAATGATTAGATATGTTGCACATATCCAACACTTTGTGTTAATTCTTCAGTTTACACTAGTTACTTGATTTTGAAGTTTTGGAAAGTAATTACAACCATACTGGTTTTCTGCTGTGAGTATGGTTTTTGTCTCTAAGGAAGAGAGACAAATAATAAAATTTGCACATTTGCAATCAAAATTCCATAAACTCACTCGTTTCTTTTCCAAACTATTCCAGAGTAGGAATTAGAAAACTTCTTGAAGTTCCTCTGAAGAGATTTCTACTCAACAGTGATACTCAATTTGAGGTTAAGGAAAGACATGATTCCCTCTTTGTCAGTTTAAGCTCCTGCTGAGTGCAGTGAGGTTGCAGACTTGATAACTCCTGAAGTTGGCTCCAGAAGCGTAACTGTGACTCAGTTCCTGCCTAGGTTCAGTGGATGGCTAAGAGCTTCCCACCACCTTGTGAAGGAACCAATCAGTGAGTGAAGTGTTGGTGATGCCTTGCTGTTGCAGCACAGAGACCATAACACTGTGACAGTAACAGTAGTGTACTGCTGCAGTCGTGTAGTGCAACACTGCAGCATTAATTGGAAAGCACTAATTTCAGTGATAGTTCTGACAAAAATCTCCATCCAGGTCTTCCCGCCTTTCCTAAACAGGCAGCACCAAGGGAAAAGATTGCTCCCAGCTCCTGTTGAGTGATTCAGCTTTTTTCAGTGTCTGTTCTCAGTGCTATGTAGGCAGAGCGCTCATTAATATGTGTCTTTTTGTAGTGCTGTTTGTCGTTTTCCCAGTGGTGTAAGTAACATGCTGCTGCTTCCATGACTTTTACTAATCCTCAATCTATGCATAAGTTTAAAACTGCCTATGGTTTCCTCAACAGGGAGAAATTATTATGCAGTGACATCATGAAATTAAAACTCAATAGCACTTCTGGAATAATACCCTGTTAGAACTGCTTACTTCAGAATACAAATGCTTCAGAAAAGGGCACGCAGAGCTGTTCTGCGCTAACGGTTGTGAAGTGGCTTTTAAAGCAGCATCTGGTTTTGGTTGAGCTTGCTGTGTGTTGCTGGTCCAAATGCACTGTGGCCACAGCCCTCTGGGAGGGAGTGCAGCTTTACCCTCATTTCACAATATTTTCTTTGGAAGTTCATAGCACCCAAATGTCCCTGTAATTCACTTGCACTGGTACTGCCCTGTCTTTCTTAAAAACAGGTTCTTGTTCTACTAATTATTACCCACTAATTTGGGAATACTGTGTCCTCCTTTGATTTTTTGATGGTAGTTGAAACTGTTAAAACTTTCTCTGTTCTGTTTGTTTGTTGTTGTTGTTGTTTTGTTTGTTTGTTTGTTTTAAAAAATCCTGTGAATGTCATTATTGTCACAGAGACAGCAATTTAGGAAATACCTTGTAGCAATTTTCAGGTATACTGTGTTTTTTCCTGGGGACTGAATTGCTCAGTTACTACAAATAGAAATTGTGTGTTAGACTGACTACAAATGAGGAGAACTACTGAAATTCTCCTGGCTCCTGGAACCCTGGATGAAAGGATGTGGGAGTCCTGGAGAAATGTCCATAATTAGACAACATTGTCAGTCACTGGATATTTGAAGTTGTTTGGGACATGGAAACATTTCTGTTTTTTTCTTATCCTTGAATGGAGGTTCTTTCAATACCATGTAAAGATAGTTGCATAGTGCAAATATATGATAACCTTAGTAGGCTGAAGTTGGAAGGACTGTAGTTCGAAGAGAAGAAGACGTTTTTAGAAGACATTATAAAAGTAGTAAACATTTTTACTAAAATGTAGATGTTTTTACAAGACTGTCAAGTTACATGGTAATAACTATGTTATTAAGTAGGATGAGGAGTAAACAGCTGAAACAATACAATTGACATGCATTTAAAATTAATATTAAAACTGAAAACATGTTAACCATCTTAAGTCTATGTTATACTTTGAAAAGGTAATATGGTTTTCAATGTCATGTGCTTGATGCAGTGTACATCTGGACCAAAATTCCTGACCAGTCAAGCACATACAAGGCAGAGGTGTGTGAGACTATTTCAACAGTGTGCTATTTTTGCAGTATATTACAAAGGTGCTTCTCACAAACACTTGGGCTTCACTGTATTCACATGAGGTTTGCCAACCTGAATCTAGGAGCACTCCAGACTTTGAGTGGCATGTCCTGTGTTTGCAGATTTGCCTTTAGTCTGCTAGTAACTGAAATTTTACTAGTTCACAGTGGTTAAAAAATACCATCTCCCAGTTGTATTATATGTGCCTGTGGAAGGCAGCTTCTTAGGAAGAATAATACAGGAATCTAACCCAGCAAGTCTTGCAAGTGATTTTGCTTACTCTGAAAGGATAAACTAGTATGAGGAAGAACTGTGTTAATATTGCATTCCTTTGTAAAGGGGTAAGGAATCCAGGCAATATGCTTGCTGCTCATTAGAGGTCAGTAGTGAAACACGATGGAAAGGGAGAGTTGAGCAGTCATTTAAAGAACTCGATTCTCTTCTGCTTGGAAGTTATTCTACTTGTATTTGAGACAGGAAAAAAAAAAAACAAACAACAACAAACAAACAAACAAAAAACCAAACAAACAAAAAACCCCAACCTGGTTTCCAGATTCGGAAATTAAATGTATTGTCTTAAAAGAGATTTCAGGTTTAAATTCATGAGGATATAGTTTCTGAACATTGGATCTGACATAGAAGTCATCAATTCCTTGGTAATATTTATTTTATGTTATAGTAGAGTATCCATCACTTGAATGCAAGCTAGATGACTTTTGCATGCAAACCCAACAGATTTAAATTACAAATTAAAGGTGTAATTATCTCAGTATGCTTCCAAACAGATACACTACATGAGAGAAAGTCACATTACTGCTTTAAGGGACAGGGTGTGTGACTGTCATCTTCAGTTCTGACAATCTGTGCTACAGAGATATGGTGAGTACAATCTAAAAGTTTTAGATTTTATGACCTCGGTTGTATTTTCATGTGGACGCCAAATGCACAAACTCATGCAATAATATAACGCTCACTTGGTCATCAGTGTCCCAAATGCACATCTGATCTTCCAGTTTCAATATGCACCATTAAGACCTGTCTCCTCTAAGGGCCATTATGGCCTCAGTCCAAACCTCACCATCATGACTCCACTGCCTCCTACTGACTTTTTGTCAGGACTCAAAAATAGTAGTCCCCAAGAGACTAGCAGTTCATATCGGTGGAAATGGTGAAGCAGTTTAACAGTTTAAAATCAGTGCTTTTTTAACATTCTTGAATAATTTACATAATCTGAAAAAATTAATTCCTCTGCAGACATCTAATTTCAGACTGAAGAATCGCTGTGATTTTCATTTCAGTCTTAGGGACAGAATTATTAACGTACTAAATCAAGTAAATTAGATATCATGGAAAGCTGGGTTATTTTTCAGGATTTAATAACGCAAAATCAATAGAAGCATTTACTACATTCTGGTGCTTTCTCAACATGGTCTGAGAGAGTTTTTCAAAAAACAGTTTTTCAGCACTCAGGCTACTGTGAATTACTGCTAAGGCAGTTCCTCATAAACTGCTCCCAGAGGCCTCTGCAGTTGAACATCCTCCTTCCACACACCCCCCCCCCACACACACACACCCCCC
>NW_020799095.1:114846040-114891193 GCF_003259725.1 Athene cunicularia
CTGAGCTCCCCCCCCCCCCCCACACACACACACACACCCACACCCACACCCCACCCCTTAGGTTTTGCCCAAAGCTTCAACTGAACATTTCAGCCTTTACATATAAAAATAAAAATCACAGTCAGTAGGCACCAACATGTGCCTCTCTTTTATCAAAGTTCAGGGCCTTGTTTTATTTTTTGAAAACTTTCTATGAACTTTGAGATATTAAAGGATACCCTTAAGAGTCCAAAAATCCATTTCTTGTCTTCTCTACCCTATTCTCTCAGCCTGGCAGGGAGCTTCGCTCTTTCTTATTGAAATCAAACAATCCTTCTTGATGGCTTTTTCTGGAAGTTAGAATTACCTCTAAAAAGGTAATATTCCTTCAGTCAGTATCAGGCTGTATACCCATCTCTATCCACTGTTCTTTCCAAGCTATCTGGCTGCCATAATTTTAATATAAAGAGTAAAATTAATGGAACACCTAATTTCATTTCTGGTTTTGAGGAAAGGATGGCTTGTGTTAAACATGGTACATAAAATATCTAAAGAAATCAGGCACCCAGAACTGAATCTTGCTCTGATGGGCAGGACAGAGTTAACTGTTTATATTGAAGTACCAGGAAACCATTAGCATATTCTGTTTACCATTCTTATAGAAGATAGTTTTGTTTACCAGTCCCAGGGACATCAGCATTTTTAAAGTAAGGTGGTAAATATCAATGAGGCAAGTCAAGATCAGCTGCATTTCTGAAAGAATCTTTTGGACTGTCTATGTATATTTGGATGCTGAGGTTAGTCCTGTTCAGTGAAGGTTTAACTGTGGAAGCATCCTAGAAGGGAGCTAGCTAAAACAAAGTGTTTGGGATTTCACCCAATAAATGGACCTTAAAGGTGGGGAGCAGAGAGACCCCCTCACCAGGAAAAATAGCTAGAATAAAATTCTTTCATTTTCTACTGTATGTAATGCAATCATGACATGTATTCTGAGGCAGTGAGGAAAGAAGCCCTTTTAATTATGTGGTTCTGTTTTCCTCCTCTCCTTCTCTCTTCCTTTTAGGTGTTTGATGGTATACTTTTGAGACTTTGTAGACTTTGCCTAGCTGATCATTTCTGAACTGCATGACATAGATAAAGTGCACTTAGATATGAAAGGGCTTAATCTATCCTGTTCTGATCAGCCTCATGTTAAATTTGGGCACAATGTTGTATAGATATCTAAATACATGATTGTCCCCAGCATGTCTCAGATTTTGTGGGCAGAACATCTGTGGGGTGCATAAGGAGGAATGACGGGGCATCATGTTCTGATTCCAGGTTGCTTTGGCTATGCAGTCTAACTGTTTCTAGGTTAATTCAGTAAATACAAGGCCAGGTTTTCTGCTCCACTAGATGTGACCTGTATAGTCAGATAGATTTCAATTGGTTTGAATTTGCATTTGGATTCCCCTTGTCTAGGGCTGCTATGAGGAAGAGAAAGGAGAACAGCAGGTATAGCAGGGGAGGTGTTTTGTTCTGCTCATCTGTCTCCTTGAATTAATCTTTTTTTTTTTTTTTTCTCATTAGTACTTAGAAAAAGGAACAAAAAGGCACAAAGATAGTTTAATATCATTCCCCAATCTTTATCATGTCATGATTCTATTGCACATGCAAGAGTGACTACAGTGGAGTGTAGAGATTTTCAGTATTGCTTTAATCTAGCTAACAAGGGCAGTCCTAGCTCTTGGCTGTGGCAGCATGGAGCTGCATTTATTTAAATCATGGGGGACATATATTCTGTATGTACCACTATTTCCTACTAGTTTGAAACATGGGGAAAAAAAATTTCTGTGCTAGATTTCAACTTTCAGCATATTACAGTGTAATTTGATCTTTTATCCTTCCTGCTTTTTCAGTGAAGCAGCAGGGAAAACATGCTGGTCTGCCAGAGAATTTTAACTTTCAGGTGCTGCTGCAGGTCGCACTAAAACCCACTCTGGCTTCCCAGGCAGTCTGTGTTTGGCTCAGTGCAATTGTGCTGCTGTTCTCTCCAGGAAACATTCCAGAGCAACGCTCTAACATAGCAGGTGTGTTGCAGACCTAACTCATCCTTGCCTTGTATTTGCTGGCATTCGTCTATGTAAAATGAGGTAAAATGCACCCGTGTGTTGAAAATCCTCATCTGAAACCCTCTGCAGCAATGACAGGTTAGTTTTTACCAAGTGATTTCACAGTGTAAGACCTGACCCAGAGGCAAAGCAAACCTCATGCAGGACAGAAATGGAAGGAAACCAGAAAGTCTATTTAGGTATGTTCCTGTTTGCATTATCATGTAACCGTCTATGCTGAGATAAGATCTCTGAATAAAATACCATTGAATATTTTTTCCATTCTGCATTCTTGCATGAATATTTTTATATTTTCAGTGCCTAACTTATGGGAAAATTTGGAACCTCAACACTTTAAGTTTTGTAAGACACTATAGGTTTATCAAATATTGTTTCTTTCTCTAGTTATATTTCTAAATACCTGTCCAGATCTGTCCTAATTCCATTGCCCCTTTTTTATCTGTTTTCAGGAAGGGAGTCAGGATATAATAAAAATGAATACTTCTGGATAGATGATAAAATGGTGATTACATGAACTCTTTTATTTCAAAACCACTCTACTGAACATAAAGGTAGTGTTTCCCTTGTATATATAATCAGACTATACTCAAGCTTCTGCTCAGTAAGAGCACATTGGGGAATAAGATACTGTTGCTAAACTACGGTAGAATTTGTTCCACTGTTTCAGTAATTCTTTAAAAATTCAGTATTTTTTATTTCAGAATGTACTGACTTCACACCATTACTTGTCAGCCATCTATACTGTAACTCTGAAAAGTTTCAGTTAGACATCTGTTATCTGTGAAGCAGGGTATTTATCTTGCTCATCTGTATCATCAGCATCTTGCAGCATGGTGATTACTGAGTGATCATATCTTAGACCACATTTCATTGTTCCCTAAATCTCTAAAAAGAAGTTCTACTCCTGAAGTCTTTACTTTGAGATTTGAGTAGAAAGGCTTGTTGAAAATGAAACTTTGGGCTGTTGAAAACCCGGATGCTGGCCAGAAATATGGGTCAGTGAAAAGGAATAGGCAGTTTTGGTTCAAAATCCTTTGTTAGAAAATGTTCAAGAGCATGCTAGCAATATAATATAATAGCATTGTAATGTAATAGCCTTGTGGGTTTTATTTGTAGCATTTATATTGCTAATAACTGTGAAGAGGTTTGGGGCATAGTTTTAGTTGACATGTTCATGATACAGTTTGTATGTTACAGTGGTCTTCTGCTGAATGAGGATTGCTGTATCAGGCCTCTGTTTTCAAGTGAATGCAATCCTAAGTGTAAGTCTTGAGAAGTTGGTCATTATTTGAATTCTAAACAGCCAAGGTGATTGTAAGTGTACTTTAATGATTAACACAGACATAGTAGTAACCTTCCCCGCTCATAATTTTAACCTGTTATTTCATTCAAGAGAGATTAATTGTAGAAAGACCAGAAAAGTGATTCTCAGCCATCTGACTGGTTTCTGCAAATCCAAAGCAGCTGGAGTGCTATTACCACATAACTCATCCAGAGGGCCCATTACCATTAGTCACACTAATGTCCCATTGCACCATTAGCTTAAGTGAACTCTTGATCAACATCTATTTAATTTTTCTTTCATGAATAATTGTTTCTGTGAAGGACAGGTGGCTGGCTCTAGCTTTGATGCAAGTCTAAGGGGAATGGTCCTTCACCATTTAAGCTTCTGGTATAGGATTAAAGATGTTTTGCATATTCTTGTCTGTGGTAGAGACAGGTTGTACAAAAGTGGGGCAAAATTAATGTATTAAATAATATATTGAAATTCCTAAATAATCAATAGTAACTTATTGTGGGATAAACTGTGGATAGACCTTTCACAGTTCCATAATATGTAGACAGTCTCTCTTCTATGGCTGTTGCAGGACCATCTCTGAAAGCTCAAAAACTACTTGTTCATCCTTGCCTCAAAGAAAGAAGCTGTTAAAAAAAAGATGGAAAGTACTGTGAAGCATTCATTGACAGCCACACAGCAAAAGTTGAATGGCATTTTGGGTAGCAGAGCAAAGACTACTGCCTACAGAGTCTTGCAAGATGTGTCAGGCACACTATCCTGGGACTAATACTGGAGCGGGACAGTTCTGACTGAATTCTTGCCCAGATCAAAAACTGGCATTTACATCTAAGCGGATTTTTTACAAGTAGCTTGTTCCAGGATGCACAACTAAAGTGTTAACCAGCAAACCAGACGGGCACTTTCTGATCCGTCCTGAGGGAATGTAATTGTTGGGTCATTTTGTAGTTTCAGTAGTGCAAAAAGAAATAGCATTTCACTCATCAAGCAGCGATAGACTAAAATCATATTACTACTAAACTATGATGATGTCAACCCAGATATACTGGAACATCCAACAGGGACCCATATATGAAATGCAACAGTTGGAAATCCTTTATTTTCCTGTTGAACTATTGATCAGTTATGTGTGGGATAGAAGTAGGCAATATAGCTCCATCTGTTTGGAAAGCAAGAAGTTAAAGAATGCTAATATTCTTGCCCATTTCTGTTTAAGCTGATCTTTCTAGTCTTGGGGCATCACAGAGTTTCTAGAAAAGGATTTTTCTGGGATTGATGAAGAAGGAAATGGTGCTAACAGAGGAATGTTTTACAGATGCAAAATTACACCCTTCAGAGGGAAACTATGTTGGATCGTGGATGATGACAGTGTCCCAGGACCATAAGTAGGAGGTATGAACACATCATAGCGGTACTAAAGTAACTTAATACTATCAAATCATCGAGATCTTTTTATTAAGAAACATATACATGTCATCAGTCACCTTTATGCCAGGTTTCCTGCAGTGATCTAGACAAATTTTTAGTATAACATCTTTGTTGGTGGCATGCACAGTGGCAGTCAAGTGCACCCTCAGCAAGTTCACTGACAACACCAAGCTTTGTGGTGCAGTTGACACACTGGAGGGAAGGGATGTGCCATCTAGAGGGACCTGGACAGGCTTGAGAGGTGAGCCCGTGCAAACCTCCTGAAGATCAACAAAGCTGAGTGCAAGGTCCTGCCCCTGAGCTGGGGCAATCCCAAGCACAAATACAGGCTGAGCAGAGAATAGACTAAGAACAGCCCTGAGGAAAAGGACTTGGGGGTGTTGGTTGATGAGAAGCTCAATATGCAATGTTCCTGGCAATGTGCACTTGCAGCCCAAAAGGACAACCGTATCCTGGGCTGCATCAAAAGAGACGTGGCCAGCAGCTCAAGGGAGATGATTTTCCCCTCTACTCTGCTGTCATGAGACCTTACCTGGAGTACTGCATTCATCTCTGTGGCCCTAAACATAAGAAGGACCTGGACCTGTTGGAGCAAGTCCAGAGGAGGCCACAAAGATGATCCGGGGCTGGGGCACCTCTCCTGTGAGGACAGGCTGAGAGAGTTGGGGTTGTTTAGCCTGGAGAAGAGAAGGCTCCAGGGAGACCTTATAGCGGCCTTCCAGTACTTAAAGGAGGTCCACAGGAAAGGTGGAGAGGGACTTCTAACAAGGGCATGTGTCATAGTTTATGCCCGGAGGGCAACTGAGCACCATGCAGCTACTTATTCACTCCTTCCTCCTCAGGGATAGGAAGGAGAAAATACAACAAAAGGCTCGGGACAGAGACAAGGATGGGGAAGGATGACTCACCAATTATAGTCACGGGCAAAAGACAGACTCAACTGGGGAAGAAAGAAGATCAATTTAATTTGAATAGCACCATCACTGATTTACCTATCAGAGTAGGACAATGAGAAATATAACTACATCCCCAAAAAACCTTTCCCTCACCCCTCCCTTCTTCCCTGGCACAGCTTTGTCCCAATTTTCTTCACCTTCTTCCCCACTGTGGTGCAGGAGGGCAGGGATGGGGGGTGTGACAGTTTGTCACCTGTTGTTCCTGCTGATCCTCCCTCCTCAGGGGGAGGACTCCTCACACTCTTCCCCTGCTCCAGTGTGGGGTCCCTCTCATGAGAGATAGCCTTCCATAAACTTCCTTGATGTGAGTCCTTCCCATGGGCTGCAGCTCTTCATGAACAGCTCCAGTGTGGGTCCCTTCTGCGTGTTGCAGTCCTCCCAGGGACAGACTGCTCCAGCGCAGTCTTCCCTCAGAGTCCTGGCCTTCTTCAGGTGCAGTCCCCTGCTCTGGCATGGGGTCCTCCATGGGCTGCAGGTGGGCATCTGCTCCACTGTGGACCTCCATGGGCTGTAGGGTTGTCTGTACTCCAGTGTCCCTCCCCAACCTCCCTTCTTCAACTGACCTCGGTGTTTGCATAGATATTTCCTACACTACTTCTTCTCCCAGGTTCCCCTTCTTAAATATCATAGGGGCATGGTCACTGTCTCTCATGGGCTCAGCCTTGGCCAGAGGCAGGTCCAGCCCAGATCTGGGGAAGTGTCTAGCAGCTTCTCACAGGAGCCACCTCTGTAGCCCCTCCTCTGATAACAAAACCCCTCCCACACACAAGTCCCACACATTGTGTAGTGGTAGAAGAAGGGGTGATGACTTTAAACTGGAAGTGGGTAGTTTAGATTAAATATAAGGAAGAAATTCTTTATTGTGAGAGTGGTGAGACACTGGCACAAGTTGCCCAGAGAAGCTGTGGCTGCCCCCTCCCTGGAAGTATCCAAGGCCAGGCTGGATGGGGCTTTGAGCAACCTGGTCTAGTGGAAGGTGTCTCTGCCCGTGGCAGAGGGGTCAAAGCTAGGTGATATTTAAGGTCCCTTCCAAACCAAACAAGTCTATGATTCTTAGCCTTGCTTTATAGGTTTCTGCTCCTGACTCTTGAGCTTTAAACTTTAAAAGCAACATTTGTATTTTGAAATATCAAACTGGTGCCAGTTTAGAACACCAGTAGAACTGGTTAACTCTTTTAATTTAAAAGTAAATTAACTGGAAAATTTAGTCTGGGAAGGGACAAAATCATTCACGGTAAGTGTCAGGTTTTGGGGGGGGAGGAATATCTGGAAAGAATGATGAAAATATTTGAAAAAGTTGAAAAGTTTTAATTTTTAGAAGTCCAGAAGTCTTAGAGAGTTGCTCAAAATGTTGGTTTTGTATAAACACTTTAAAAAAATTCCTATATGAAAAAGTAAAATACATATTCTATTCTTCCTGGCAGTATGTCAGGAACATTTATTTATATTTCAGTCACTGAGTGAATGCTCTAGCCATACTGTGGGTTCTAAAGAACACTTAAACATACTCTTACAGCTAAGCATATGTTTTGGGGACCTGATGCAGCATCTTGACTCAGTTAGGGCTTTAACATTGGTTTTAATGAGTGAGTCCAAAAAATTAAAATATTTCAGCCTGTGTTAGACTAAGTTAATGAATAAAGGCTTCAATGTGCATCATCATATATACTAAGCAGTATAAGGGGTTACTCACTACCAGTGCATGTATGCTTTCTGAATAACTTCTTCATTCACATCACTGACATGTGGTATTTCTGTGACTGAACCCTTTCATTTGGGAATCTCCTTATTTTCCCTAAGAAGAATCTCTCTTGAAAGAAATATTCTGTGTTAAATACTATCTGTCCTTTGTGAGGTAGATTTCAAAGTAAGATTTGACCTGTTTCTTTGAGCTCTAGGTTTGCATCTAAGCATTCAAAAACTGTATTGGCTGTACTTTCACCTATGGTAATAGTTAAGAGAGAGAAAACTTTCAAGTCAGAATTCATTCACCTTCCACAATCTTCATAACAATGAGAAAGTAAAAACCCTTTTGAGATCTTACTTTTCTGCTCTGTGATTTCATTACTAGCCATAGAAATTTTTCAAATTCATGCAGGTAACAGAGGACTGATTACTCATTGATGGATCAGAATAAATCTGTTGTAACCATAATTAGAGTAAATGTGTTCCACACTGCCCATGCAGGGGGCATTAAATGTGTTACACAGAGGAAGCAGACACCTTATTGGTTACCAGCAGTTCCCTAATAATTTGAGATAATTAATTTCTGCTGACCATCTCACATACTAGTTTAAACCTAGTAAAAATATTTTCAGAGTTCATCAGAAATTGCTAGCTTCTGTTGTTAACATTTTCAAAGTACTTTTTGGCTATGGTCTTATTCTGTCTTTTTCAAAGCCAGTTCCAATTAAAATAGCCTTGAAAAAATCAGTTTCCATGAATGACTATGTGTATTTCTCTTAGAGCTAAATAAAAGGTTTTGGCTGGAATCACAGCCTCCTGAAGTAAGACCCATTGGGAGTAACCAGTAAAAAATAAATCTCTTTATGCCCCTGCTTTACAGGTTTCCTGACCTGTTTAACACTGGAGTGATGAGGACACTGAGGGAAGCAAAAGTTCTCACACCCACACCTTGACAGTGATGGAAAGCTCTGTCAGTATTGGGGGATCAGTGTTATTTGTGAGGATACCCAGCACTTGGTGTTCTCTCCAGCCCTTGGAAATAAGACTCCTAGGACACGCTACCAGCATGGCTTGCCTAACCCATGCAGCGGGAAAGCACGATTTCATGGCAAGGTATGCTGAAAAGACATAAATTCTGGGACTGGTTTATTATTTTGGTGGACTTCTCACAGGCTGGCAGCAGTAGATGGTGTGGATGGTTTTTGTCCTGATTTTGTTTTGCTCTTCTTAGCTGTAAGAAACCAGATCCGTGAGGAGGATCTATGTGTTTTGTGGTAAAGGTCCCTGGTGAGAAGGGCACCATGAGCACATGTAATATCTGTTTGCCTTAGTGCAAGGGAGGTGAGCTCCATGAAAGTCCAGGACATGAGATTTTCTTTTGCTCTCACCATTTTTAACAGTGCCGCCATGAAATACTGGGCAGATAGATTTTATGTCCACAGGCTCCATTGCACTGAAACATTTTAATAATAGCTTTGACTTCCATGTCCAGAACAGCTTCCTTGAACTCATTCCTCCAGGTCTTTTTAAATCGTGATCCCTACAAGAATTTAGCCAGCTAATCAGGAAATAATGACCTGACAATGAGGCAGCTAAACAGAAAATATCCACTTTCAGATGTAGATAGATATATATGTGTATTTAATGTATGTAATTTACAAATATGACAGCATCTTTTTGCTTCTTTCCCTTTATATAATGCTTGTAGTGATATTGTAGAGGGTTGCAGCTTTTGCTGCATTCTAACTACATTTGCTCATAAAATGAAATTGTCAGATCAATATAATCACAGCAGTAGCTTGTGTACAGGTACCTTTATCAATAGGACTTTTATTAATGGGATACAGTTTACTGCCGCAAGAGCTTTCTCTACAGTTGTTCAGCAGTTGAGCTGGTATGTGTAAGTACACAGTGACTTGTTATTGCAGTCATCTTTTGTGGGAAACTTTATTCTATAAAAATGGAAACTTTAAGGAAAATAGCTATTCTGGAAGGAAGTTTTCATTCTGTAGGAGAACTGACATCAGGTCAGTGATCTCCCTATGGTTTTAACACTTTGCTACGTCATTGACAGTGCTCTGAATACCTCCAGCATGACTACCTCAAAAGCATTTCCAGGAGATAGCAGTGAATGTCACTGTGCTTTTTGAAGATATAATTCTTCTCTGCAGAAAAAGTTAGAAGTTTGCTCCTTAGAATAAATGTTTCAGTTTGCTAAATCAAGAAATCCAGCCTTCACTCAGCTTCTAGAGGCCTCACTTCCAGATTAGCCTCCAGTTTGCAAAACTTTGGCACACAACTTATACTTCCCTTTGTATTTGGCATTCATTTACCAAAAATTGGTCATATGACACCAGCAGTGATGAAGTCCACTTTCAGATAATGTTATCCTCTGAGTCCGAACATCAGTAAAACTGACTTAAAGCAGATAGAGTAAGGTAAAACTGTAACCTGTCAGCATAATTATGATAACAGATCATATTTACAGTATATCTAGGCCAAAAGTGCCAAACCTTGATTAATAATCAATTGTAATTACTGTTTAGAATTAATGACTTTCCTGAATTGCTGACTTGAAAAATGATAGAGGCATTTTCTCACACTTTTCTTGAGGTGCTAGTAACTTGATTTTGAAGATAATTTAACATTTTGAACATCATCTCATAATCCTTGCATTATCTTCCCATTTGAATTTGTTTCAGAAGGACCTAAAAATATACAAACGTAGCAATAGCTCAAGTCAGTGTGTTGACATCTAAAGTCTGCTTCGCTGTAATTTCTTTTGTGCCCTTTCAAGCCAGCAGGTATGGGTTGCATCCCACGATGACACCTGAAATACTCCATAAAACTTGATTGTCTTGTGGTAGGTGCTGTATAAGCAGAGTCCAGAGAACTAGATACACTGAGGTGACCAGAGAATAAAGTCAGAGTTGGGTTTGAGTAGAAAGGATGCCCATTATTTATTTTAATGTCTTTATTTATAAAAACAAACTTTTCCCCCCGTCCCCGAATTTTCTGTATTTTAGATGTTAGTTCATATTTAAAACATTTCATTGTCATTTTTTTTACTTGAGTTTTCAGTCTAGTTGACTTAATTGTTTCCGTGGTCTCTTGCATTTGATAGCTCTGTAACATATTTGTTGCTGACACTAGGTGTCACACTAAGAATGTTTCTGTTTCTGGAAAGAAACACAAACCTTTGCCTTTAAACGAGAATACGCTCTTCCTAGAATATCCTTCTCTCACATCCGAATGTTTGAAGCCAGTAGGAGTTTTTGCATTGATTCTGGTGCAGTTGAGTTTGTACCCATGATGCTTACCTTGTAGAATTTCAAGACATAGACACAAACTGCCAGTTTGGCAGCCACTTGGATTTGGTGTCTGTATGGGACTTCTGTGGCAAGGTTGTGGTAGTGGGAGGGCTGCAGGGTTGCCATCTATGAGAAGCTGTTAGAAACTTCCCCTGTGTCTCATAGAGCTAATGCCAGCCGGCTCCAAGAGACACACTGCTGGCCAAGGCCAAGCCCATCAGCAATGGTGTTAGTGCCTCTGAGATAATGTATTAAAGAAAGAGGAAAAAAACTGCAGCTGGAGAGAAGAGTATGTGAGAGAATCAACTGTGCAGACACCAAGGCCAGTGAAGAAGGAGGGGCAGGAGGTGCTTCAGGCACTGGAGCAGAGATTCCCCTGCAGCCCGTAGTGCAGCCCATGGCGAGCAGGCTGTGCCCTGCAGCCCGTGGAGGTTAATGGTGGAGCAGATCTCCACCTGCAGCCCAGGGAGGACCCCACACTGGAGCAGGTGGGTGCCTGAAGGAGGCTGTGACCCCATGGGAAGGCCACGCTGGAGCAGGCTCCTGGCGGGACCTGCGGCCCTATGGAGAGAGGAGCCCATGATGGAGCAGGATTGCTGGCAGCATTTGTGATCCTGTGGAGGACCCATGTTAGAGCAGTCTGCTCCTGAAGGACTGCACTCCATGGAAAGGACCCACACTGGAGCAGTTTGTGAAGAACTACAGCCTGTAGGAAGGGCTCATGTTGGAGAAGTTTGTGGAGGACTGTGTCTCATGGGATGGACCCCACGCTGGAGCAGGGGAAGAGTGTGAGGAGGAAGGAACAGCAGAGACAATGAGTGATGAACTGACCACAACCCCATTCCCCTGTGCTGCTACAGGGGAGGAGGTAGAGAAAATTGGGAGTTAAATTAAGCCCAGGAAGGAGGGAGGGATGGGAGGAAGGTGTTTTAAGATTTGTTTTTTATTTCTCATTAGCCTACTCTGATTTGATTGGTAATTAAATTAATTTTCCCTAAATTGGGATTGGTTTTCCTGTGATGGTAATTGGTGAATGATCTCTCTCCATCCGTATGTTGACCCACAACAATTTTCTCTCCCCTGTGCAGCTGAGGAGAGGAGTGATAGAGCAGCTTTGATGGCCAGCTGGCCTCCAGCCAGGGTCAACCCACCACATTGTCCCCATTCAGTATCTGGCGAGCTCACTAATGGAAATGACATTGCCTCTAGATGTTGCCCAGACTTTTCCAAGATTTGGGTATGGAGTTCATTAGGTTTTCCAAGACAGTATTCTAACTCCATAAATAAAAGTACCAATGAGCAGTTCTCAAAACAGTATTCAGCAGGGCAGATCCTGTCCAGATTTGCGTGCTCTAAAACCTATAGTCAATGAACTGGTTCCTGGACTTTGGCTGGAGAATATGTATTATATGCATATATGCATTATACATACTTCGTGCAGAGCCTTCAAACTCCCTGTGAATATACAGTCACTGCCTCTTTCCTTTGCAGTAAATTTCATGGGGACATTTCTATGGCACATACGTGCATAGGAGGGCAGTGAGAGAGGTGGAAGAACTAGTCCAGTAGTAGCAGAAAGGTTTATTGTGCAATAATTGTGCAAAGTTCAAAGAGTCAAAGCTTCCAAATATTTTGCCAGGCACTCCTCTGTATATAGCTATTTATATAAGGTCTAATCTAAAACTTGTTGAAGTACAGAAGCCTGTGCATTAATGGTGGTGTACTTTGGATTAGACAGCAGGCGTGAAAAGACAGGTCTGTGCCTGAAGTGTTTGCAATTATGAACAGAGGATGTAGATGGAAAGATGAATGCAACAGAGAAATTTAAAACTATTTATTTTTCATTTGAGCTTTTCTCATTTGAGGGAGAAATTTGTTCACCAGGTCTCTTATGCCAGCCAGCTTGTACTGAAAAATGCAAGAACTTTGTTTTGGAAGGTTATGAAAGCTTTTAGAGATAAAGCCTCTATTTGTTCTTCCAGCCTGACGTTCAGAGAAAAGGGTTTAAATCCTAAACACTTGCAATTCTCCAGCAACATGAGATAGAGTCAAGTTGAAAGCACTATAAAACTTGTTTACAAGGACTCAGTGAAAAATTGTTTCATTTAAAACGCTGCAGAGGAAGTAGGATCTGACAGCTCCAGAGCCTGATTTTTTTCCTGTCTCACAACAGGGATAATGTACCAGCATGGACATTCCTGTCCTCTCAGAAAGCCCTTACACCACTGTGCATGTGTGGGCCAGATAACACAAGAGGGATACAAGGCAATGGACAATACTCTTTCCATTCCATTCACCTGCTTGTCCCGAGTTTTGTGGCTTTAGACATTGCAAAGGAAGGTCAGCTCTAGTTTTTTTCCCATCACTGTCTATCGTGATGGTAAGAACAATGGTGGGACAGATAGAGATATATCCCGTATTATTCCTCCTAAGGTAAGACAGGTGAAAGAGAGAGGGAGACAGATGTCACAGGTCTGTTAATATTGTAGGGCTGATACCTATTGTCTTTGTCTTGTGCTGCTCTGACACATGGAAAAACTGAAAGAGATGTTGATGGTGAAGAATGTTCAATGTCAGGTAAAGATGTCTAAAGATCTTGATACTTGTCTTCACCTACTTGGCATGAATTTGGTCTGTGAACTGTGTTTGTGCTAGCACAGTTTAGATAAACAGACAGGTTCTATGGACCAAAGCCTTCCCGGTAACAAGTAGAACATGGTGGCAGGTCTCATGTTCTAGGATCAAGGCTCACTCTTATGCCCATTAGACCAAACTTTGGTTGTATGTATAAGAAAAATATTATGTGCAGAAATGATCAGTCTAGTGTTCTGGACCTTGGCTCTGCCCATATGTGTTAGTTATTCTGCCACTTGGTTACACCGAATCAGACTTAGAACACTGGTTTGTAGTGCTTCATATCCCAAACATTGAAAGACAATTCTTCAGTGAGAGTCAGTGTCTCACAAATATTAAAGCAAAAAGAAAACTCTCACCATCCAGTTTTGTCCTTCTCCATGCAAGACACATAATAAGTGTATTCAACAGGCTTATTTGCATGCTTGCAGGTAATGCAGATATTGTAAACTGTAGCATGTTCAACATATTCTGCTTCAGATCCTGTAGGAGAAATGCAGGAAGCTACATAAAATGTAATGGCATCTTGAAGCGAGGAAGGAGATAGTCCTAGGAGACCCTGAGAGCAGCAGTAGTACTGACACTGCTGCTTTTACTGGCTGTTGTCACCACATAGTCTTCTCAGTGCCTTTGGGTTCTGGGTACGGGTTGCTTTTTCTTCCCCCCCTCCATGCAGACCTACCAGCCTTGACATCAGAAACAGGAAAAATTATGTGTTTTTTCTCTTTGGCAGATCACACTACCCTTGGTAGGTGAGGATGACAATTCTGCAGGCCATCTGTATGTCTGAGACTATGATTCAGCTGGAGGAAATAGTGACAGAGTTGCCAGGGCAGGGTATGAGGTGGGATATCTGATGCCTGCTAGTTCTCGTGCATTATGCTATTTTTTATTCTGAATGAAGAACAAAAAAAATAAATGGATGCAATAGTATTGTATGCCTAAGCCTCTTTCAGTTTTAGCTCTGCAGTTTCAGTAACTGTACAGACTGTAATGTGTTTTAGACTATTAGATGTGTACTACTCCTGTCGTGCTCTACTGGGACTTTGCTGACCATCACAGTTATTTGTACCATCCTAAATTTCAAATCCTCTGAAATCCACTGAAGCCCTACTGTGACAGAGTGAAGGAACATTATTATACACCTGCTCATATGCCTTTGGAAGAAGAGGAGCCTCATTAAACGAAACAACATTTTGTGTATGTCCAGGATCTTGCTTCCCTCTTCAGTCTTTTTCTTTCACATGTATGAGTACTGTCTACCTCTGAGCAGCTGAACAAAATTAATCACAGACCAGTTTCTTCTTGATGATTTGGTTTCCTTCCAGTAATCATCTAGGGGCAAATGCTTCTCAAACCACTGAATCTGAACAAAAACCCTACAACATTTGGAGCAATTTGGATTCAAAATGTTTGGCTTGGATCCATTTCTGTATTTCACTCTAGAGCCCTTCTTCTTCATTTCTAGTGCATTAGCTGTAGTGTTTTCCTTGTGCTGCTTCTGGTACCTACTCTCACCTGTACAAAAGCTCTAAGAAACTGTGTGATACTCTGAGCATCATTAATGCAACCAGTGCAGAGTGGAAGCTCAAGCTGAGCTGGTCAGCTTTTTTCTGCTGATCCATTCTGACCACTTTTAGACTGTTTTCCGAGGTGTTAAATTCTCCCTGTTTTAGAGAGGCAGGAAAATTAAATGTTATCTAAGGAGCAGTGCCTGGGAGCAATTCTGAAAACAATGTTTACCAACAGTTTAAATCAGCAGTGCAGCAAGTAATGAAAGCTAAACATGGTATGCTCTCAAGTGGCTTTCAGCAGAGCTGACTCCACTCTGTTTCTCTGTTTCTTAATCTACCAGCACAGTTCCAGTGTCAAGAATATTTTTGGTGGTTGACACAGCAGGTCCTTACTACTTATGTCATTTTGCTCATTTTGGAACTCAACGTTTGCATTGTGAAACCATTGTGTATTAAAGTGTCTCAGCAGAATGCTCAGGAGCAAGGCAAATCTGCTACACAGCACTCATATAGGAGATTGAGTCAATCAGGCTTCTGTCTTCTATCACGCTTCCAGGCTATTTCCATTCTATGAAGAAAAGAGTAACCTGATAATAAATACAATTCTATCATGTCTGTTTCCTTGGGTGACTGCACAGGACAGACCTATAAGTACTATTTCACTTAATGCTGTATTATTTCACTACAGGGTGATTTGCACTGCTAAGTGCAAGACTGTTAGGCAAAGTTAGCACACCTGCCTTGTTCCACCTGTTCCATATTCTCTAACATAGTCCTGAAGAGTGTGGTGGCTTTACATGCTGACACCCAGATTCCAAGAAGGGGAGGACTACAAAAGGACAACTGTATATATAAGATGCTGGATACAGCTGTGGGACCATAACTTACAGCTTTATAATGGAAATGAAAGCTACAGAAAGGAGAGGTAAGGGAAACTTCTTGGAACATATTAAATTTTAATTCACTGCTAACTATGAAACTGACTGTTGTCTCCATAAGAAAACGTTTGTGTGAAATTCTCCTCAGTGCAGAGCACAGCAAAAAGTATTTGAGACAGACCAGGCACAGTATTCCAAAAACATGAAAATTTGATAGTTAGCAGGATTGCAACCCTTGATTAAAATTAAACATTCAAATTAATTTGGGTCTTAATTTTCCAGTTAGAACGTAAGAGCAAAAAGCAGGACAAATCATCCTTACATAAACATCTTTTCCCAAAGATCACTTCATTCCATTTGCAGATACATTGGAATGCCTTGAGTTTAAAACAATAACAGCAATTATCTCTTGTAGATTATTATTTAATCTTTCTTATTTTTTTCCTCTTCTTTTTTTAGCTGTATAGTTCTGTCTCTTACTGTAACTCTTCTCTTTTATCAGGATTTCCTTTCTGCTGCTTATACTACCAGTAACTTCCCCACCTAATATTTCCTCCTGCTCACTGCCCTCCCGAGAACGCTTTTTGCTTCTCATTTAGCTGTAAAGTCAATGCTTCAGTTTGATCTACCAGTTTTGTGGTCCCTGACCTACTGCCTGTTGGTTGTAAGCAGAACCTTAAAAATGCATTTCTGTTTTGATCACCTGAGACATGTTCAGAACGATGTATGCTCAGTCTTTAGAAACTCTGATGTGTGGGTACATGAAATATTTCCCCTTCTGGCTTGAAACGTTTTCAGGCTGCCAATTTTTAAAGTACTCAACAAACCAGTTGGAAGAAACAGATGATCTTTTTTTGCCATTAACTTTCTCCTGTGATTTGGCAGAGTTGCCATCAATGGAAAGGAAGTGTACAAACCGGAGGACAGATTGCATCCATTTTGGAGTCCCGGGATTGTGGCTTAAGAATTTTTTTTTTTTTTTTTTTTTTTTTTCTTTTTCCTATTTCTCCTCCCCTGCTTAAGTGTGCCTAGAAGAGTGTTTCCATTTTGGTGTCTTTCACAATCTTTTTTAATTAGGCACATAAGTGCCCATAAAAACCTTGTAGAAAACCCAAAGCACAGAGCAGCACTTTTATGTAACCCTGCTGCTGGATGGCAAGCTGCCACCTCCTGCCCCCACTCATCTCCTCTGACTGATCATTTTGGCACTGCCTTACTTTGACAAGAGACTTATTTACTTAAAAGACATTTTGCTTTTTGGAGTTAAATTTTCTCTGATTATAATTTTTCCACAGATGCTTCCATTAACTTTGCTTAGGATGTATGCTGATCATGTCTGTACCTGTTACTTATTGGTTAGCATAATGTTGTTTCTTTGCTGGCACTGTATGTTGTGTGTAGTTGTTCTATTGCTTTGACCTTGATGTCTGGCATTTCAGAGGCTTCCAGATGCCACTTCTGTGGCTATTGCTACTCAATAGGAGTCTGTGGATGCCTCACTACATTTTCGTGTCCAGTTCTGCTGTGTCAAGACTTACAAAAACCAATTCCATTACATAGCTAACAGGAACACAGGCATTTCAAAGAAAGACACAATTTGGTATTATGTGTTGTTGTAATCTTACACTAATGATATTTCTGAAAGAAAAGAGGAGAAAGGTTTTGAAGGTGGCAGAACTCTAGAATATTTCTTTTGAATATAAGATCATGAATTGCTGCACCTGCACTGCCCTGTAAGCACATCTGCTTTGCTGTCTTGAGGCCACCTTTTCTGACCTTTCTGTTTACTGATGTATCTGGAATGCCAGAAAAAAAAGGGAGGACCACTTGGTCTTTGCAGAACCCTCTGCCCTTTCAGGCCCTCTGCATGGCCCTCCTTTGGGAACACCTCACTGGAAGGAAGCATGGCAAAGCCAGCACCAGTGCACCTCTTCCATGATATGAGTTAGAGTGCATAGCTTCCTTCAGTGTTAGGCTGAATTCACAGCCACACAGAAACAGTGTGTCAGCCAGGAGAATTTTTCACTGTTCCACAGAAGAAGCCTACCTGAAACTCTTGCTAAAGAGCCTTTTTCATCTTGATAGGTCAGCACCAAACCAATGCTTCTCCAGACCCTTGGCGTTCTAAAGCAATATAAGCCCCTTTCTCTCACCATTCCTGTATCATGGAATCATAGAATACCAGATTGGGAGGAACCTAAAGGACACCATCTGGTCCAACCATTCTTAGCAAAAGCATGGTCTAGAAAAGATGGCCCAGAATCCTGTCCAGCTGAATCTTAAAACTGTCCAACACTGAGGAATCCACCACTTCCCTGGGGAGATTATTCCAATGGCTGATTGTTCTCATTGTGAAAACTTTCCTCTTATGTCCAATGGGAATATCCCCAGGAGTAACTTGTACCCATTACACCTCGTCTTTTCCTTGTGACTCCTTGTAAAAAGGGAGCCTGCATCTTTTTTGTAGCCATCTTTTAAAAACTGGAACATGGTGATAAGGTCTTCCCTAAACCTTCTATTCTCAAGGCTGAACAAACCCAATTCTCTCAGCCTTTCCTCATCTGGCAGGTTTCCTAGTCCCTTGATCATCTTTGTGGCCTGGACCCTCTCCAGCCTGTCCACATCTTTTTTGTATACTGGGGACCAAAACTGAACACAATATTCCAGGTGTGGCCAGAGAGGTGCCGAGCAGAGTGAGATAATTTCTTTGTCTCTGCTGCTTGCAGAGCAGAGGGCTCTTGCGGGGCTCTGATGCCCTTGTTGGTGTAACCCAGCATCCTGTTGGCTTTCTTTGCTGCTGCAACACACTGTTCACTCATACTGAGGTCATTGTTCACCAGGACCCCGAGATCCATTTCCACAGAGCTGCTGCCCACTCTGCAGTCTGTGCTGCACTCCTGGATTATATTTTCCCAGGTGCAAGATCTTAAACTTGTCCTTGTTGAACTTCATAAGGTTCTTGTTAGCCCACACTCCCAGCCTATCCAGGTCTTCCTGCAGGGTGGCTCTCCCTTCCCAAGTGTACGCTTCCCCACTCAGTTTGGTATCATCAACAAATTTCATCAGGGTACACTTGATCCCATCATCCAGATCACTTATGAAGTTACTAAACAGCACAGGGCCCAGTATCAATCTTTGGGGTACCCCACTTGTGACAGGTTGTCAGTTTGAAAAAGAGCTGTTTACCACCACCCTCTGGGTGCAGCCTGTCAGCCAGTTCCCCACCCACCGCACAGACCACTTGTCTAGACTGTAATGCATCAGTTTCTCTAGGAGGAGGCTGTGGGGATCTGTATCAAAAGCCCGGAGAAGTTCAGGTAGACAATGTCCACCGCTTGCCCCACATCAACTGAGGAGGTTACTTTGTCATAGAAGGCGATCAGGTTTGTCAAGCAGGATTTGCCCTTGGTGAATCTGTGCTGCCTTTTCCCAATCACATGCTTCGTTTGACTTGTGATAGCCCCCAGGAGGCTTCATTCCATAACTTTCCCAGGAATTGCAGTAAGACTGATGGGTCTATAATGTCCTGGATCCTCCTTTAAGCCTTCTTGTAGATGATGGTGACATTAGCCTTCTTTCAGTCTTCTGGGACATCCCCTGACCTCCACAACTTCTACATCTATCTACATCCTTGTTCTCATCTACACTTTAAAAGTAATTCAGAGGTACTCCACCTCTGAGCTGCAGTATACACATCTATGAGTTACTGGCAAACATGAAGATTGAAATTCTGTGTTTGTTTGGCTACAACAACATAAAACATGTTTTCTATAGTGGTTGAAATGTTCTGCAGCCGGAGGGACCATCGCTAGACTTGATAGGGTAGTTTACTCAAAGGGTCTTTGAAATTGCCTGTTAACAGATTGGCACAATGCAGTTTTCTTTTTTCAACTGCTTAATTAGGTATAGTTCTGTGTCTAGTAGAGGAGGAATGGATGTTGTCACAGGTGAAGCAAAACTGAATGCACATCCAGCTCTTAGGCAGTTGTCCAAGTACGTATGTTTACATGCAACACACCAATGTCAGCCTTATTTGTCTTCACTTTGAATGAACCTGGATTCTTAAATTTCCAATGAAGGCAGTTCTTCCCACTTACATTGAAATTGTGGACCTGTTTTTTCTAATGCAGTTAGTGAATGACTGTGACTCTAATTCATACTTTTGAATACCTACATATTCTTCAGTGACTTTAGCTTCAATTAGTTGTATTGTTTCAAGTTTATAATTTTGCACTAACACAGAATGGCGTTAGAAACAACTTCAAAATTAAGATGGTCTTATTGAAATTACATTAGTTTCAATGTGGATTTCAATAAGTAGATTTCTATACTATCAGTATATATGCATGGTGAATACATTGAATTTATTATATATGGCTTGAGCTAATGATAAATGAAGTTTGTATTTTCTTCTGAATCTTCCAGTATATGAATCTGATGAATGGTGTAATAATTGGTTTTACATTGGTAACTGGTAATGCATTTGTTCTACATGTGATCTCCCAACCTCCAAAGTGGATCATGGGAATTTTCTCACTCAGAGGTTTATCTTTGTGTTTCATGTATTTGTCTTCCACAAACTAGTCTAATTGTTTTGAGACCATGGAAACTTTTGGTATCCATGATGCCCTACAACAAGAATTTCAATTAGGCATAATGTCTGAAAATCTCTCCCTGGGGGTTGAGGGGGGGGGTGGTGGTCTCACCTTTTCTGTACCACTTGTGATTTTATGGACCCGTCACAGTCCCCTCAGTTATCTTTCCAGTTTGAGGAATCCAGGCTGACTTAATTGTTCCTTGCCTGACAGCAATTGCCTAATTTTCATCATCACTGTTGCCAATGATGCCACTTTTCTAGTTCCATTATGCTCTTTTTGGGTCTGGGATTACTGCCTTCCATAGTAGTGTATCACTACATCTTTTTGTTTTCTTTCCAATGTCTTTCCAAACTATTGGTAATTTTTGCTTGTTTTTTGTTTTACCACTGTGAGGCACTGAGTTGACATTTTTATAGAACTATTTACTGTAACTCTGAGATTCAGTTTCTGAGTGGTAATAGCTAGCTGAGAGCTTCTCATTCACTTTATAAAGTTAGACTTGTTCATTTTTTTCCTGACATTACATCATATTTGTCTTTATTGAATTTTATTTGGCATTTTATTGCTCAGTATTGTGAAGTCCTTCTGCAACTCCTCTTAGTCAGCCTTCATTTTTACTACTTTGAATGATTTAAACTTTGTCATGATGATATTCATGATAATTTATGAATATGCCAAATCATATAAGCTTGAGTATATGTCTCCTACAGGGACTCCATTGGTGACTTCTCTCTTTTGTGAAAATTAACCATTTGCTGTTCCCTTTACTCAGTCAGTTAGTTATATGAAGACTTTTCCTCTTATCTCAAAGCAGCTTTTCTCTCTAGGAGCTCTTCAAGGGGTTTTTTATTAATGTCTTCTGCAGATCTAAGTAGTGGTATTCACAAGATTTACCTCCCTCTCCTTGATTCCTTCACAGAATTGGCAGAGATATGTGAAACATTACTTCCCTTCATGAAAGTCATATCATCTCTTCTCAAATATATCATAGTATGGACTCCCAACCATATGCAGTGGACCAGGTTCTGAGTACCAAAGCATTCCAAAGAAAATGTGCTGAAAATAATGTAATAATATCATGATACTATATAAATGATGTAATCTTTTTAAACTTGACAGAAGGGAAGGTATCATAATATTAAAATTTTAACATGCTTCAAAATTTTAAGAAACCCTAACCTGTGGTGAGTACTAAATATTATTCAAGAATCAGAGGTAAATTGCAAATAAATGAGGCTGTCACATCTACAGATAGGTACCTCAGTATGAGACAGGGCCAGAGGAATGCTGCCTGTGGCATCTCATCACCCAGTGTAAGACTACTTTTAATACAAATAAGCTGATGCAATGTCTTGTAGTTTGCTCCTTTTCTTGCCAATGACCATTTCCTTTGATAATTCTTACCCTGGCATTTCTATTTTCACCTGTGTATGCTAAACACTTAATTTATAAACCGTAATACAAGCATTCTGAAATCCTACTGAAAGGTGACAAAAGTCTGTGTTACTGTATCTCCTTTAGTGGCTTTTGTGTACTTTTCCTGCTTGCTGTTTGGGCTAGAGCAATCTGCTCTGTGCTTGTGCGGTACTTGGCATAATGGGGTCATGGTCTTTGAGCGGAGTTCCTAGGTACTACTGAGAGTTTTTCAGGGTTTACCCAGATGCCTGGTAATGCTATTCACTGTTAAAGGATTTTGTGCAGTACAGCATTATTCCTCTGATGTTCCCTGGATACCTCCTGGAAGCACATCATGTTTGCTGACACTGAGGCAATTTTAAGTGAGAGGTTACACCCTGCAATGCTTATTTCAGCTGTTTCATAATTGAGTTCCTTTAGCACTGGTCCTGGAGTTTTGTTACTATCCATTATGTCACTGACCAAAAACTTTTTCTACTCATACTTCAATTTGAGGCAATACTGTGGTGCATCTGTTTCAGTGCGGGACTCTGCCTGAGCTCTTGGATATTGAAGAATCGTGCATGCCAAAGATGGATGTGAAATCCTCATTTAACTTTTTTGCTGTGGCCTTATTTTGTGCGCTCCATTATGCCTTCATCACCTACTAGCCTTACAGGCTTCCTCTTCCTTGTGTATTTGAACAAGATTTATTATTAATTCTAAAGCTTTTTGATAATTGCTCCTCAGGCTCCTACTGGCCTGCCTTACAGGATTTTTACAGTTAACGTGTCAGTTTGTTATTTTCTGTTTTCCTTGTTTGTAAATAATGTCAACTCTTTTAAAGAAAGCCATCTTAATCTAATAGGCTTCCTTGGTGAAATGTTTAATTCTACTAGTCTTTCCAGGGGTCAGGAGAGGATGAAGAAAGGTTTTAATAGATGCTGAAGGGGCTTTACAGTATTGCTTCATGTTCACTGCTTTAAGAATGCAGAACTGGTTTTTTGGCATCACTAAGCAACATCTTGAATACAGATACTTATCAAAGAGGAAAAAAAAAAAAAAAAAAAAAAAAAAAAAAAAAAAAAAAAAAAAAAAAAAAAGGACTTTTGGAGCATGTATTATGGTTTTAGCCCTCATCCCCATGCGTGAATGTTATTGTAGATGGTGCCTTGTAAAGTTTTCAGTTTAGGATCCAATGGACTAGAAGAAAACAGCCTAGAAAATCTGCAGGATGTCTTCTGGATATGAAAGAAAAAGACAAACAAACCCTTTCAGTCAGACAGTGCAATATCTTGTTTTCACTGTAGTAGCTCAGTCCTGTAGTGTTGTGACAATCTGCCAAACAATACCAGATGTCTGAGCTGCTTCTTCAGTTTCCCAGTGAAGACAGAATCCATGATGCAAATGTGCAGTTATTTACGTGCCTAATTCACACCTGAAAGCTGGCCAAATGAGACAAAAGCCAATTCCTCTTTCTAGATGCTGCTCAAGATGTGTATCTGGTTTGCAGGAAGCAACCTGGCAACAAGCATTTGCTATTTTACCTCAGGTGCAAACACACCTAGAGAGGGATTTACTTTTAGTCTCTATGTGTGCAGCAGCTAGCATAGTAGGGTCCTGGGTTTTGGCTGATATTGTTAGGTACTGTTGTAGCTTAAATAATAATACAAATAATTTGTTGCAGCAGGAACTATGGCAGAGGGCATTCACAACTGTTTGTATAATTTCCCCCACTTGTAACCTTGTATAACTACAAAGAAGAGTAAGTTTACAAGTTAAGGATAATAAGTATACACTCTCGTTACAGCTGTTTTGCCACTGCTGGTAACATTTCTCTCCCTCTCGCTTTCCTATTTTACTCCTCTTTCAATTCACCTTGAAAGGCACCAAAGATTATGTATGGGAAATTCTACTAGCTCCCTAAATTGGCAGTGGTGATACTAATAAACTAGCACTGTTAAGCTCACTGCTGCTGCCAGCAACAAAAATCCATGTTCTGGTCTCCTGAAGTCTTCTGCATTCCCACAACACTATTGCACACCAAAGATTTGATTTTTCTTCTCAACACTTGCTTATTTTTCTGATAGGTAGCAGGAGATAGAAGTGAAAAATGATCCTCCGTAGTACTTGAGAACAGTCCCCCGTAACAGAATTTTTTGCTAGTTAACTATTGGTATATTCACCTAAATGGGAAGAATTTTCCCATCAGTTGCCAGTTTCAGAGCCCATACATACTGAAATTCTACCATCAAACGTGGAACAATAACTATCATACATTTACTGCAGCCTGTCATGATATTCATTGCTCCCATAAGCTATAGAAGGATTTTGTTACCTGCCCAAGAGAAAATGGTGAGTCATTACTCAAGATGCTGCATGTGCAAAAGGGAAAGGAAATTGAATAAGTAAATAACTGTCTTTTAAGGAAGCTGTTGAAAGCAGAAGAATAAAGAATTGCGAATGTTGTATGGAAAATCATTTTCCTGAAACTAAAAATGGTTTGCAATGGGGAGAAGAAACTAATTATGCAAAGAGTAAATTTGTGTTCTTGTAATAAACTATATAAATATGATTTTTTTCAGGGATCATACAAACATTTTTGAATTTTTAAAATTATGTGACTTAGATTACTGCATTAACGTAATAAATATAGCCTTGGTTTCCTATTTCATGTTGAGGAAACACTTATTTTTATTAGGAGATAATTTTTGGTTCTCAGTTGCTCCCGTCATACTGACTCAGTTTCTGTTGCAATGTAGCTTGGCAAATTTGAGCAGCTGTAAGAATTCCCCTTTGTTTGTCCACACAAGTCTTGACAACTTTTAATTAAATGCGTTTGTGTATCAGCTCTCATAATGGACCTCTGATACATGATTGGGGCCCCTTGGTACTACCCTAATAAACTCAGGAATATTTGACAGGGTTTAAGGATATCAGGAGATACAATATAACAATTGCTAGAGCACACCATGGCTTGTCCCCTGCCATGCCTACGCTCAGCATTTCCAGGCTTGAAAATCTAGGCTGTATTTCTGTCTCCTCCTTACAAGTCTGGGGCACAACAGTGGGGTTTTTTTTTACTGACTCCCAGTGCAGTCTGCAAAAGATTAGGATGCTGCAGTGTGGAGCAGTTAAGACAAACCTTTAGGAAGCAGCCGTTAAGGCAGGAGGTGTGCCTGCCTTTTCCTGGCACAGCTGGGTGGGTGGGAAGCTCCAGAGCCGGTTTCACAGAAAGCATCCCCCAGCTGTCCTTGTACAGTGAATTGTGATCAGTTTGGGGCACTCTCACAGTGCCTGTTGCTCTGCTAGAGAAGACTGTATCTCACAGTAGTTACACTACTGTTACAAATCCAAAACAGCCAATTTACCATCTTCTGATGATGAGGCAATTGAGTACTGGTGGCAGACACTGCAGTGTGGTGTAAATTCTGCAGATTTTTTTTTTTTTTTTTTTTTTTTTTTTTTAAAGTGAAGCTCTGGGTAGGGCTTGAACCAGGTGTGGGTTCCACCTTGTTGTGGACCAGCTATTTGACTCCGTCTTGAATAGGAAAATAAAATAACAATTTCATGCTACTTTCACACTTGCAATTTTGTTGTGTACAATTTAAATGGGAAGCAACCCCTTTCAAAATAATGCAGTCATTGATATATGTCCTTAGAGTTGCAGTCCTATGGCTCTAGGCTTGCATGTAGTTTTGTTTCCAGGGGTAGTGTCCAGAGACAAACCATTATAAATACAGATACCCCTAGTAACTGTACCAGAGGAAGCACTATAAAGAATAGTAATTGTAGTACTAAACATACTTTATATTTTTTAAGAGGAGGCAAGTAGGATCAAGCTCGTTGAAATATGTCATGAGAGAGTACTTGCAGGTAAATCCAAAGCTACATGGGATATAAAAATTCCCTTTCTAATTTAAATACTCCATTTTCATTCCTATAAAATTGAATACTATCATTGTTATTCATCATTATTCAAGACTATCTCTAAACCAGGACAAGAACTGTATGAAGTTATAAGGGATCAAAATGATGGACACTTTAGAGGCTTGAGGGTATGTATGTTAGGAAGTAAAGATGGAGATATGTAAAAAAAGATCATGTAAATTTATTTAATCATTAAAACCAGAAACATTCAAAATTATAGTCTAGGTGCAATTTACAGCCCTTCCTTGCCGCTGTTTGTCTGTTTTGTGTTACCTTTCACTATATTATTATGCTACTGTGTGATGTTCCCAGTTATGACTTTTTTCATCTTAAGGGGAGTAAGCAGAAAGATGGAGCAGCTACAGAGCTAATGTATTGCCCTTTGAAATCAGATTAGCTATGTGGGGTTTTCTGGAATATCACCCTTTCTCATATGATACTCTACTGTATTGAAAAGTTGTTTTAAGAGATATAAACCACCTATTAGTTTGGAGGTTTTTTTGGTTGGTTGGTTGGTTGTTTTTTTTAATTTCAAAATACAATCCCAGAAAATGCTTGTACCTGTGTTACAACTATAATGTAGCCATTGTCTGTTTTTAGCTAGACAATGTTAATGTCTAAAGCTTGGTGTAATTTATTATCCTCTCATTGGAACAAATTAATAACCCAGTTGAGTCACTATAATTCCTTTCCCAGACCCTTCGCTCTTCTCTGTGTGTCTTCTGTTTTATACTGCTTTGCCTTAAAATCAGTATCCTATTTCTTGTTGCAGCATTATCTTTTGCCTCTTTCACATATACTTCTTCCTTCTGTCAAACCTATTTCTTCTATGAATTATTCTTGCCTTGCTTTTCTCAACTGTCATCGTTCCTCATCCATCTGTACCAGATCACGTCTGCATCTTCTGTAGGGACATAACACATCTTAGATTTTGAGACATTTAGGAAAAGAAAGATCTATCTTGGTTTAAACTTAGTTAAGCTTCCTCAGTTAAGATCCTTTTCACAAAAGCAATTCTATATAAATAACTAATAATAAATTATTATTGACTGTATAGTACACCCACAAACACAGTAAAGAGATAAACTGGATAACCAGTAGATCTTTTCTATCTCTAATTTTTATTAGTGAGCCCTAAAAAAATGCACTGCTCATGAAGTCTTCATGCTTAATCATGCTAGTGTCACTAAATAGAAAATGTATATACTCCATCTGGATTATTACTGAATGCAAGAGAAAGGATAAACAAATTCTACATTTAATTCACTCTTTTCTTTAGCACAATAAAGTAAATTAAAATCAATGATTGATTGTCTTTGGGAACATTATCACCAGGGCTGAATATATAAACAATACACCAAATGAAAAGCTATTTAATCACATTCTTTCCTCTGTGTGTCTCAGTCAGTATATCATGAGCCAATAAATGCCATTTATTTTATTCAAAAGAGGAAAAGAAATGCATTTATTCAGTCTGGCTGTTTCTCCCACTTAATTTTCTTTGAAGTTTCTTTATTTAAGAAAATGTATTAAGAAAAAATTTAAAATGTTTAAAAACATCTGTCATTATATACAACTTTTAACAGTATCTTAACTAGGCTTAGTGCAGTGCAGGGCATCTGTCTTCATACAATAAAACATAGAGAGTCTCAGGGAGTTTAAAATGCTCTTTCTCAATGCCCAGGAGTGTACAACTAGTTAGTCCTTCCACCAGATGCTTGGGAACATTTTGGGTTTTTGCAATTGGAATAGGAATTTATTTTGACTGTTATTTTAAAATGGTCTTTCTCTTTTTTTAATGCTATACATTAGTGCCTTTACATTAGCTATGTCAAGGTCTCCTGATCATGTGTTTTATGCTACTCTTCAGTAAACTGTCCTTAGCTTGCATAGTTTTACATGCCTGTACAAGGCTGCTGGTAATCCAGAACTGAGGTGGTGAGAGGAATTACTGGTGTGAAATGCTAATCCATGTGTAGGGTTTTTTTAGGAAATTTGATATATTGATTTTTGCATGTGCATTTCATACAGTAATTCAAATAAAAATGATATCTGCATTACAAAAATGCACAGAAGAGACGTGATTTATTGTCCTGAAATAAACTGATTTGGAAATGGAGACATAAATTTCACAGAGGTAAACTTGTTGTGTGGATTTTAACTTGTTGATTTAGGAAAAGCACTTTTAATCATGCAGGCACTTACTGGTATGCAGGTCAGAGGTTTGAGCTTTTCTCCTCAGTCAATTAGTACTGAATTTGTTACAAAGTTTGATAGTAGGATGCATCCATCAAGGTTCAATTTATTTCTTTTCATGTGTAGGAATAGAAAGGTAATTGTATGTCAACCCTGAATAGTGTGGGAAAGAGAGTTCAAGAGCTTAGATGGGGTTCACAAAGCTGGTAACATCTGATCATTCATCTTTATTGTCCCTCCCAACACAAACGTGGATATGGAATCTCTGAAATTTGTATTTTGTGCCTTTTGTGCACTTGGAATTTCAGTGGTTATTAACTGACCAAATATTTATTTCCCCCTTTAATCACTTCTCATCTGTGTGAGGAAGCAGTGGGACTCTTGTCTGTTTTAAACCCATTAGATAATTTTGTTATTCTCTTTTAGAGAGACTTTAAGAGTAATTTATTTTATGATGTGTCCAGAAAACTGCCATCCGGTAACAGGTAAGCTAAGTTTATGGATATTAGTGTGTTTGTAAAATAGAAACATTTTTTGGGGGCAAGGAACTTTTTCAAAAATATATGTGATCACTACTTAGCACACCGGGTCTTGAAACTGACTGGGAGCTTTGTAATATTTGGCTGTAATGAAAATAAAAAAATAACAGCTTTTTTCCTCCCAACATCTCTTAAGTGGAATACAGACTGCGTGGTCAGGTCAGCTTGTACATCCAGCTGAGGGTTTGCTCCACTGTGGCTGCAGCTACAAGAAGTCTGGTTTCCAGAAACTTTTTTATTTCTCCCCCATGTTTTACTATCAACTGCTTTATGTGGTATCCAGTTTACTTCTGGTGGTTCTTTTATACCTATGCTTCTTAACTGACTTTTATACCTATGCTTCTTAACTGACCTACAGAGACCACAAATCCATACTCTCTATTACTAAAAAGTTCTCCAGTTAGTCATTAGTTTTTGAATATTATTCCATCGTGCCATCAGATCAGTAGAATGAAAAGCTTTGGCAGTTAGAAGACATGAAGACTAAATTTCTGACATCTCCTGAAGTGTGTATGGCTGAGAGTTTCCCCCCTCCCACCTTGTATAAATATGGACCACATAAGAAGAAGGGGAACTGACTGATGGATGTCCTGGCACACAGTGACTTGCAAGGACTAGAAGCCGAATCTCTCTCAGTATAACGTGGTCCTAGGAAAAAATCAGAAAGATAATGGGGAAGTATGAATACAGACATTATGAAATCAAAGTTAAATAGAATTTACATTTGATGGCATGTTTTGGCATGTTTGGGCCTGTATGTAGTATATTTTTACCTTTTTCTGAGCTGCTCGATACCTTTTATGGCAGTATAAAGGACACGCTCTGATGTGATTTTTGATGCTGATCTGGACCTGCAGTTGTCATTAGTGAAGCTGGAGGGCCTGTCTGATTCTTCTCAGCTGGAATATATTGTGGCAAATGAATACATTGTGAAATAGGTCATATGTAAGGAAAAAAAGAGCAGAAAAGGGGATGGAGTCAGCCATTTGCACTAGTGAAAGTTTAGCTAATAGCTAATGTTTTAGCTAGGTTTTGACTAACTGTCATATCTTTGAGATGTGATGGTTTTGTAGAAATTCGATATCCTATGTTACAGCTTCTGTCTCAGAATACTGAATCATTTTCCACTGTGAAGTTACATGCACATTGTTATCCTCAACAGTCCTGTCGCATAATGTGCTTCATTACTTTGCACTTCCTGGAAACTAATGCAAAGTTGGTTTTCCAGCCTTATAATGAGAAGTGAGCTGTAAGAAGGGTGAGTACCTAGAGGCCACAGCTCAACTAGGGTCCTCTTGTGCCACTGCAATCGTTAAAATTCATTGCAGATGAGAGCAGTCTAAGACGTTCTCCTTTGCTCTGCAGTCAAATCTGACTTAAGCTTTCTCAGGCTGGTGGCGGGAAGGCAGCAGAGAAGCAGTTGAGAATTGCTCCTCCTTTCCTCCTAACTGTTCATCACACAGCTGACAGTACATTTCCGAGCATGCTGCCTCCTAGTCCTGTGCATATAAAGTTGGGTTCCTGGGATTTCAAACATCCGTAATTATGCACTTAAAATGTATTGTTTCCAGATGGTAATGCAACCAGTTATTTCAAACAATGAAAAATCCAGTGATTTAATTGTTTGTGACAGATGAGTAGGAAAGCTGAAGGACTAGAAACGTGTAAAAACATGCCATATAAGGCTATTTGTAAATTTTAAATATAAATAATTTTGGTAGAAATGTGGATCTATAGCCTTAAAAAGCACCTTTCCTGCAAATACAGATTTGAGGTAATCAAGGGGTAGAAGTTTGGAATAATTTCAAACAGTTCTTATGTGCACAGATATGATTAAATGTTGCGCAAACAAAGGAAACAGCACATTTTTCTTCTTGAGTGCAGAATTTGGTTCTAAGGCTGGAACAGGGGATGAGCAGAATTTTTTTCAGTTTCATTGTTCCCTGCAGCATGTTGATTACACCAAAAGCACCTTGAACTTTCTATGTATTTCATGAACCCGGAATCATCATCAGTATGAGCAAACACATACAGAACACGTATCTTCATCAGTGCTTGTCAGTAAATTCTTTTGGCCAAATGGGGCCGTTCAATAGTATGATTTTACAGGTGTAAAGAATGCTGCTTGGGTCTATGGATCGGTAACATGTGGCATCCTTGTGATCTACAGGTCACAGTGTTTAGCTGACTCCAAGAAATGTCCTCTTAACATCATGCAATGATAATTAAGACAATAAGGTCATCCTGCATTATGAATTCTCACTTCTCTGTAGTGATTCTCTGCCTAGTGCAGAAACAGTGGGAACACAGAACCAGTCTTAGGCATTATCCCTCTTTTCCCCTCTCCTGAAAACACACTGGTGTGAGCAGGCTGCGGGTCAGTGCACCATCCCAGGAGCCCCCTGATGAATCCCCTCGCAGCCCTGTGACCCTTCCCTCATGGCACCACGGCAGCATTTCTCTCATCCATCAGTGTGGTGGGCTTGCTGCCGGGGCACCAGCTCAGGTGAACAGACATGTCAACCCATCACTGACCACACAAGGAACCAGCAGTTCCTGTGACTGAAAAAGGAAAGGCATCTGTCACTTAATGGGGGTGACTTTTTGATCATGTGAAAGATATTTTATGTTCATGGAAAAATATGGGGTGGTTATGTGCTTTAAATGCCTCCCTAGCAAGCCATGTGGCATGTCCTGCCCTGAGGGCCCTAGGACATGAACTTTCTATGCACTGTAACACTACCAAGTGCTTTGTATATTGCAAATCACGAACAATTTTTCATTTCCATCAAATACATGTTTTAACCTATCACTTAGCAAGTGTTCCAGTATACATAAGCAGTAAAGAGAATAATTTTATTTTACTGAAGAGTATTTACTTTTATTAATTTTCTTTGTTAGTGGGCATACTTGTGAAACAAGAAAAGTCATGCAGCCAAAGCGCACAGCTTGCTCAGAGCAGAAGCAGCCTGGAGGTGTATGCATTTATTCCCCTTCTGTTCTTACAGCAATTTTAAATGAGTTATACAGACTCAGGATTGTACCAACAAATAAGGACCCCTGAGACACTTAAGAGAGTCACAGATCAGGGATGATCTGACTACCCTCTGTTTCCAGGCAGAGAAATACCAGCTGCCAGGAGAGCAATGACATAAGACATGCTATGCCAGTTCTCTGCATTAACTGGCTACCACAGCTTCAGAGCTGCTTTGTGTCAGCAGCACCATGCTGACCAGCTGAGCACAAATCTGGATTTGGTCTCCACATCTCTTCACAAAAGCTGTGCTACTGATTGCACCACTATTGGCTTTTAAACTGTCTATTTACTACTCGAGACCTCATTACCAGTGAACACTCCAGCCACTGTAACAGTGCTAGTTTTGATTGCCTTGTCCAAGACTCCCACTCAGTATATCTTGATCTGCTTTGGTTCCCTTAGCATAAGCAGAAATAACTGAACACAGTCAGGATGGGACGCTTTAACGCTGCAGTTCTGCAAGCAGTACAGCATTGCTGCCAAAAAGAACAGCCCTGCCCTTTCTCTGGTCCCAAATGCTTGTTCTTGTCCCTTGCTGCCAGTGTAAGTATCTGCATCACCAAGCAATGAACTAAATGGGAGAATAGGTCTGCTTCAAAGTTAACTTGAAAGAAAACATAGTAATGATTAATTTTAATCCAGATTAATTTGAACTGTTTTGCTGTTCAGCAATGAGAATTCCTTTGTCAGCCTAAAGAAGAGGGCAACTGGGAGGGCAGCAGTTTGTATTTAGAAGCAGATGAAGGGCAAGGCTGCTATTCATGGCTTACACTTTTCATGGAGATGTGGTATAAATGTAATCCTGTTCTCAAATGCCCTTAAAATGACACTGTTATTCTGTTCTAATTGCTCCTCATCTCTCAATCTTCACTTGAGGTCTTTCTAAAAGCATTCATTAAGGTGTTTTTCTTGGTCCTTGTCATGTGAAGTTTGACAGTTCAGGAGTAAGAAGCTCTATTCTTCCTGGTTTGATCATATTGATGAAACTGAAAAGTTTATTGACAATACCTAACACAGGAAACATACTTTGCATGGGATTGTCTTTTCACAGAATCACAGAATCATCTAGGTTGGAAAAGACCTTGAAGATCATCCAGTCCAACCATTAACCTAACACTGACAGTTCCCAACTACACCATATCCCTCAGCGCTATGTCGACCTGACTCTTTAACACCTGTAGGGATGGGGACTCCACCACTTTAGAGGAATAAGCATAGTGTAAGCTCCTTTTACATAGGAACAAACATCTTTTGATGTGCAGTGATACTGGTTTCCTGTTAAGTGCCTACTTAACCAAAAATCAAGGACCACTCCTTTCTTTTTTTTTTTTTTTTTTTTTTTTTTTTTTTTCCCAGAGATGCACCTACTCAAAAAGAGCATGGTATTGCTGGAATCAGGAAGAATGTGGATGTGCAGACATAAAAAAAAGATGCATGAATCTACCATACAGATTTTAGGTACTTTGCTTCAAATGTTATTCCAAAAGAAAGACTGATGAGCATAGTCCCTCACCCAGAGGAGCAGAACTTGTTGAATGCAAAGATGCCATTATTTGCACAGCTGCTCCTCTATTACCACTTTCTTAATAATTCTTTTTCTGCCAGAAAAGGGCTGATCAAACCTGGTAACATGTTTACATAACGGCAAATGTTTAATCTTAAATTATAGATTTATTTCAGATTTCAATATTTGCTGTAACATTTGAACCACAAGAGTTCCCTCACAGCCAAAAAACAGTGGAGCTGCATGTGATGAGTCCCTGTGTCCCCAATCTGGCTCATATTACCTTTCTGTTCCTTGGGGCTAACAAAACCCTTCGCAGGCATGAATAATGAACCACAGGTAGGTCAAATTCATATCCAGAAGTTCAGTGCCATTTCATTATGATATTGTTAAGTTCCATGTTCCTGCTGAAAAGATGACATTTTCTATTGAATAGTGACATTTGAAAATATAAACCTAACATATTACATTTCCTCTGAAATATTTGATTCTGCAAACAAGTGACAGACACAGATATTTCTTGTTTCATTGGCTTTTGTAGAAACAGTATACAAATTGTTATTTGCTCCCAAGTTTTAACCCCTTTTTTTTTCCTTCACATAAGCAAGTGGATAAAACCAGAGAAGTATGAGTTGTGTAAGACAACAGCACAACAACTTTTCTGAAGTTTAGGGTTTTTATGTTTACCATGGAAACATTCTTTGAGACATTAATTAAGAGCCAAACAGAGATTAGAGAAACACAGTCTCTGCCTTGAAGTTTTATGTGAATATATCAAGACATATCAGAAAACTTTCTTATGGATAAATAGCAGGCTCTGATACTAGACATGCAAATGTAAACATGCCCTTCATTTCAGACTGTCAGTTTTAAAACGTTATATGAAAATCCATGACAAAAGGCAATCTCAGACAAAAGCACTTGAACATTTTAACATCTATGGCAATCACTGCATCTGTATACAGCTTTGTTAACTATGGCATTAAAAATGAACTGGGACTCCAGTTCACAGCCGCAGCACTAAATTTGTTGTGGTGCATTAGAGAATCTGGCCCAGTGTGTGTCACAGTTGTTTAATTCATGTAAGATTGGCAGGCTTTCTTTTTGACTTAAATGTATTCACACCCATGCAAGCTGTCAAATTGGAATTGCACTTAAGGGCTTAGACTGAGCTGCAGCTGCAGCAGGGTTGGGGGCAGGGAGAGGTGGGGCTTGCACCACTCCCTCTCCTGCTGCCCAGGACCAAAAAGGATGCCCCCTCAGCTGTTGGCTTGGTCCTGTCTTTCCTGAGTGTTGACTGAAGGTCTGCTTGACCTGGGTTTTCTCTGGACTTTACATTTCATGTAATCTTAAATGCCTTAGGAATACCGTTTTCATTTAGCAATGGGTAAAAATCAGGTATTGAAGAGAATATCCTTGCAGCTTTAAATGACCAAGATTTCATCTATCTTCACAGCCCTATTCTGCCTGCTGCTAGAGCAAACTCTCCTCATTAGAGCTGGGAAAAGTATTTGCAATAAAGTATTTATTCAGAGAATGTAGCCTTTTATTTTTTTGCTTTTTTCCTATTGAAATTTATCTGCAAACAGTCTGATTTTTATGTGCTGGCCTATTATTCAGAGTTATTCAGTGAGTTCTTTAGGCAGCTGTATTAGAGTTTACGCACTGCTCCTGAATTGCTCACTCTGACCATTTTTCTCAAGTATGAGACAGTCATAATTTTCTATTTGTTCAGGGGAACATTCAAATAAGTTTCCTGATGTTGCTTTTATTTTCTAATGAGCACCCTGAAGAACTGCATAACTTTGGGCAGGATCTGTTGCTTAGAGGCATCTATGCTGTCCAGAGTCTTTGTAAAAGTATCCCTGGTGACATAATGGCTTTCTGTCTCTGACACATCTCCTTCCCTTCACTACTCATACTGTCTTTGTGTTAGAATTTTTGACAGCTTTCTATAATTCAAAGGGACTTCCTGGTATCCTATAGAGTCCTGGTATTGCAACTATCTGTGACATCCACTTTCCTTCATTAGTTTGTCAACTCCATCTCAAAATTAATTGGCTTAATTTGTTTCTCCTAGTAGCCTCGGGAAAGGTCTTCTAGAATCTTATTCCTTTGTTGTTTGGAATCATCCTAATGTCCAGCTTAAAGTCATCATCAACATACTATCTGCTACATTCATCCTCGAATCCCAGGACTGAGAGGTTTTTTCTTTAAGAGCCCTTTTAGAGCAAATACAGAGCTTGATGTGGTAGTCAAAATTTTCAACAACATATTTAACATAGCACTATAACTTTTGGAAATGTCAAATGAATGAAAAACTATATAGCTACATTTTCTGTATTAAAATAATTAGCTAGTACCCAACTTCTCAAACTGGTCATCCAAGCTGAAAATTCAACAGTACTACCTTCTTGATCAGTCTATAGTATGTGTGATTATGTTTAACAGTCAGAGTGTGTGCTATCAGATTCTGGAACTGATTCAACTTCTATTCAACTGATGTATTACTGTTACCCTTACACACTTCACAGCTCTATTTTGTCATGGAGAAGACTTGTTTTATTTTTCTTTATGCAAACTAAGTTTCCTATGTAATCACTTGGCTCCTGGAGTTCTTATACAACTAACAAATATTAGCAAACATGATAAAATCATCATACTTGGTAACATGTATTGCCAGTATGTATGGACATTGAAGAGCATGCTTACTTACTGGCAACTCAAAGTCTACGACAGAATTAGTAGGTTACAGAATGTTATCTACCATGTGCAGGAAATTGATAGAGAAAACAAAGAAGGAGTGTATTTACCTCGCTATGTGTGGTTCGTAATCCTGCAAACTCATAAACTCTGAGCTGTGAAGAATTGTTAAAATCTCTAAAAGTAATGTCATGGGCTGGTCTCATACAGTGAGTCTGAAGAAGAGGTTCACTTTGAAGGTTAGGGGAATACTCATGTTGTAGAATTTAGGTTATTACAAGCATCAAATTTCAATACAGTTTAGAGAACTGAGGTTAGGAGCCTGTTCCCCACATTGGAAGCAGTATGAATCTTGACAGGAAAAAGTCTCTTTAGTTGTTCAATGGACTAGATCGGACAGTGCTTCTCACCTTCCTCCTTTCCCCCAGCTCCTAGAGAGGGATAATTTCAATGTTATCAAGGTTTACTTGCCCCACAGGTAACCCAGTAGGTATGACAAAGGAGACCCTGTCTGTAAATTCCATGAAAGTACATATCTGACAGTGGAATACTGTCATGCAATTATTAATTCAGATATTCAGAGGCCAAATTATGTTCCAACGAACTTAGCTATGGAAATTGAAAACTGAAAACGTATTTATTTCAGAACGACACATAATTATATACTTCTAGTTTGCCCTGTCTATTTTAAATTACTTTATGCAAATCTCATTTTCAAGGATTATGTATAGAGTAAAATTAGATGAGTCCTTAAATAGCTAATATAATATAATTATGGAATTATTGTGTGTGTGCATAGCGTGCACATAAGATCCAGATGTTAATTAGTAAATCGGGTTGATTTAGCAAACAGAAATTTGTTCTGATGAAAAACTGAAAGGAGAGACAATTACTTCCTAGAAAGTTATTGTTTGTACTATAAGCTCACTGAAAGGAAAAAAATTAACATGGCAAAAAATACTTTTATAAAAAAGAAAACACCAATTAAGTCATATAAGTAGGAATTCATTGCTCCCAGAATCTAGTCTGATGGCTTTGTACAAAAAGACATGAGATGTTTACCATGCGTATGGATTGTGTAATGAGAAGGCAACTTTATGTAGTCAAATCTTCCACTTGCATATATGACTGCATTACACCTGACAGTAACAGAGTTAGGGTAGTTTGCATCAGATGCAGATCTAGCTCCTTAACCCTTCTTTTGAGGGACACGGTTGGCTCCAGAGGGTTAAAAATTCAGTCAGTCGTCGTACAGTTTCCCTGCACCAAAATTCCCCTAGTGCATCTCCTTGGATGGATGCTGTTCATAGGTTTTATCCAGATGGCAACCTTGCACTCTGTGGAAAAAGAAAACTTGAGTTAAAATATTTAAGCTCTGTAGACATAACAAAAGAAGATTTTTTTAAACTACAAATATAATAACTGTAATTTAGGTAAATTTTGTTATTTGCCATCAAGTGGACAAGTCAGTTTTGCCTTTCTTATGAAAAGCTGACATTTAATGCCTGAAAATAGCTGGAAAATGAGTGTGAATTACTCAGAGAAAAATATTGCCTCTACTGAAGCCAACAACAGAACTTTTAAACAATAGCGTGGAACAACCTGTCATCTCAGCCTACAAGCCCTATTCAGGCCTTAGCAATGTGTTCATTGCTTCCCAAACTCCCCTTGATTTCAGTGGGAGTTCTGAACATATCTGGAACAGGAGGTACTGCCCACATTTCCTACTGTGGCAAAACCTGTGCCATGACCTGTGATGGTTTATCACTGATCTCCAGATCCAAAATCTTATTCACTGGGTCATAAAAGCTGAGCGGAGCATGTGCACAGCAAGTCTCACAAGAATCTTTCAGCCCATCCTAGCATCTAAAACCCTTTGGTTGTGAATAACACAGCTGGTACCAGCGCTGTCTTTTTAAGAACCTAACGCAAGAGCCCCAGCAAGCAAAGGAAAACAACCCATTCTATACTCCATGTCAGATTATATAAATTCAGCTTTGCATTTTGAAGGATTTTTCTATATAAATGTGAACACGGAGAGAGAGCTGAAACATTTTTAAACATAGATGAGTGGATCATTGGAAATGTCATCATACATCTACAGCTGGACACCTGATAAGCTGTTCATGTTTTCAGTGGGAAAAAAATGCATGTTCTCCTTTGCATTTATTCTCATCAGGGAAACGTCAGTAAAAATACTCTTAAGTGTATCTGCATCCATCTAAAGAAATGCTTCCCCAAAAAGTCTTTTATTACCAAGAAATAATCTGAGGATAGAAAAAGCTTGGTTTGTACCTTTTCTAAAGGTGTAAACACTCTTTATCCATCTTTCAATGGTTGTTTACAACAAGCTTTATTGTAAACGAAGGCTCTGATGGCCTAAAATTATGGCTTCAGCATAAGGAATCATACAATTATGTCAGGGTATGTCCATGTCTACATGAAAATCTCATAAAACTTTTGAGTGCATGCTTTCTTTTCCAGTCTCATTGTAAACTCCATTCTTGGAAATTCCATTGTACCTCTGTTCAAATTTTCCATAATAAAATTGAGGATTCTAGCAATGTTTATTTACACTGATTAGTTCAAAAAGAATAATTTGCTGACCTGCAAACAAGAAGAAAGCCTTATTAGTTGTCAACTTTTTGTTTCTGTAGTTAATAAGTTAATATGAGAGACAGTAGCAAAGATCTTGTGCTTTATTGTAGTTTGGCTGTTCCTGGCTATAGGAACATGGTAGCATGCATTATAACAAAAAAAACAAAACAAAACAAAACAAAACAAAAAAAAGATGTAAAGACAGAAAAAACAAACCCAAACCTGGGTTGGAGTCTCCTGTTGACAAACCAGAATGAGTTATAGGGAGTCAGTCTGTGTACTTAAGGTGCTCATGTTTTCAAAACTACTTTCATATTGTCAGGGTCCTGCGAGCACCACCAGCCCTGCTGTCCTGCTGTCCTTGCCCATTCCCCTGGGGCTCCCCACCCTGCCCATGGCCCAGGACCCCATTTCAGCCCCGCAAGGGACATGAGTTCCTGCCCCAGCAATGCTGCAGCAGGGCCAGTCTCAAGCTGCCCACAGTCTCGTCTCCCCGGGCATGAGCCGGCTCTGTGGGCTGATGTCCTTTCCCAGCATTGACCCATCCCTGTCCCCACAGACCTGCCCGGCCATTGAGGGGCTGTGCTTGACACTGGGTCCCCACACTGGGCCTGATCATTTATAACACTACTATAAAACATAATTCACAATGAATATATATTTCCATTCCATAAAGTACTTGCATTTTAATGAAGAATACAGTTTCCTAGCAGCAGGTGTTAACACAGAAATGAAAAATTAGATCATTATATTGTGTATCTGCCTTCAGAAGGATAAATTGAAAATAGGATTTACTAAAAACACTGATAATATCTTGAAACCCTCATTTGTCTTTAAAGGTATATTAAATTTCATGGGGTTTCTAGTTTGCTTGAGGTATTTCGAGACTGCCTGGGGAATACACAGTGGAATGTTTTTCTAAGATATTACAACTGTATGTCTGCCTAAAGTGTGACCTGTTGATAGCTATATGGAGGTGTATTTTGAATCCCTGTATCCTCTCATTCTGGGAAAGCTTATAAAGCAATTACAAAGCTTCTGATTCCCAGTCTTTCTGCATTAAATGCCAAAATTAAAGGTGAAATCTGAGGTCACGGGAATCTGTTCTTAAGCTCCGATTCTGCTGACCCTGAATGTACTTGCCTAATCTCTGCACAGTATCTAGGGCTACTCTCAGTGTTTAAAATTAAGTAAATACACAAGTCTTTCCAGGATTAGGGTTATCCTCTGACACTCATTTTTATCAGCAGTTTCCTCTGAATAATATTCATGATCAAATATGGCAAAGTCAGGCTGTGAAGGAAGTGTTTCTGCTCTCATCTGTGATTATGACTGTTATCCAATTGGCAAAGTTAATAAAATGCACCTCCTTAAGACCAGGTCAGTGACCAGATAAGTTTGATACAGGTTGAGGAAAACTCCAGAATAGGCAGACAAGTAAATGGCTTATGAGATGAATAGTACACACCATTAAAGAGCTACAAGGACAGTCAACTATTATGAATTTCATTTTTATGTCTTGATATGAGAATTTTTACTGATGGTTTTAGTTCTTAAAAGCTAAAATTTTCATAACTTTGATTCTGAAGGATGTAACTTACCAAGGAGTAAACCTATAGGAACCAGAAGTCTCTACTACATAGTTGTAATATTTCTTATAGATATTTGTGATGCTGTTTTTGTATAAATGTGAACAACCTTAGTTTTCTGCTTTGAATGCAGTGAGATTAAAATCACAAACTCTGACGGCCTGCGATTATGGCTTTAGCATAAGGAATCATACAATTATGTCAGGGTATGGCCATGTCTACATGAATGTATCATAAAGCTTTTGAGTACATGCTTTCTTTTCAAGCACACTAAATTTGCATCCATACAGCACATCTTGTTAGGCATTAAGCTAGTCCACAGGGCTTTTTAGCGCTTACACCATTTTTTTACCTACTTGGCATGCACAGTGCTATATTAGGGCTGTCTTCATTACGAAGCTGGAAATGAGTTTCTATGGTTATTTGACTATCAGCTTCTCTACCCAATTCGTGGGTAGAGAAATCTAAAAAATACAGTCCTTCCTCTTTGCTTTGTACGTTATATTATTCTTATATTGCATTCTCTGACATGTTCTAGAAATCCTATGCCTTCTCATAACCACACTTAATTTTTAACCTCCTCCTGATCCAGGTTCTCTCTCTTGCATCTCTCCTATGCCCAGTGCTTTCAGCTTTAGAGCAATTGTATCCTAATAGCTTAGTTCCTTGTGCTCCTGTGGAAGTCCTCTCTCTACAGCATTCTCTGGTTAATCAACATCTTTGCACTGCTTCCCTGACCAGGTACCAGTTTTTTGTTTGTGGAACCTTATACTCAGGAATAAATTTGCTTTATACAACTGTCCTTTTCATTTTGTGTTCACTTTTGGCTAGATAGAGGACAGAAATCACAAAATACCTCAGGAACATGAAAAAGCAAACAGCAAGTGTTAGAGATTCATAGAGTTCCATGAAACTTGTCTCAGTTGTCCTGGTTTAACCCCAGCCAGCAGTTGCCCCACAGAGCCACTTGCTCATTCCCCTCAGACTGGGATGGGGGAGAGAATCAGAAGAGCAAAAGTGAGAAAATCTGTGGGTTGAGATAAAGACAGCTCAGTAGGTAAAGCAAAAGTCACACTCACGATCAAAGTAAACAAAGGAGTTTGCCGCTTCCCATTGGCAGACAGGTGCTCAGCCATCTTCAGCAAAGCAGGGCTCCAGACGTCATGTGGTCTGGGGTATCCCTTTGGTCAGTTGGGGTCAGCTGTCCCAGCTGTGCCCCCTCCCAACTTCTTGTACACCCTCAGCATCCTCACTGGTAGAGTGGTGTGAGAAGCAGAAAACACCTTGACTCTCTGTAAGCACTGATCAGCAGTGACTAAAACATACCTGTGTTAACACACTGGTTTCATCAGAAATTCAAAACATAGTCCCATACTAGTTACTATGAAGAAAATTAATTCCATCCGAGCCAAAACCATTCTCCACCAGTGGCAAGAGCCGCATGTGCCTGGGCTGGCAGATGGGGTGCCCACCATCGGGCTCAAAGTGTTCGAGATAATAACTCAAACAGAATTGACTGGAATGTGCTAGATTGAATTTCTCTCTGTTGTTGCTGTTTAGCTATTAGTTGACAGTCTCCCGTGCTTGCCATGGGGCTTGCTTGCCTTACTGTGTATTAGAATCTAGTGCTCGTTAGTGGCTGATTTTTGCTTTTGCTGCTTACTGTGCCACTGTAGTGCTGATCATCTTACTCTGCTGTGTCTGGGAACATTTCAATAACAGCAATGGCGATGCGCCTGGGCTGGCAGATGTCCAGGGCATCGCTGCTGTCTCTGTGCTGCTGTGCCGGACAGGCTGGAACTCCTGTGTGAACTCCAGTCGAAGGGGTTGTGACCTGCGGGTGAGTCCACATGGGAGCAGGATACCCCAAAGCGCCTGTGGCCGTGGTTATGTCTGTGCCACAGCAGGTGCATCTCTGAAGGGATTGTGGCCCAAGGATAAGTCCACACTGGATAAGATACACCTCGAAGCAGCTGTGGCTCTGGATAAGCCCATGCTGGAGCAGGTACACCTCCACGCATCTACGGCTGTGCACGAGGACATGCTGGAGCACCTCAAAGCGTGTGGCCATAGAGAAGCTCATGACAGAGCAGGAACAGGCCTGGAGCAACCGCAGCCACGGGTAAGGCCATGCTGGAGCAGGTTCACTCCTGAAGGGACTGTGGCTGTGGGTAGGGACAGGCTGGAGCACGTGTATCTCTGCAGGCATTGTGACCCATGGAGAAGACCATGCTGGAACAGGTGCACCTCAAAGTGACTCTGGCTGTGGAGAAGTCTATGTCACAGCAGGTCTAGCCCTGAAGAGACCGGGGCCATTGCTAAGGCTCCACTTGGAGCAGGTGCCCCTCTGAGGGACTGCAGTCTGTGGGGAAGTCCAAGCCAGAGCAGGGCAAGGGGAGGAGTTCATTGCAATGTTAATCCCGATGGTCTGGTTGAAAGGGTCCAGGGGCGGAGACTGTAACGGAATATTTCTAAATTGTTGTAACCTAGGACTTGAGGTGCATGTCTTAGGAATTATTGTAGCAGGAACCACCTAAAACAGTGGAGGACAAGCCTTACAAGAAGCAGTGCAAGTGCAGCAGTGCCTGACCTGGCTCTGGTGCCCAGTAACTCCACTCAACACACCAGCTCTCCTGTCCTGAGTGACCACCATAACCTGAGTGAGCACAAAGCCATGGACTAAATGCACTTGGTGGACATTTCACAGACATTTCACAGGGGTGGCCCATAGACCAAGGGAATGATGTCTCTGTGTTTCATATCAAAGGGTGGGAACAGGTGTGGGTGGTTAATGAGGATGTATTGGATAGTGTGGGAACTGAGCAGGATGTAATGGTATGAGGTGCAGAATGTGCTGGTTTGGGCTGGGATGGAGTTATTTTTTCACAGTATCTAGTATGGGTCTATGTTTTGGATTTGTGCTGAAAACAGTGTTGATAATACATGAACGTTTTAGTCACTGCTGATTAGTGCTCACACACAGTCAAGGCCTTTTCTGCTTCTCACACCACCCCACCAGCCAGTAGGCTGGGGGTGCACAAAAAGTTGGGAAGGGGCACAGCTGGGACAGCTGACCCCAACTGACCAAAGGGATATCCCACACCATATGACGTCAGGCTCAGCATGTAAAGCTTGGGGAAAAAGGAAGGGGGTGAGGTTTGGAGCAATGGCATTTGTCTTCCCAAGTAACTGTTAGGTGTGATGGAGCCCTGATTTCCTGGAGATGTCTGAACTCCTGCCTGCTGATGGGAAGTGGTGAATAATTCCAGGTTTTACTTTGCCTGCCTGCACGGTTTTTTCTTTACTTATTAAATTGTGTTTATCTCAACCCATGAATTTTCTTACTTTTACTCTTCTGATTCTCTCCCTTTTTCCACTGTGAGGGGAGTGAGAGAGAGGCTGTGTGGGGCTTAGTTGCTGACTAGGGTTTAACCACATCAGTGAAGATGGGAATGTATAAGGATAGGCATGAATTCAATTGATTTGGAAAAGGGTGTTGGGTTTTTTTGTGGTTTTTTTTGTTTTTTTTTTTTTTCCCTATTTAGATAGCACTTCTGAGACTTGCTTTTACATGCTCTGAAAGTTACTGGCTCTGGAATTCAAGTTCAGTAACACACAGATTAGAAATTGTGAAGATGGGCGAGTTAAACTGTCTGTACAGAAATAACCACTATTATCTTCCTCTTTTTACTGTTTTTATTGTTTGTTTTTTTAAAGGAAATTTCTGCCTCTTACAGACTGGGAGACAGCTTGAACTGTTTGTCTCTGAAACAGCATTACCCAGTTGGTTCTTCAGGTTGCTGAAACAATAGCTTGGAAGCGTAAAAAGTGCCTTTTGTACCTTTTCCAGGTCTCCAGACAATTCTGCTTTAAGAAAGAACATGGGTTAATGTCAGCTACTATCCTAGTACTGGAAAGTATCTCCTTTCTTGCGAGAAGGTAAGGATTTAGCTACTTCTCAGAAGAGCACTATCCCTGGGGAGAAATAGAGGGGGAAGAGTTATGGACCTCATCCCACTGATCTACAAAGCAGGGGCTGAATATGGTGAGTGCAAGTAAAATCTCCAGCACTAGCTCTTGTCATTTCATTTATCCGGTTCCCTACCCACCCTGCAATTCTTATTATTAATCTCTGTATTATGGGTTTAACTAAAAAGCATCTGCTAGTGTATTAAATACTTCAGTGAAGTCCAAAGAGATGATGCCTGCTCTAAACCATCTGTATAGAAAACCAATTATCCATAAAATTTACCAGTTCAGGCTGGCACAATGTATTTTTGGCAACTATCACCTTTTCAGTTTCCTTCCATATCTTCAAGTATTCATCCCTCAAAATTCTCAGAACATGTAACTTCAGTAAAGTTTAGCCCCAGGTAGAATTTTATCCTAAAACCCATATATAGAAATATAAATCTCAGGCTGGTTTATTGAAGTTTTGTATATTGTGCAATGTGGGTTATATTGTGCACTCCTCACATACGTACCTAGTCAAATACATATTGTGGATGAGCGGAATCTGGTTCTTACTTGTCACTTTTGTTCCTTTGGTTTGTTATATAAAACTATCTTAATGCTTTCCTACTTGGAAGTGGCAGAAAAAAAGCAGCTTTCCAAATCTGACACAATACTGTTTTGTGGTAGTTTTGTAATTATTTGACTATTGTCACTACCATTTAAAGCATAAATTAACATTTCTGCATTGTTTGGGGGTACAATACCGTGTATACCATAGAAACACTGATCAGATATCTTGTTAAAATGCCTCGCAGGGGGTAGTTGTGTTTTTTTTTTTTTTTTTTCCTCGGGGCATACTTCAGTGTTCTTTGGCAGGAGTCTGTGTATCACGGAACATGAGCTGGCAACAGGCTGTAGGGAAGCACTTTCCGGTGAGCTGAACATGGCACTTATGCCTTAATGCCTGTAAAAAATAATCCGATTTATCCATACTTTGTTGAAGAGGGGAAAGAAAAAAGGTCGTCGACGCTTCACGTGCATAAGTATTTTTAAGAGACAGCGTGCATACTGGTTATCTATTTTTCCTCCCTAAAAACTTGTCTACCACCGAAGTGCGTATATACGGATGTAGGGACCGCAGTATCTGCACTGCCCCTGCTCCTCTCAGCTGCCGTGGAGGGGCTCCTGGAGAGCAGGGCTTATTCATCCGTCTCTCTGCACGCAGGAATTCTTCGTTGCGGCCCCCGGGAGTCCGTTCACCTCTGCCCCGAGCGATCATCGCCGGGGCCGAGCCCCGAGGCCCTTGGCAGATGTGT
>NW_020799095.1:114891243-114930250 GCF_003259725.1 Athene cunicularia
CGGGGAGGGGTGCGCGGAACACACCGGCATCGCCGCCGCTTCCCGGTTTTCTGTCTGTCTTAACCTCTGTGAAAGCGGCGTCTGCCGTCCCCCTCCTGTGACTTTTCTTGGGATTCCTTTCCTCTGGTTAAATACTCCTCGGTGTGCGACCGGAACAACAGAACGGTGCATCTTCTTCTCTTTGTTTACCGAAGTTGGCATATTTGTTTCAGAGAGAGAGAGAGAGTTGACGAGACAAAACACCGCCAAACAGCAGTAATCCTTCCTCTGGCTCATTAGCTGGATGATAAAATAATGCTCCTCTTTAACAGTGCTCCCTGGTCCCAAGAGTATTTAAAAAGATTTTTCTCTCTTCTAGTGACTCAGAGTCATCATTTTGCCACATGATCTTTCTTAAGATGGGTGTTGTTCCTTGTGTGTGTGTGTCTGTAAAGAAGAAAAGTGGGATGCATTCACTGGGTTGTGGTGGCTTTATTTATTTATTTATTTATTTATTTATTTTCTCCCTAATCCTTTGCTAATCTTTCTAGTTTTCTGTTACAGCGCTTTGAAATCGTTTCTGTTTCAGGGGTAATACACTTAAATGCAATACGTACAATTACTTCGTTGGAAGATTCGCATTCATTTTCAAGGCTTTATGCCAGATTCGCAGCCTGTGTAAACTGGTGTGTCTCCATTGTTTCCAGTCCGTGTCTGGACCTTATTCAGATGTGCTTTAGTGTGATGGAGCTAAGTGTGGTATAAGTAGTTCAGTGTCACAACCTTGCCAAAAAGCAGAGAAGACGTGTGATTTGTACCTTTAGTGTCAGGAAAGCTTTGTTTGTACATTTCTGGCCTTTTTTTTTTTTTTTTCTTGTTTTACATCGGTTTTGCAGATAACTCTCTTATCGACTTATATCACTCTTGATTTACTTCAGTGCATGCAGGAGGGGAAACAAACCCTTTTTCTTCAAATACATCTCTCCACCAGTTATGAAGGTTATAATAACTGTATTTACTATCCTGTAGAATTACTTGGTGGCTATAAAAATTGAAGTAAAGTGTGAATAGCCACCATAATCCACAGAGAAATGCATATAAAGTCTTTCAGAAAAAAGATTCGTATTTTATAAAATACCTATGAGATGGTATCACAACTTTCAAAAATGACTTAATGCGTAGTTTTCTTCTACTGTACATTTATAATAATGTTCCACTGTCATACCCGTGTCTTTCAGGCACTGGTAAATGTCTGTATGGCAAAATGCTTTCATTTTAATTTATTTTCATTTAAAAGTAAAAGTAGATCCAAGAAGTAATCTTGTAGACATGAACTTTAAGCTCAGGTACTTTCCGTGATCTCAGCGGTAGTAGTGTTCAGTTTATGTCTGTAGAAGTTGTCGCCACAGGTGGTTTTAGATCTTTTTCTAACATCTCAGAGGTCGTGAGTATAAAGCATGCACAACAAAACTACATCCCCAGACATTACTGTCATTAAGTGAGATTTATTTTGCCTTACATCCATTTATGGAGGAAGGGCGAAAGCCGTATTACTGACTGTGGACAACATTTAGCTTGAATGTTACAAAACCCAAAGCACCTGTAGTGATAATTTGTGGCATTTCAGGAGTACAGGTGATTTATAAGACTTGAGGAAAAACTTCAGAGAAGGAGACAGATGGGCACGTATTTTAAGAAAGGAAGTTGTTCACCTAAGTCATATTCTGGTCATGTCCGAAGAGGACCTGGGAACGGTTCAGGCTTAACCTTCAGATTAACCTTTAGGTATCACCTGAGACGAGGTATCTTCTAAAAAACAGTTGGCAATGCCTTTTAGAGCATACAGGTACTATGTAGATTCTCTTTGTTATAAGATGATGTGAAGTAAAAAAGCCAGATTCCTGGAAACATACCAAAGATTTGGTTTTCTTTCCAGTGAGAGATGCAGTGTTTAGTGGCCTCAAAGCACAGTTTCTTCATTCCTTAAAACTGCCATCTTCTCTAACTCTCTAACTAGGCTGCATGTTTGTATGTTGATGGGATAAAGAATTACAAGGTGAAGAGAACACCAGTTATGACACGACAATCAGTAAAATACCCTTTCTCTAATGATAATACATTAAGTGTATTAACTTCAAGATTTGTTTGTAATTTTCAGTGCTGTTTGTCACTTGGAGGATTTTGACATAAAAATGACTATAATACCAATTTTCAGCTATGTTTTGATCCATGAAAGTGTTTATTTCTGACAGACAGCTTTTTCATTTTATAATAAACACATTTTAATGTTAAGTTCAGTAATCCCAAGAACAGTCTGTAGTTAGCCTTGTATAGGTTAATGATAACCTCATTCTTAAACATGGAAAAAAATCACCGGGATGGGAGGCTAGGTGGCACCAGTTCAGGTAAAGTTGTTAGCTGCATGATTTCCTTGAGCCTCTGCAGGTGGATTCTGCTTCTGGAAGCCAAGGGTATTTTGTGTAAGAACTGTATTGTGCCCCCCCAAAAAACCCTGTGGTCTTTCACTGTTTTACTCTTCCTGACTGAAGCATTGTCATATGTAATTTCCAAAGTTGTCAAACTAAGAACTCAGAAGTTTATGGGTATCTTTTTGTGCATAAATCTGTTGTTAAGGCTATTAGGAACTATGTATACATCAGAAAAATATATCATAAGGATATATGAATCCTTTGGATTACGGCCATAATTCTTCCTGGTGCGCTGGAATTCTCTGATGTTGGCCTTGTCTATACTAGAAAATTAAAGCAACTGCCAGAGATGGTGCCTTTGCTAGTGTAGTCACCATAAAATACTTCAACATGAAAATGTTTGGAAAATAAAACAAGTACAAAAAATATTGAATTCTGGAAGGGGTAGATTGACAACGAACTGCAGAGAGATTTAGCTGTGTGAACCCAATTGATCTTAATATGTGTCACACAGGGAAAATCTTTATCCTGCTTTGAAAATGTGATTCTGAGAAACTATCATTGCAAGATAATTTTGTTTCAACATATACAGTCAGTGGAAGATTTTGATACCTGGAGTATACAGATACACAAACACAAAGAACTGTAAATAAGGGAGATCAGGAATGAGATTTTCAAAGCGATGGAGGGGAGATTAATGGAAAGCACATGGCCAAGTCCCCTTCATTGCTTTAACAGTGTAATTTCATGTGTTTATCCTTGGACTTTTCTGCACTGTGTTCATTGTATAGGTCTTGATTTAGAACTGTATATTTTATCCAGTGTAGTTGGTGTAAAATGGGCTGTTCCCTCTTTAGCCTGTTACTTTCCAAATAATTTAAGTGTCAGCAGACAACACTGGGAAATGATTCCAGTGGAAACACGGCTTCTGCGTATTGATGTTTTGACTAGCGATTGTTTGGAGACTGCAGTTGGTCATTTTAACGGACTAATTCCTCTAAATATCCAGAAGATTTATGTTTGTGATTGCCATTAACATTAATTATACTGATGCATGTAAATCCTCATGCTTGGAGATGAGACTGTATCCATTAGACTGAACGATGACGTTTCATCATTTGTTACTGTCCATAGAGGAATTTCAGCAGTTATGTGGGGAAATGATATATGCCATGCATAGATTTTCATCTCATTTTAAAATGCTTTATAAAGCTGGAAACTCTAATTTATGATTTTGGCTCTTGGTGCTTGTATGTTAGAACTGACAGATAACAGTTATTCAGTTAACAGCTCAGGGATTCAAGGGACTTGATAAATTTGAGAAAGTAAAATCTTTGAACCGGTAAATTGCTGCATCTTTTTACGTTGGTAAAAGAATCACTGGCCCATTGATCTGGAGATGAAGCATCTGTCCACTGATAAAGGAGGAGGAAGTATGAGGGGGTGCCTATTGTACTAGCAGGGGTGGAGGAGGCTTGGGATTTTAGCTCTGAACAATGTGCTGGTTGCAGGATGTTGCCCTTTGTTCAGGCAGCTGACGAGAATGGTGTTTTGCTCCAATAACTCAAATGACATCCCCAAAACATGTAACTGTTGCTGGTGGCTGTGTCTAAGAGACTGATATGCTTGTTGTACGGGTGTATAATTGCATTTAACATTAAGATTGGGAGTAATACACTGCATCCAGTAGAACTACTTGAGTTAAATCTTTGCAAGCCAGAAGATGTGTGAGACTAAATCATTGCTAGGATCTCTCTCATCAGGGGCAAAAGAGTAGCAAGTAGCAATAAGTGTTTTTCACTTTGTCTTTGTAGTTTATTTTATGAAGTTGTTCAGAGATACCTGTTAGTAAAATACACATTCCCAGTGTATCAGCACTGTAGTGTTTAACCACTCCATGCACTAGAAATTTAGCCTCAGTAGTGAAATCCACTCCTGCTAAAGCCACATGTAATACTTCTTTCAGTTCAGTGACCCAAAGTTGGTAATTCAGGACTTGAGGAATCCTGAACTTTCAGAGTTCTCTGAAATTTCTGAACGGGGTGTATTTCTTAAAGAAGCCATGCAACTCTTGCTTAGCTTTAGGCTCTGTTCACCAGATCAGGCTATTTTTTTTCTACAATTCCTTGCTGCTCTATGGCTGACAGTCAATAGTCCTAGAAACATGTAGTGAATATTTTTACAGTGATGAAGTGGAAGAGTTAAGATTTCAATAATAATAATAGCAGCAATTAATTAACTGAAAATTGGGAATTATATAGCTATCCCTCCTGTCTGTAAGATGAGTAAGTTTTGGAAATAATTATTTTAAGAACACTGGAATATGCTGCTGATCTGTTTCTGTTTCAAAATCTGCTACATTCTGCCAAGACACAATTCTTGGGACTAGGAAACAACGATTGTGTTTTTGGAAATCGTGAGAATGTCAGAAAGATAGTATTGTTGGACCCAAGTGGAATTTTGGTAGGACTTGCAGATCTTGAATGCACGGTAGGTTTATGTTTAGAGATCGTGTGGGATCGACTGCACTTACAGTTGATTAGGTGGTATTTAAATCTTGCTGAGTTTGTGACATTTGGATCTGAAATAAAAACCTGTAAGACGAGGTGATCTTGGGTCATATTTTCAACCTGCATGTATCTTGCGTGCATCTTGTAGGTATAAAGTGGATCCTTTTAGTTTTGGGGGCCAATCTGGTAAGTTGACAGGTAGTAAAATCACAATTATTTAAGTTTTTGGGTAAAAGTGTTGCATTTTGATTCCTCATTATATCCAAATTACTTTTCCACATAGCCAAACAAATTTAATTGATTAGGTGAGCAAAGAGAGAATCAAACCAGTTGCACAGATCACTGGCCCAAGAAAAGTGAGTGGAGTTTTTGTACTTAACTCAAATAGGACCAGAATCAATTCACACATTCAAAACAGATATGGGTGAGATGGTCTCTTCTTGGATGTGCTCAGTGAAAAAAAAGAGTTAGTGGATCCAGGAAGTAACAAGGGCAAAATTCTGATTAAATATTAGGAAAATATTAGTGAGAGCAGTCATACATTGAATCGTGTTTTCCAGAGAAGTTGTGGAAACTCTGTCCTTGAGTAAATTCAAAACCCATCTGAACATACCTCAGAAAAGCCTCATCTAACTGAAATGTATCCGATGTTGAACTTGGCCCTGTTATGAGCAAAGGGTTTTTTTACCAGATGACCTCCAGAGATTCCTTTCAACTTAGGTTATCCTGTGATTATGTGGTCTTACCAGAGCGTAAGGAATAAGGGCCTTCAATTCTTTTTTTAGGAGGGTATTTAAAGTACACAGTAATTTGATTTGTTTTGAAATAATTAGTTTCTTAATTTGTTGTGGCCATAATACCGTGAAAATAGGCTTGATATTGCAAGAACAATTCTAGTATTCGGTTGTATCTCTTGGTATCAAACTTCTGTGTTAAATTAAATGAGAAGTACCTGTGATAGCCTTGTCATTTATTTTTTTTACAAATAATAGTTCTGTGATACAATGTAGTACATCAGATCTTTTGAACTCACTAGTATTGGAGCAAAACGTATTTTATTCATTCAGGCCTGTAATTAATTGCTAAGCAGTTATTTTGGGGCAAAGAGCCTGTTATTTCTATCTGTATGGGGAAATGAACTGCACATTTTCGTTTTTAGATGAGTAATATAAAGGAGCAGTAATAAGTGACTGTATGGTTCAAGAGACTGATAATATGATACAGGGTTTTTCACCTCTAGGTCACATTTTGAAAATCACTGCAAGTTAGATGAGAGCAAATGCCATTATGGTTTGTATGAAAGGTTAGTGGTCTTGATATAGTGTCAATACAAAAATATAATCTCCATTATTATTCCTAATTTCTACCTTTTATGTTATACGAGGAGGGTCAATGTTGGTTGCTATGGTACTGTGAAGACTAAAGATCTTTCTGACAATGTTTTCTTCAGGTCATCTTTTTAGGGGTGCTAGCAAGACAGTGTAATGAAGTTTGCTCATATTGGACACAGTATCTTTGCTAGGGATGTCAGCACAGAGAGGTATTTGTACGCTTTATGAGTCACAGTAAATTGAAACAAAAAATAGTGTTAATTGCATATATTTTCTCTAAATTTCATCTTTTTCATTGGTCAGAAAGAACATTTCTTATCTTTTATTTAGTACATTTCACCTTGAAAATAGAATTTGGGCAATAGCAAGTGGAAAATGTCTCACTGAATCTTGAAGCAGTTCAGATTTGTCTAAGATGAAACAGTTTTCTCCTCATCTATCAATAGCAGTTAATGCATACCTTCCTAAAGAGTATGCCAGCAGGTTTCAGATCATAGGCTACTACACTTGGTGAGACCCCCAGTTCCTTGACAGAGCAGTGCCAGCACTGCTGTGAAAAATTTTAGTGTGTCATGTTTTGTTTTGTTTTTTTTTTCCACATGTGTCCAGTGAAATCTTTGTAATCTCACTACGGACCTGTGCCTTTGGTAGTTCTGTAAAAGACAGTGGTAAGCTGGATTTAATCACTGTTCTCTGATCTCAGGAACATACAGAGTGCTTAAGACCCTGGTAATAAAAAAGTAGTAAAAGATTTTATTTTAGTCTTTTTGCTTTTTACTATACTTCCTTATCATCTTGTCTTTCTTCAAATACAGCCATACCTTGCATGTAGTCTCAGCTCAGATGGATTTTTTAATGCTATGGTGATTTGGGACTTGTTCTTACGAGTTGCTGAATGCCCTCCAGCTCTCATTAAAGTTGCTGAAAGTCATTCTTTTACATATAGGCTCTTTATAATGATAGGTTCAAGCAAAAGCAGCAGTGAACCTTTTCCACCTAGTGAATGCCAGCATTACGGTCAAAGGAAAGGAAAAATAAAAGTTTTTCTACTTAATACAACAACCAATATGACAAATATCCATTACAGAAATTAATATAATGAAGCAGTAAAATTGAACATTTTATGAAATGCAAAAGGAAGATAACTGTAAAACAGTTATTTATGTTGAGGGTTACTCGCTTGAATAATCACAGTTTGTTCTTCCACAGATCTCTCCAATGGGGGTTGAGAAAAAGGTTTTTTTGTTTCATCAGTACAGAAGCTTTGGCTAGGAGAAAGTATAAATATATATAAAGAGCATATGTTTGACAATGAGCCAAATGGAACTTCCCTAAGGAGGGTTTTGACGCACACCAAAGAAGCTACCGATAAAGCAAAGCAAGAATAATAATTAGGAGATGAACCATGAGCAGACAGATCCTGAAATGCTTTTATAGTGAGGGAGATTATGTGGGAGCATGGGATGAAGAGTGTAGAAAGGCGCATTTAGATGAGTGTAAAGAAAGTGGGACATGGAAGCCCTCTTGAGCAGACAGATGAAAGTTGGCTCTGTGTGTGGGAGGAATTCCTGCCCATGGTTTCACTGAAAATGAGATCTTAAGAAAAGAGTTTTTATCTATCTTTTCTAACACGCCACAGCTGATAAGCCGGTTTCTCACTACTCTATTGTAAAGTTACTGTGCTAGTGTCAGACCTTTTGAATAAAAAGAGACAGGGAAGCAAAACCATATTATGATGATATTTTCTAGGGATATTGGAATGAATGGCAGTCTTTCACATCCAACTTCAGTTTTTTCCCTTTGGTTGCGCCTTGAATACTCTGTGCTGTTCTGGGAATGCTGCAGCTTCACTGCCCTGTCGGCACTTCCCGGAACCTGATGTGAGCAAAGTGCTTCTGGATCTTGGGAGTGTGCAGCTGAAGCTTAGCACAAGCCACAGTAGAGATGAGTAGACATGTAAATCCTTATCAGCCTTGTGCATCCCTACAAAAGAAAAAAAACCAACCACCCCACAATTAAATGCAGATTTTTAGATGGATTGAAAAGAGCTCATAATAAGTCTAAATGCATTTTGGAAACAGGATTCTGTTAAAATGGACTGCACAGAGAAAAATCTTCTTGGAACTTTAGCCTACACAATCAAAGAATAAAAAGCTGAAGTATTCTAAAGCTGAAAACTGCAGTGCATTATAATGCAAGAATAACATCACAAAAATATACAGTTCTACCTCTGCTTGTGAGCTATTTATTTTTTCCTGCTAAAAGCTTGCTGTATTTTTCTGGTGCACAGTAAGCAGGATGTTTCGTTTCTCTAATATGTACTTTTTCATGAATTAAGTAGACATCATAAAGGTAAGTGTGTTTAGACTTTAACTGGAACAAAAACCTTGTTGCTTCTACAGGCTGAATAATTTACATCATAGAAACCTGAAAAGTCTCTCTGCCCTGTAACGCAGATGGAGCTACTCAGAAAACTGAAGAGACGTGGTCTCCTCACGGAGATCCCCTGAGCTACTGAAGATTTTTTTAGTCAGTGTCTAGTCAGCCAGCTGTACATTTGTAGGATGCCTGTTCTAGTGTACCCACTAATATCTGTGTTCAGGAAGCCTTAAAAATTACCAGTTTTGGAAGATAGTCCCACTATTTCCAATTAATTCTTATACTGGTGAAAGTCTCAGATTGGTGGTCAGCCTTATCCTTCTGATAAAACATTTCTGTTCCGATCATCAGGAAACTCTTTGCTCCAGTGCCTAGCTGTGAAATGATATGCTATGTCCATTCGCCCGTTCCTCTCTTTTCCTGAGCCAGATGTTTTGTTTCCAACTCTCCTCGCAACTGTATCAGAACAAGTTCCAAGTTCTGATCTTCATCTGTTTTATTGAAGTAGAATTCAGACCCTGTTCCCCTCAACTCCAAACCAGTCAAGAATTGTTAAAATTTACTTGTGACTGTAAATGGGCCCAGTAAACATCGGGTTTAGGGTTCTCCCCATCCTTCACTTCTGTGGTTGAGTTCTCCCATAACATGTGGCTAAAAATACTGCACTGTTCTAGGCAACTGGTAGAAATAGAAAATCAGTTACAAATAATAGATAGAATTCCTATTACTAACAGAGTAATTAATGCTGTTTAGCAGAGTACTTTCAGAACCAAGGGTGAATCTCCAGTCTTAAGGATCTACATCTGTATTTCTCTATCTTTTCCTCCGACATTATTAAGAAAAACCAAAGGCATGCAGAAATGCATTTATGCTACTGTGGTCTATTTATCTTCACTTGTAGGAAAACCAAGTATGTGATTGTTACCTGCTTGATTTGCATCTATACAATGTGAGTAAGTTTTCTTTTAGTCACAGTTACTTGTGGTTCTTCACATCATGTTGGTTGCACAGCATTATGAAAAGGTCTGGTTAATTCTGAAAAGAAGACAATGTCAACAAGTGATAATGATAACTGAAGTAGTAGTGTAATTTACTGTAATGCTGTTGTCAGAGGGCTTGCAACGGGAGTCTTGGAATGGAATGGAAAAAGTGCTTCCAAGTCTGAATTTACAATGACAAAGTAGACGTATGGATGACAGTAGTCTAAATCCAAACTTCATTCAACTGAGTTTAAGTATGTTAGATACCACGAATGGCTTTAAGTTCTCTTACTAATGTATAATTTAATCATAGCGGTTTGATGAAAGCCAAAGCTGACCGAGTTGTGCCAGAAGTGACCACAAAGAGCCAAATTTTATTTAATTTGGATTAAGGGATGAAGTCCTTCATTTCTCTAATATGTATTTTTTTCGTGAGTTAAGTAGACATCATGAAGATGTGTGTTCAGATTTTAACTGTAACCAGTTACATCTGTTAATCTGTACAACTGTAATCATCTGGATGCACTGATGATTCTCAAAATGTAGCCTGTGCAACTGGGATGCGGTGTGCCGCCTTGCACAGCAGTAATGCAGGGTGCCTGAAGCCTTGGCCTCTACTGCAGCATGGAGCAGCTGCACCAGGATGTTACTTATGTGCTTGTTCTGTTGTGGGACAGGTCATGAACCTGTATCCACCCTGATCTGCTGAAATCTTTTACACACCCTGCATTTTTAAAAGATGTGTGTTGCATGATGACCGGAGAACCTCTTTTGGTCACATTTAGAAAGCCAGGATCATGTAGAAAGAGTGGGAGAAGCTGATGTCAAATAGTTTTATTGCATTTTTGTATCCATGAAAGGTTCCAGGTTTCAGCATTCAGCCAGTATGTGATACATATTTGCACTGAAAGCTGAAGAACTGTTTCTGCAGAGCTCTGTGGCTGAAAGAGTGGCAGGATTACTCTGAGATCTCACTGAGCAACAGAGGTTCTGGCCTTTTCCTTGTACAGGTAATAATTTAATTGTTACTTAGCTCTCTTACGTATTTGGTTCCTTTGGCCTATCTGACCTGTGAAATTCCTGGCCATGTGAATCCCTTATTTTTTCTGTGAGATTTCTAGGCTGTAGTTAGATTTTTAGGCTGAACTGTGGTTCGTGAACAGACCAGACATGCTGGAGTGCTCCAATACTGCTGGGGTTTCACTCTGCTTATTCATCTGTTGAGAAGCCAAAGCAATTAATGCCCCAAAACTGGTGCTGGGCTTGCACTTTTAAAAGTCATTTGAAGCACATTGAAGCTGAAGTTGGCTCTGGACTAGGATGTGCATCTGAGATACACCTTGCCTCAAGTGCTTACAAACAAAACCAGGTAATGGATTCAGAAAAGAAAGCATGCAAATGTTTTGCTTTAGGCCCTGCAGAAAGTCTCTGGAGTCCTAGGTCAGGCTGGTTTTCTACTTGGTGCTTCTTCATGTTTCTGCATATAGTAACCATGATTCCTTTTTTATATTGGCCACAAGTGACTGTGAGCATATTAACATTTCAATAGGCAAGTTCTCTATTTGGGTGGGCTCATAATTTGGAGAACACATTTCTTTTTAATTCTGAACTGTTTGCAAAATGGTTTAGAGGTGCTGAAATTCATTGCAAAGACAAAAATCTCTTTCTGTTTGAGAAGAAATGTAGTAACGATGGATTGTCCTTTCGAAACATTATTTTCAGGTGTTGACAGATTTGAGTTGATCCTGACAGGATTAGCTCTCTGCAGAATGAGATTTACAAGTATCTACACCTGCACTGACTGCGTGCTTATTTGGGGATTCCCCCTCGTGTTGTAACCTCTGGACACAGGCTCTTGGGTTCTCCGGAGGATGGGAAAAATAAAAAAGTGTCCCCAAAATGCTGGAACTGGCCATCTGCATACAGGGAAGGGACAATTTTGAGTCAGGGAAGAGTTTTGTTTTCTTTCTGCTGATAGACAGAAACACATTTTAATTTGCACTGAAAGAACTGTGAGTTCGTGGTTTTCTTGGTATGTTACTTTTGTCAACCCATTTGTTCAATTCCATTTTCAGTAACAGGAATTGGCTAAGAAATTGCAGTGTATTCTTTAGAATAGGAAGAAGAAATCTTAATCGCTTGGGAGGCAAACCTTCATTTTTGCATGTACCTTTTTCTCTGAATGACAAAAGCATATCTGACAATGAATCCCAACTATCTAGGCAGAAGAGTAATTTCCAAAGTAGCCCATTCACATTCAATTATTTTCCTCTAAAAACAAAGCAATAAATTATGCTGGTGTTTGAGGGATAATCTCTGTGGCTTTAAAGAACTAACTAGAATAAACTACCAGAGGCATACCAGTCTGATGGTGCTAAGTGTTGAACACCTCTATGGGAGTAACCTTTTCTCCTACCGAGATCAGCAGGAGTTATGGATACTTGTGTCCTTCCACTCAGGCATCACTACCCAGAGGGATCGAGCTGTGACTGAGGCAGCTGTGCCGCTGACTGGGTTTGGTAAATGCAGGCACTATTAGAGGGTGCCATTAGATGAAGTCATTGAACCATTAGGAAGCCTGCAAAAATGAGTACCCTCTTCTAATCTGAAAAGTGTTGTGGTTGAGAATATACCCACTGGAAATCCTCAAGGGATGATTTCTTTCACACATACTGACTCTTGTCAGTGTTACCAGCCAACGTTTCACTAGCATGAGACTTAGCTTTGTAACATTTCACAGATCCCTACATCATGCTGAGTAGTGCTGGTCATCTATTATTAATATGCTTGCATTTTTTGCTAGACTAGAAGTGTCGTCTTATCCATTTTCTTATTAAATCTTCCATTACTTTAAGATGCTTTCAAAGTCTGCTCTGCTCTCATTTTATTAGTTGGGAACAAAGGCTTTTCAAATGTCATAAGTTAATATATGTTGATTTCTGGATAAGCAAGAAAATACCTCAGATTTTTAGTCCATTTTATTATATAATGATATCTTTAAGCCTCTTACACAGTTTTTACAAAATATTTCTCCCTTTCCTATATGAGTGCATAGCTGTATGGAATTATGGTTTTGCATTAGAAATACTGCCTGTATGGCAAGGTGAGACTTTCTCCTGTTACCAGAACCAGTTATTCTTTGGCATGAATTCTTGTGTACAGAATTCAAGGAACTCTTTAAGTTAGAGAAGAAACATTTGCTTACACAAGTTGATGAAGACAATCACATATTCATTCTGCCTTGAGATGTCCAGAGGCAAGCCAGTTTTGCATCCAGTTATCATGGTGTGGTGCCTTGTTTAATGAGCCTGCAGAGAATATTGTAGCTCAGGCACAGTACAGATGCTAATGCATCCACAAGGCTTCTGGACAGAAGTTGGTCTGTCTCTGGATAGGCTGGAATATAGGCAAATCTGTCAGACCCCCTCTGGAAAACATATGCACCTTGGTAAGATTAATACTGGTAGGTAGATACTTTCTAAAGAGATTTCATTATCTAAGTTTCTCAGCTACTGACATTGAGGTATTTCATGTTAATTCTGATTGAGGAGTTGCTACCAGAGAGCCAAATGTATTGAGATAATGTTACTGAACAACCTTAAGCCAAGTCTGGACTCCAGTGATTTCTGTCTGTTAGATCACTTATCAGGATGATTAAACCAACCAAATCAGAGACTGGAAAGTTATTGATTAGCATACAGAAGAGGGAAGTAAAAGAGTAAGAAAGAAATTCCAGGTATATTGAAATTGAATGGCTACACCAGATATATTTATTTGAACCTCTTTTAAACTCCTTGTGAGCAAATAAACCTGACTGAGTTTTCTCAGACTAAGTCAAAACCAAGGTCAGATTCTGTAGTGTAGACTAGAGTCACAGCCATCCATTGACCAGCTCAGAGATGTAGCTGGTGTATGTGCACCACAGGTCCCTTCTTGGACTGCATGCTTCATTCCCTTTCTCACAGGGGAAGGTAACAGGGCCTTTGTGTGTGAGTCTGGAGTATAATGAGGATATTTACCTGAACGTGGGAGCTGGGTCAGTGACTTGTCAACCAGCCTCATTTAGATTTTTATATTGATCAAACTAATAGTAATAATAGTTACTTACCCTGTCTGAGGCCAACTGACATAAAAAGAAGAGAATTAGCAAAATGTGATAACACACATTCTTTGACATGGTCAGGATTTGAGGCAGCTCTTTCAAAGAAATACATTGGGAGAGCAGACTGGGTCCCAGTTGTTCCTTTGTTGGGTTCCAGTTTATTGATTTGATGAGAATCTGACTTGTTCATCCCGGTCAGGTTTCTCTCTTGTGTTGGCTATTCTTGGGCAACAGAATGAAACGGACAATCTTAATTCATAATGCTCTTGTGATGTGGTTTTAGGATTAGGTGAAAGGTAGGAATGAAGAGGAGTATCATGACAGAGTAGTAGTACACCAGCAGAATCTCAAGGGTGCTGTGTTAATATCCTGCTGCTGCTGGCCGGGTTTATCTGGAGTGGTTTTGCCTTTGTCCTCCTGTGGCTGAAGGTCAGCAGAGGGACAGATTCTTGGAACTGAGTTGGAAATTGCATCATGCTTTCCAGAGTTCCCCTGCAACTCTCTTGCTAGGAGCTGTTGGTGGAATAAGCCTTCCTCTTATTATTTAGCTGATCTAGGCCTAATTTTAAGTGCACCACTTTTGCTCAGTTAATTTCTAGATTCATTCTTACCTTACCAGTCATAAGCCTAATATACAGACATCGAATTTTGTCAATAATCCTTACTGCTTAGTTGATCTATTTTTTCTGTCCTCTTTCTGGGTATTTTTAATCTTTTGGGAACTCTGAACTATTTTCCACAGCTATGTTCAAAACTGGATTTGTTGGCTTTTATGCCGTTGCTGCTAGTAGACCTTGCTTGAGGCTGTAGGGAAGCTGGGCTAAAGCCAAGGAAATAACCCAGACTCATGACTCCCCGGTTTATGTTTTAAGCACAAGATCACCATTCGTCTTTTTAAGCCTTTCTTGTCTGGTGCTTTCAAATCCTCAGAAAAGTTGGCCTTGAGATTGAAGCGTTGATGCTTTTTCATAGCTCGTAGTTTTTTTTCCCTGGGAAAGTTTGGTCGTGTCATGCTTGTCAGTTTATGAGCAACAAGGTATGTGGTGATGATACAACTGAGTTCACTATCACTTGCTTTTCCTATTATGAGATCATTCAAAACTCACTCTCTCAGGCTGTCTAGCCTCTGTAAATCTATTAACATCAATGGAGTTATGGTCATTTACACTTGCTGAATATCAGTTTTAAGAGATGACAGTTGAATACTTGATCGTAAGTGTCCTACACATTCGAAAAAATTGCTTTGACAATGAATGTATATTTTAAAATATGTCCTACCTGCACATTTTAATAAAATGCTTAAAGGAATTGAGATTATAATGGTGTCACTGGTTTGAAATTTTGTATATTTTGTTTGAAATGTGTATATTTTAGTAGTTTCTCGTACCACTACTGTCATTAGGGTATTTGTCTCTCTATCTACTCTGCCTCCTTCATCCTTGTCCTGTTTTGGAAAGTACAGCAGGACCCTCACAGTTTTTAGCAGAAGGCTGTTGTTACAAGGAAGACTCAGAATAGTCCTGTAACTTCTGACCTTTCCAAAAAAGGTTTTTATGTCTTGTTTGAAGGAACATAGAGGGATGATGGTAAGGAAGTTGAAGATATGGCAAGCAGAATTCTACACAGATATGTTCAGGAAATAATATTTCTTTCATTAATATTGAAGGAAAGAAAAACCTTCCAAAAAATAAGGATGTGACCCAAAACCTATTGAAGATCAGTGGAACAAATCTCAGTGATACCAGGTTTTGGAGTTAGCCCTACACATAGTTTTCTGCAATGTTTTTTGTGGTTTTCTTTTGTGTTTTCCTTTTCAGACACTTAAATGCACTTTAATGAGTTGCTGTGAGAGGCAAAATTTAGGCTTCCCTCACTGTGGCTTATTGAAAATCTCAATATAGCATTGTGTTAACAGAATTCTTAACATTACTCTTACTTGACAGGGTAGAAACTTGCTTGTGTCTGGATTCGTTGTCTAAAGACCTTTCCAGAGGTGTCCAGAGGAGAGGCACATTACTTACAAGTTCTTCACCTTTCAGGAGAACGGAAGAGCTGTGAACCAAACCTGCAGCTCAGGGCAGGAACCAGTGCATTCCACAGCATCATGCTAAAATAGTGGTAGAAAGTAAGAAATCATAATAAATGGTCACTTTTCTGAAAACGTCAGACAAGATTTTTGAAATACACATAATTTCAGTTTTTTTCTCAAGGAGTGGTAAGAACTGGGGCAGTGGGAATATCAACAAGAAAGGTAAAGCCTTGTTTTAACAATGTTTTCAGATACAAGTGCACTTTCCGATTTTTGCAGGTGAAGAAAGCTTTGGTTTAGTTGTCTCCCTTTAAGAAAGAAGGGAAGTATTCTCACTGAATTTAATGGGAAAAGAGTTATGATTCTCGTTTGAATGGTGCACATTTTCCCCTGTCCTTTGTCATTGAGGAATTATTTTTGCTTGCAAAATATAATACATATATTATATATGTTTCAACTTTACTTTTTCATTGAAAACAATAAATTTCTTCGGGATTAGGGGTTCTGTTACAAGGATGCTTGATCAAGAATGTATCGTTTGTACAGTCGATTCTGTCTTGAGGCAGATTTCTTATGGCTGCTTCTGACCCTGGTTTCAGAAATGGCTAAAAAGAAATGTGCACAAGCTGAAGAAAAACTCATGAGGACTTCCAACATTACGTTGTATATGAAGATCATATAATAGAGACCCTGAAACATGCGGATATGGTAGTGATATGTATTGCTTATATTTTGACTAAATTGCAAGTTGCGATCTTAACAATACTGGCATCGCTTCATCACAAGAGCCTTTTGGTGTAGATGTGACATATGCCAACAGGATTTTCTTTTTTCCTGCAAGCTGTTACACCACCTCTTTAAATGTTTAAGCTTGGCTAAGACAGTTCTTATCTACTGATGCAATCCGTATCAAGGGATTTGCCATCCTAGAGCACTTAGCTGTGGTATTGAAGTTTTCATATGAGCTAATACAAGGACAGGGCAGTTATGGCACAACTTTGTGATGTAAACTGGATAGTACCTGCCTGTGCAAAAGTGAGCAATGTATTCAGCTGCTATTATTTCTAACATATGAATGTGAAAGCTGTCTGTGCTACTCTTGTTCCATGCAAAGTTATGAGGCAACTAATTTTCCTTTTAAAATATGAATTAAATAGTACGTTTTGAAGAGTGAGAATCTCATTAATAGCAAGCAGAAAATTATACACACCATTTGATAATCAGAAAGTCTTTTTGTTAATTATGGATTAGGTCAAATATGTTTGTTTTATGCATGCATGATGTTGCTTTAAAAAGTAATTATCAAGGGTTCTAATTATGACAGAAAATAAACAACTGAAAGGATGGGAGGGAGGGCAATGGGAGGAGAAAAGAATACGGGTCTGCTTTTGCATGTGAGGGTCCTGTTTCTGTTGCTGTATCATTCCAGCCTTACTCTTTTAAAATATCGTCTGACCTCTGATAGACATACTGATTCCATGGGCACTTCTTTTTGCTCAGATTCTAAACAAAACAAGTAAGTCTGCTGGGGATAGCTTCTCTGCTTGTATGTCTTTAGACTAAAGAGCTCACAGTTTCTCACAAACTTGATAACGCACATTTCTGCTGAATGTATAGTGGTGACTTAGAAACCTATTTTCTCAGTCTTGGATTTTATCGTAGTTTTCTTCCATATACTTATTCTGTTGCTATTTACTGAATGTGTAAGGATGACCATGCCTTAGATCACCCAAAGTCATTTACTGAGTATATATTTTTCACAATGAATCATATTTTATATTAAATCATTTCAGTCATCAAGGGTTTTTGAAAGGCAGGTCCTGCATGACTAACCTGATCTTCTATGACAAGATGACCTGCTTAGTGGATGAGGGAGAGGCTGTGGATGTTTTTTACTTAGACTTTAATAAAGCCTTAGACACTGTTTCCTACAGCATTCTCCTGGAGAAACTGGCTGCTCATCCCATGGCTTGGATGGGTGTACTCTTTACTAGCTAAAAAACTGGCTGGATGGCCAGGCCCAAAGAGTTGTGGTGAATGGATTTAAATCCAGTTGGCAGCTGGTCACAAGTGGCATTGCCCAGGGCTCAGTACTGGGGCCAGTTCTGTTTAATATCTTTATCTCAATGATCTGGTTGAGAGGAACAAGTGCACCCCCAGTAATTTTGCAGATGACACCAAGCTGAGTGGGAGTGTTGATCTGCTCAATGGTAGGGAGGCTCTGCAGAGGGATCTGGACAGGCTGGAGCGATGGGCTGAGGCCAACTGTATGAGATTCAACAAGGCCAAATGCCAGGTCCTGCATTTGGGTCACAACAACCCCCAGCAGTGCTACAGCCCTGGGGAGGAGTGGCTGGAAAGCTGCATGGCAGAAAAAGACCTGGGGGTGTTGGTTGACAGCCAGTTGAATATGAGCCAGTAGTGTGCCCAGGTGGCCAAGAAGACCAATGGCATCCTGGCCCATCAGAAATATGTCCAGAAGGGAATACATGGGAAGGGAAAGGGAATACATTTCCCCATACATGGGGAAATGATTGTCCCCCTGTGTTTGGCCCTGCTGAGGGTGCATCTTAAATACCGTGTTCAGTTTTGGGCGCTTTACTACAAGAAAGACTTTGAGGTGCTGGAGTGTGTCCAAAGAGCAATGAAGCTGCTAAAGGGTGTAGAGCACAAATCTTATGAGGAGTGGCTGAGGGAACTGGGGTTGTTTAGCCTGGAGAAAAGGAGCATTGGGGGAAACCTTATTACTCTCTACAACTAACTGAAAGGAGGTTGTAGTGAGGTGGGTGTTGGTCTCTTTTCCCAACTAACAAGTGATCTTAGAAAAAATTCTTCAATTTAAGTCTTGTCAAGCACTGGAACAGGCTGACCAGGGAAGTGGTTGAGTCACCATCCCTAGAAGTATTTAAAAAACCTGTAGATATGGGACCTAGGGACTTGGATTAGTGGTGGACTTGGCAGTGTTAGGTTTATGGTTGGACTTGATGATCTTAAAGGTCTTTTCCAACCTAAATTATTCTAGGATTCTGGTTCTATAAGAACTCAAGCTAGAGGAACTATTAAGACTCAAGTAAGCCATTACTGAGACCTCAGGGCAGTATCAGCATATTGTTGTGTGAACTATTAATAAAAACCATCTAGCTATGGAAGCCTTGTCATTCTACTGCTTAAGTTTCCTTACAGATAGAAAATGCATCCCAGTGCCTTTCCCAGGCACAGATTTACTTGGGAATGGTAAGGACACTTCTCTCACTGGAAGTGTCTGGGCACATGGCATGGCTATGCTGCTTATTGCTGCTCATTGACACTGCTGTTAGATCCAGTCCAAGTGTATGGTAAATCTCTTTTGCTGCAATTTAAGAGGTTATTTCCACTTCTTTTCCCTATTGCTGTGCTACTTTCTTCTCTACAATAGCCCTTGATGGTTTTGGTTATTATAAATATCTCTTTCCACAGTTTTCTTCAGACTGAACTGTTCAAATTCCTCTTTGGCTATGTCTCCTTGTTCCACATTGTTCCTGTTGCCATCCTTTGGATTTTTACTGATACTTCCACATTGTTCTTTAAATATGGTTCCCAAATCTGAAGTCAGGCCTTCAAATGGGGCCTTTCCATTGAGTACAGAGAAAGAGTTACTATGTATATTTTACAATTCTTACTCTCGTTGGTATATCTTTATTTTGGGGGGTTTGTTTGAAGTAGTGTGACACTGATGACTCATTTGGTTTATTTACTGTAAAATACAATCCTTTTCTTCAGAGCAACTGTCTAGCCTGCTGCTTCCAATCTGGTATTTATGTATATACTGGTTTACACTGTATTCATACCTACTTACCACACTGAATTTCATTCTTCATTTTAGACCACTTCCCCTTTTAATCAAACTAATTTAAAACACTATCTTCCTTTTAAACATGACTACAATGGTTCATGCTTTTATGTCATCCATAAACTTAGTATGTATATGTTTTATTCTATCACCCAAGTCATTAATGAATCTGTACCATAATTTGCTCAGTGGAACCAAGACAAACCTTCCAGCAAGCCCAGTTAATCCATCTGTCAGTGACCATTGATCAAAATTCTGCTGTTACTACAGAAATGGCTTTGAATTTTACAACTTCTTTGAGGAACTGTTCTGCTGATGGATCCCGAGACATGATCTATCTGAGAAAGAGAAGGCTCCAGGGATACCTTATTGCAGCCTTTCAATACTTAAAGGGGGCTTATAAGAAATATGGGGGCAGACTAGGGCCTGTTTCAATAGGACAAGGGGTAGCAATTTTAAACTAAAAGAGGGTAGATTTAGAGTAGATATAAGGAAGAAATTCTTTACAGTGAGGGTGGTGAAACACAAACAGGTTTCCCAGAAAGGTGGTAGATGCCTCATCCCTGGAAGTGTACAAGGTCAGGTTGGATGAGGCTCTGAGCAACCTGATCTAGTGGAAGATGTCCCTGCTCACTGCAGGGGCGTTGGACTAGATGACCTTTGAAGGTCCCTTCCAACCCAAACCATTCTATGAGGCTATGTTTCCTGGTGCTTGTGATCAAAATCTGGAGCAAATTTTAGATGTGGGGGGCAGTGCCTGGTGGACAGCAACACTTTCCCTGTGGAAGCAGCAGGACCGGGGGCCCATTTCAGGTGCCAGTACATGATGACAGCCTTTGCACCAGTGACCATGAGACTGTAGATTTTAAAATCCTGAGATAAGTGAACCAGACTTGCAGAATTATAACCCTAGCCTTCATTTTAGCAGATTTTGACTTGCTTATGGATCTGCTTGGGAGGATCCCATGGAGATGTGCTGAAGAGCAAATGGGGGCCTGGAGAGCTGGTTTATCTTCAAGCACAGTGAGAGGGGAGGAACAGGCTGTTTAGAGGGACAGTGGTATGTCCATCCTTGCAGATATTCAGAACTGGACATTTCAGATATGTTTTATAGAAAGGAAGTTATTTAGCATCTCTGTCTCAGCAGTTCACCAGTAATTTGATGTATGAGGAAGCTGTAAGAGGTTTTAGAACAGTGAAGTGGTTAATGCGGATATTGCTAGTGGAAAAGACCACACAGTTGGAGTAAAAAACCAGTTGGAATTTAGCCAGGAACATTGCTGATAATATACCATCGTAATATGGGGGGCAAACACAGTAAGACTTACAGATTTCCTGTAACAACCTAAGGGAAAATCTTGGCACTACTGAACTTAACATTTTCAGAGTGTTTTCTTCCAATAACTCCTCATCCTAATTTTTGAGAAGGTGAGGCACACAGTTTATTAGTTTGAAAACCGTATTCTATCTGCAGGATGGCAATCTTGAGGGGAGTCTATGATTTTTTTTCTGCATGTTGAGCATAGCATTTTGATATTGCCTTCTACTGGGTGGGGTTCTTTTAAGGCTCAAAGCTCACTGGAGTTTCAAAATATGTTTTTAGTAAGGGCTTATTTTTAATGATGGTTTTTATTTCTTTATTTTCAAGATGTGCTCTGTTCTTTGCAAACAAATAAAAAAGACCAGCATCTTGTTAATGATTTTAAGGTCACAGTGTCACCCAGCATTCACTCCCTGTGGACCTACAAAACAAACAGTGATGCTGTTTCAAGGACCGTCACAAACACCAGGTTAAATACACTTGGAACTACAGGTTCTTTGGGATCAAAGGTTCATACGTGATCCTGTTCCTTTCCTGGCTGGTGAAGAAACAGCCGTAAAGAGAAGTGGTCAAAGGAATAAATGAGTACATGTGTTGTTTTTTTATTATCCCAGTAATTTAGATCATTCTGTTCAGTCAGTGGCGTTCAAAGAGCCTAGTTTCAGATAACTGACAATTTGCTACTTAAATCTCTTAGTTTGTACAACATCTAGTGCCATGGGACTGGAACACTGAGGCCCATCCATAATAAAATTAATAATATTTTCTACCTTGTGTAGATTAGAGTCTGTGAATGATATCAATGTGTAAGGTATGCAATATAATGGTGTGTTCTGTATCAGCAAAGGTAAGGTATAAAGATCAAACTTTATACATTAACCTGTGGAGTGTCTCCATTAATACTTTGGTTTAAGAAGAAACCACACTAGTGGTCCCCTATTTCTAACAGTCAATAAAATGTATTCTGTGTGGGAGACCTTCAATATTAATGATAGCTCATTGTTAAGCCAGATGTTTAACAGCTAGAAAAGCAGATGGATTTTTGGTAACTACTGATAACAGATCTGTCAATATTTTTCTTTTTAATGCAAACTAGAAAACTCCTCATGCTGTTGCCATACAGAGTGAAATATTTTATGTATTCCTCGACTATATGATGGTATTGTTTTACTTGAAAAAATTAGAACTAGTAAGGAAACAAAAGAAAAGAAAAGCTTCTTTTTTAATAAGCAAAAATACCTTCAGTAAGAAATTTTGGCAGAGAACATTACCTCTATTCAGAAATTCTATTGTGGTGCCTCTCTGAGTTGACACTTCTTGACATACCTTCAGTCTTCTCTGTGGATGTCTAGATAACTTCTGCTTTGTGTAAAGTGACATACTTTTCTCTGTTGTCACATGATATGAATCTCTAGTCTTAATACATCATGACAGATACAGCACAGGTGAAGAGCACTTAGAAGAAAGAAGACAAAGGTGCGCAAAAATTGCCAAGAAGCATTAAAAAGCACTGTCATACTCAGTTTCTTTGAATTTTATGCAGAATATTTAAATTGAAAAGTCACTAATATGAAAATTGTAATTTATTCAAAAGTGTGTTTGTGGTCTAACAGTTATTACAGAGAAATTTCAGCCATCCCTGTAAAAAATATGAGCACATACATGTGTGAAACAAGAAAATAGAAGTATTTTAGGAGAAGTCACTAAAGCTAAATAAGTTAGTGTGTGTGTTTATGTTTGTGTGTGTTTATGTTTGTGTGCAAGCACAGTTTTTGGTTGCTTTCTGCTGCCTACCTCCCCATGTGTCTGACTCTTGGGAAGGAATTGCTCCTTGAGGGATTGTTCAGTCAATCCAGAAAACCCAGTGGCATGAGGAATTGAGGGGTCTAGGCTTCTAGAAATCCTACCTGCTTTGTTTCTCATAGGATTTAACAGTTATGGATTTTATTCATATTGAATCAATATTTTGGATAAAAACTCTTCCACTGTAAGATTTTTTTTGATCAGTTTATTCATGTGCAACATTTAGACTGTGTTACCGTGACTGCCTCCAATAATTCCTTAACAATCAGTATATACTTAAGTACAAGCCTGTGAGCAGCATCTTTGATAATAATGAATGCAGAGTTCAGATGTTAATATCAGCTGTCACTGGATAGATGGCTATTAATTCTGGGTGGGTTCAGCATTTGAATAAACATATAGGGAAAAACAAACTGGTATTTGTCATTCTGCGCAGATTGACAGGCAGAAAATTCAAGAGATTCATATAGTCAAAGTTAAATGGATGCAAAAGTGTATCTAAGGCTGGGCTTTAAGCTATGAATAATTGCCTTACCAATTTTATTGGGGCCTTTTTTAGTATAAAACTGTGTTTTCCCTGAAAGGGATTGATAAGCAAATTGTGGATGTGACATAAGGGCTAAATAGTGAAACCAATTCATACTTAATGTATCAATCTTATCATAAATTTTCTGGAGGGTAGTGTCTGCAGAAAAATTACAGTAGGCACCAAAAAAGCTGGTAACTGCATTTTCAAATTTATAGATGGAAATAAAAAATAAGTAATTGTTGAAATTCTATGTTTTGTGATATATATGCTTGCCTAGTCTTCCTGTTCTTTCTGTGAAGGGATTAATTTATAAGTATATGAAAAAAGACTTTTTTTTTGCTTTTATGCTCATAAACAATTTTTCGTACACCTCTTATTTCTTAATGTTATCTTTAGGACTTGCAAATATTTATTTTTAAGAGGTTTCATAGATTATTCTCTACTATATGTGGCTCTCATTCTTTCTGTCTCCTATTAAATATAATGTGGAAGGTCGGACTCTCAGGCTGCAGCAATAGCAAGGGGATGTATTTCAGTTAGTGTTGGATGTAGTTTCCTTTCGATGCGAATGTGATTTACTGGGTTTCATATATCCTATAAAATAATTCATGACAGCTACATGCTAAAACAGCTTTTCTTCCTTCCATAAACCTTTGATTTGTCTGTACTCTCCACTTCCTTTCACTAAATACAAAATTTGTGCTAACTCTTGCCCAATAGATGTTCAGAAAGTATGTTTTAAATGTGACAGAAACCTGTGAAAATATTTTCAGGGATCAGGTGGCTTCAGGTGGTGTTCATGCTGACAGGGATGGAGATGATGTATCTGAAGTTTTATTCATTCTGGGGGTAAGACCTGTTGTTATTTCAGCACAGGTGAAATGTCTGTATTTGCTAGTAAGGTTCTGGTTTGAGATACATGATGGCACAGGCCTGACCAAACCTTCCCTAGCATTTTTCCCCTATCACCTTGACAGGTAGGTCAATGATTCCCCACGTTGGGGTTGTTTTGTTTGTTTGTTTGTTTTGTTTGTTTTTGTTTTTGTTTTTTAAATGAAAGTATTGTGTATCCTTTCTGAAGAGGCTGGAAGGTGTAGAGTGTTACCACAATTCTCATGATGCAAAACCACACCAAATATCTTTTTTATTTAAAAAAAATTAATCTTTTCCCTGGTTTTGCTTGTTTGTATAGAGGATCATGCATATTATAATTTAAAAAATATATATTCCTAATTATTTTTGTAGATGATTTTCTGATGCCTTTTGAATCACCAGCTCTACAACAACTTTCTAGACTGCTAACACAGTTCTAACAGAGCAAAAATGTTCATGCTGGAGGTAATGATGATCTCCTCTATGCTATAATAATAACAGAGCTTTAAGAGAGTTTATTTTAGCTATACACTACATTTTAGTGAAGTTTCCAGGGTGGCCAGGTGTGGGAGAAATGCAATATTGGAAAATTATAAAACAGAAACTATGAATAAGGTCAAAACAAAGGCTGGAAACAGTATGCTGAGAATATTTATGAAACAGAAATTATACAGAAAATCACAGACAAATTTGGTTCCCCTTGCTCTATATGGGGTGGATTCCCAGCATAAATTTTCATATCTGGAAATTGTGGAAGCCTAGGAATACAAATGCACCATATACCCTCTTTAGTGAAAGAAAATTTGAATGAACAATGTGTGACGATGAAACATAAGGACAAGGTAGAGACAAAAGGTATGGTTTTGCACTACAGATCTGACTTCTTTGTAACTATTTGATACTAAAACAGCCTCCAAACCTCATTGCTTTATATATTGCTTTCTTCTGATTTAGTTAAGGATATGCAAACTGTTTTCATAAAGTGTTTTTCAGGAACTATTTTTCAGGGAGCATTTATGATAGGTGTAAAACTGCAGATATTTCCAGTAATTTTTTTTGCAGTAAAGCAGATTTATCCATGACTACTCTGATAGTTTGAATATTGCTTGTGTAGTACCTTCTTGAAGACAGACAAGTTACTTGGGCAGTAGAATGGAGAGAGCAGGTGTTATGTGTTGTACTTTGATAATCAGCTTCACTGTAGTAAAGCCGGAAGGGGTCAAAAATGTAATAATTAGATCTAACAGGGATAGATTCACAGTAATGGTTAAACATGGGAACACATGAGAAGAGCTGGAGGCTGAAAATTGGGTCTTGTAATTTTTTTTCACTGTGTGAATTCAGTCTTCACTAGTGTTACAGCTGTGTCAAGGGACCAGTGCTGCATCTGTGTACGTAAAGATCCAAACATGGCCAAATTCTGCTCACTTTGAAAAGAATTTAAATGAGTAGTCTTTACAGTGACAAGTGTTGTCTTTTCCTACTAATTTCATTAATATGGACCTACCATTTTGCATATTAATTATTACATTTCAGTTCCACTGTTGCAATCAAATAGTTCAAGACTATTTCTTGGTAATTTGAAGTTGTGTGTACAGTCCAGGTAGTGCTAAGAAGGAACTCATGTTCTTTGCTCTTGCTGTAAGTTTTCTTTGAAAATATTTTTAAAATGGAAAATCAAAAGCTGATTTTCCATGTTTTATAATTGTTTGAACTGAAAACAGCAGCTAGCAGTTGGCTATCAGTTTAATATTGTACTGGAGTTCTCTTTGAGAAGTACTGTCTCTTAACGAAAATGGCATGACGTAATATGAATTACACATTTTTCATGAGTAATAGCAATTTTAGTTATATTTCTTGCCAAACTTGATTTTAATCCAGTGAACAAGATAAATACGCTGTTTTTTTCTCTTTAGTGTCTTTATTATTTTCTGCCAAATACACACATATAAATACACATACACATATATGTGTATGTATTTGTTCACTTTCTGGCTCATACCGTTACTTGCTGTCATGTAGGTGCTAGCTAGCATGTTCACAATTCCTTTCTCATTTGTTCCTGTTAGTTTTTAGAAGTGTCGAACTGTCTGGGGAGGTGTGGGCAATATAGAAAGTTAATGTATCCCCTGTAAATGTCACAGTTTTTGACAGACCAATATATTTTGAAAGGCTATTAATGTTTGTGTCTGGATCAAGCTCGTAGGGTCAAGTCCAGAAACAGTTGCAGTAATGCTTATTTTTTTCGAGAACACTGATAATGCTGGTTGGAGGCTCAGGTGAATGCTAGAGATTTTGCTTAGGTTTTTTTGTTTGTTTGTTTATTTCTGTGGGTGGTTTTTTTTTTGTTTGGGTTTTTTTTTGTTTTTTTTTGATTGGTTGGTGTTTTGGGGAGTTGGGATGTTTTGTTTTGGTTTATTTTTTCATACCTATATGCATAACCTGAAACTCTGGCACTGAGATTTGATGCAGTGACTGAAGCTCAAAGATCCAGGGGCTAAGTGACAACTTCTTTCAAGAAAAAAAAAGAACACAAAACAACAACAAAAAACAAACCATGAAAAAAAGAGAAAGGTTCAAGTAAGTGTTTTGTTGTTTTTTTTTTTTTTATTTGCATGATAGATGCCACATTCCCTTGCTTTCTGTCCTGAGAGATACCTGTATTTTCCATGAAGTGGTGCTGAGACTGCAAGATTTAAAATCTTTGGCAAGTAAGACAAATATTCTGAACTAATAATAATCATGATTACTCTCTTGTGTGACGTGCTTTAATGACTCACTGTAGTTTTCACGTGTGAAGTATTGGTGGGATATACATCCTCAAGGAGGTTAATTTAACCTCCTTACCGTGAAGAATTTGAAGAATCAAATGCATTGGATAGAGGTACTCATAAAACCACCATGAATATAGCCCCTGTTACTCTACACAGTTTCCTGCATGGAAGAGTCTCTTCACAATTGTCCTCATTCTGGTGTACTAATGGAGAACTGGCCACTTCTCTTGAGCTGATCTCTTCCCTAAAGCCTTGTAAGATAGATGGATTTGGATATGGGGATGCCAAGTGAGGATAGGATTTATAGATCCTTCACATTGGTCTACTGGAAAACTTTTTTGAAATTCAATATGTTAATGAATTGTAGACTGGCAAGCCGAGCTTTAGGCTCTGGAACAGGTATGAGTACTTCTGGACTCACAGATTGCTGATGTTAGAAGTGTTTTGGGGTGAACATCCAATCATTGACTAAAACCACAGAAATACGGATTTTTAGGCAAGAGAATGTCCAAAATATGGAAAAGAAGATGGATAAGAGAAATGTCTCTATGGTTGACAACTATTGTTTTTTAGGCTACTGTATGTTTACATGTCCTGAATCTTCTGTAGTTCTTCAATTACAGTTTTTTATTGCTCCTTAGCAGCTTAGTGTGATTTAGGCAGAAAACAGTTGATGATGCATGAGAGAAAATGGTATCCACTAGTGCTGTTTTTTTCCTCTTCATTTTAACGCACTGCATATGGATATCTTCAGTGTCCTATTTTATGTATTTTTACTATCAGTGCAGAGAAGTGGAACAACTGTGAGCAAGAATGGATTTCATTTGCTATTCCACTACCATTATCCTGTTAGTACTTTATTACTGAAAACCTATCTTGAAGTAATGGTATGGTGCTGCTTAAGAGCAAAGATGTGATTAATGGCAAGGTTTTGATCTTTTTTTTTCTGTTGTAATGGGGGAATGCTAACTTAAAGCAGAAGTTATGTCATTTACCTTCTCACTGGGAGTTTAATGTAAGCAGCATGGAAGATGCCTGCTGTTTGCAGTAGAGCTGATGACATTACTCATTAGATATATTTTCTTCCAGTGGATGGAGGCAAATTCGGCATAGAGACCTTCGTTTTGTGCATTATTCAGGATAAGTGATTAAACAGTTTATGTGGATGTATTTCAGGCTCTGGACTGTTTTGAAACCACTCGTGGTTGTTCGAGGTATCAGAGCTATACGATCAGTTGCCTAAATCACATGGGATTTTCTCTATTTCCCAACTGGATGATCAAACCCTACTGGGCATGCAACATGACAAAGCAATGTGATAAGGACAAGATCGTCCTTTCCTTTTCCTGTCAGCCACTGTTTGACCTTTCCAATTTCCTGAGACAGTGGATGGCCGTGACTAAGGCAACACTGCTGGAAGCTCTTTGGAGAGCTGCTTCTTGCATTTGTTGGAGTGGTCACTGCACTGAGACATTCACTGTGTTGGAGAGATACCAAACATTGTACGAAAGTACAATGTAATTTGTGAATGAGGCTTTTAACACTGGAAAGGGTTCTGGATGTGTTTTCAGTGCTGCTTATACATTTCAGTAATTGCCCAAAATATAGCAAGTAACTTGGAGAAGAGCCTGAACTGCAGCTGGTCTGATAAGCTCTGAAATACAGATTTATGTTCTTCTCTGTCCCCAGCAAACTGAATGAAACAGATACCCCTGCTTCCCTATCCTCTTCTTCTTTTCTTCTCCATTCATACAAACACTCACTGTCAGAGTAGATGACAAACTAGCGTTTGGAGTCACGGGTTTGATTTTTCAAATGTTGAAGAAGAAGGAATTGAACCTGTCTCCTGTAACCTAGGTCAGTGCTCTCACTGATCTCGAGAGGAAGCAAGGAACTCCCCAGGATTCTTTTAAAAAAGCTAATGATGGATGCTGTTCTGAATTCTAAAATGTGTGAAAGCTCCAGTGTGAACATCCAACTCTAAAGTGCCCAAATTAGGCTATTTCAGATCCCCTTAGTTTCTGGATTCAAATTGATTTAGGCATGAACTAGATGTCAGTCACTTAATCTTTAAGAAAATCTGACACAAAGCAGAAAATTACATTTTAAAGTGCTGAGGAAGATCTAAGGAAGCAGCTGTGGCTGACACTGAGGTTGAGAATGGTCATTAACTATTCCCAAAAAGGCAGAGTTTATCAAGTTCAGAGTTAGGCATCAAAATCCTCACAGCACTTTTGGTCTGTAATCTTAGAATTGCTGATCTAGCTGGTTTTGTATTCTTAAGATGTTTCCTCTGAAGGCAGCAGATCTTTAGGGGATCATAGGATCACAGGTCCTATATCAGAATTAACACTCAATTCATGAAATTAGTTTATTGAAATCAGTTTTGGCATTAAGTGTTTCCACAATACTCATGGGGAGAAAACTTTACCAACAGAAATGTTGCAGAAGCAATGAAGAGGCAGTGCAAGCCTGACTGAAAGGAAATGTAGTTCAGAGTATGAGGGAAGAACTCTGGGTGGGTTTGCTCCCCTGTCTGACCAAACTGATCTTGGGACCCTCTCCGGTACTTTAAAACTTCTGCTCTGTGGTATCTTTATACTTTCCCCCCACGCTTCTCCTGTCATTTTTGGAGTGCTCTTTCATAACATCCAATATCTTTGCATCATTCTATCAAAAACTCACCTAGGCTTAAGAAAACTCAGTATAAGCCATAGCTTACCTCCTACCCACCAGATGTACATATGCCTGCTGTAAGGAGCAGAGGAATTCTCTTTCCCTTCCTTTCTTAGCCATACTTGTACAACACACCCACTGCTTAGTTCTTATCCTTAAAATAACATGTAAACTGCTTTACTGAAGTCCATGGTAATGTAATTACTTATATGCTTTATATACAAAAGCAAATTCCTTGTCAAGTTACTTGCATACCAAAGTGAACCTGGAGAGCAGGGCCAACAAGTCTTCGCTCATTTCCAGCTGTGTTTCCTGTTGTAAGTTTAAAACAATTATGGGTTGGATAAAATAAGACCTAAAAATCAAACCAGATTTACATCAAAGCAGAATTAAATAGTCCGAGAGCTGCCGCACAAAACTGGGCTATCGTCTTCATAATTTGTGGCAGCTATGTGGCCCATCTGTGCCATCAGTAAGAATGTACCTCTGGGCTAGGCGTAAGAAATTTTCTTCTTCTTTGCTACATGATTTAGCATGTTTACATGTGGATATCCATATATTTTATATCTTTTAAGAAAGACTGAAAGGAATTAGGAAATATTTTTTCATGCTTTTTAAATAACTAATGTATGGGCTTGAGCTATCCTAGTGTGTATTACTGTCTGACTTAATTCCTGTGCTTTATCTGAAGTATACTACTGATGTTTTACAAGACAGAGGTTTATTGATTATTATGGTGCTCTCAGGCAATCATTACTGTCTTTCTAGCACAGGTGCCTGTAACCTTTTGAGAACTGAATTCTGTTTAGATGAATTGTCATCTGTTTGATTTCTAAAGAGCCATGAGAGGGTTTGAGGTGACATGGACATCGCACTTTTTTGATAAATAGCTTTTCATTGAACTGAAATGCATGTTGTTGTGCTTTTAAATTCAAGATACACTTAAAAAAAATCAAAAGCAAAGAGGAGGAAATCTGAAGGAGTTATAATGATCCGAAAGCAAAACAAAACCAGAAGCATATAAAGGAGAAGAAACTTTCTCCTGTTAAATTGTTCTGATGAAGACAGCACAGTTTAACAAGCCCTGTAAACTGTAACTCTCTGAGAGTATTCTCTGAGAGATATAGGACATCACCAAGAAAAGAATCTAAAAACTTGATGTTGGCTGCTGAAACTTAGTCTGATAGAGTATATCCAAACAATTTAGAAGACAGTTTATTTGCCCAAGAATATGGATTACAAAAGTGATGCTATTGAGATTTTAAGAAACATTTTAAATCCCTGCAGCAGTTTATAAACATTAATGAATTAATTCTTGCAGTCTGAGACAGGTATACATATTTTTATGCATAGATAGGCTATGTATAGGTTTGGTTAAAATCACAGTAGTTTAATCTGAAATTAAAAAAAAATATTAAAATTCAAAAATTGAAACAGATCATGTAGCACTTCATAAATAAAACAGGATAAGTTTCCAGTGACTTATAAACTGTACATCCCCATGAAGACTGAAACATAATGCTAAATGATATAGAAGGGAGCCTTCTGGAAAGACTGACTGCATATGAAAGCTCCATCTCTGGCCGAGTGATTTTTTTCTAGGCAAATTTTCTGCAGGCTCATTTAGTATCCTAATTATTAAGCTGCAATACATGAGACATTATTAATTGATGTCCTCTGTGAATGGTATCTAAAGCCACTTAATCCAGCTCTGTGTTTCTAAGTTGTCTTTGCTTTTATTAACACAGTTAAAAATGACCAAAGAGGAAACTGTTGTTTTGTTTTGTTTTGTTTTTTTAATTCAGTACAAAACTGAAGCAAATTTGGTTTTATATCGATCTGCAATAATAATGCATGTATGTATTTAGTGAAACTGTCAGCAAGGCAAAGAAAGATTTTTGCCCATTTGTCATCACAACTTCTTTCTGAAGTATAAACAGAATAATTTCTTCTTTAGAAATAGAGAAAGGGGTATGAGGAGAAGTAAATTTATTAAAGTTGAAGTCTGATATAAATTTGAATTTATAAAAGTTTGATCAGGAAAGGTTTTGTGATAATTTTGGTGAGAGTATATATTTCTCAAAGCTTTAGTATTGTTTATCTCTATGTGAAAGTAACAAAGTCAAATAATAGCAGGTGCATTTTAGTTTCTGAAGATAAAACTTCAGAATTATTTATCAGCACAGTGGCTATAAAGACTTCAGTTTTAAATCCAGGAAATATCTAACAAGTTCTTCTGCAATAAAGGCAGTACTATCTTGTTTTAAAGTCCACCGTTATCATAGGTTAAGTTCCTTCTTGAAATCTACAGTAAAGATCTCTTTACTGTAACTACCTTGAAAACATGAAAGATGAGAATATTAAGACATTTTCAGCTTTGGGGGATAGATTAAGAGCTTTGTTTTCCATCTCTCTGTCTTTTGATCTCTGTATTTGAAATGCATAGAGAGTAAACCTAACTAGGATTATAAGAACAAACCCTGCCACAAAATATGTTTATCCCCTTGGGAGACAAAAATTAGTTTAGAAAGAGTCCAATTGATTTTCTTGTTTTGCCAAAAATTTACTTTGTCCTGTTAGAACCATAAATTGATTGTTTTGAATACGTAAGAACCCTGTAAAAAAAGTTTGACTTTTCCTATTTTCCTTTTTTCAGTTTTGAAACTGTAAGTAAACTTCTTACATGACTTCTAGCTTTGTAGAAAGTTAGTAGGCATTTTACATTTTGAACATTATCTATGAATAGAAATTTCATCTTGAATTTTCAGTAGGCAATGTGTGTCAGGTTTAAAACACATGAAGAGAATTAGTGCTGTTGCAAGAATGTTTTCTATATGTCATATGGCCACATAACCTTTAGAAGACAGCACTTAGTTTTCTGAAGTATAAGGAAACTACTTATACTTTTATTCTATATTGCAAACAGTGGTTGAAATAGATCAGAAGTTGAAGGTAGAAGATATACAGAGCAAATATATATTGTTTTAAGTATATGGAATATATATTTATGTAATTGTATAAGCACTCCAACCAAGTAGCGTAAATAATTTCAGTTGAGCTGGGGCAGAGGCAAAATTGGCATAACTGAGTGCACGTGATTTGTATGATATGGAGGATTTTTTCAGGGTTATAGGTAGACCATTTGTTTTTTGCAATATTTAAACAAAAAAAAAAAAATTCCAGCCAGGAACGATATTGCATCCTTGGTGTTCACTTTCATCCAGCTGCAATTTTCTGAGCATTAAAAAGTAATATGGACAATATCTTCTGAAAAGATGATCATGGAGACTTTCAGAATTCTGGGATGGACCGTAGTGCAAAACCAGATTCAGTGTTTTGTTTTCTTAGAAAATCTCTTGATAATCGACCAATCTTGGTCGTATTTTTAGAGTGCTTATATAACACAGTGGTATGAGCAAAAGCATCCCACTTTGGAGGATCATTACAGGTGACGGCATCTAAGTACGAGCAAGATCTGATATCAGTTTGAGTCAGTTGTTGGGAGGTCAATACTTCTGAAAAACAGTTTACAGAGAGCTAAGGATCTAGAAAACTAGATCCAGTCACATGTTTCTGAAAATTGGCACTGTAAGACAACATCTGAATAATAATGAGCCATGAATCAACCAAAAAAGGTCAACGAGGCTGAAGCATAATGCCTACATGCAATTGGATCAAATTAAGATTGCTTAGGTGGCCACAAAACTCAGGTTTTATAATGTTTCAGGGCATTCAACAGCTAAATTGAATGGATTTGAGCATTAAGTTACATTAAATTTAAACTTTTAAAAGTAGATTAGATTTATTTCTCATCTGGCTTTTAAGAAAGCTATAAAAGCAAGGTGTTTTTTTTTTTTTAAATTTATTCTGTTAGATAGTTAATTCAACAAGTGAGAGAATGTTCTATGTAGTATGTAACTGAATGGAAAGAATACAAGCATTTTGTATTGGTAATATGTGGTCAGGTCAATTTAAAATACTCTTTCTACAGATACAGTGGAAATTCTTATTTCATGTGACCACTCAGGGTAATAAAACCTGATCTCACAAATATTTATAGAAAATGTAGGCAAGAAGGTGGAAGCATCATATAAAAAATTGATGTATAAAACTGAGGAAAAGCTTTCAAGATATTTCTTACTCTTACCACTTCCCTTGCTGTGAATTCTCTTAAATTCAAAGTTTCCCCCCCATAATTTATATGTAACCAAATTGGTTAATATTTCAAAATATATTATGGAATTTCAGTGGGTCTAGCCATAAATAATTAATCTTTAACTTAGCTTAATCTTTAATTTACCTACATCATATTTTCAAAATATACTCAAAGTATATTTTGTACTTTATAAAATACCATTGTACATGAATCTTAATGTAGCCCCATTTTGTTTTTTTGCAGTAAACAAGAAAAAGCATTTAATGTCTAAATATAGTTAAACACAAACTGTTTGGAGTTTTGAAGCTGAGGGCTGGGCTCGTTTCTTAAATGATCTAGAAAGGCAATTATCTTTTACAAACAAAAATGTCGGCAATTGCTGCAATAAGTGGCTGTTGGGAAGCCCTGTACAAGCATTGTCACCTTCTTTGGAACATTTTAAAGTTCTTTATTTAGACCCATAGAGAATAATTAGAAGAAAAAGCCCCACATTTCAGTTCTTAGCAGCCACCTCCCTTAATTGACTGGGTATGTCTGTCAAGAGGAGGTTTTTAGTGCGATGGAGGACGAGGCTGAGGAGCTGTCAAACACTGTTTCACAGCAAATGGGTTCGTGATGGATTAGCCGCGTGCCTTGTACTGGAGCGCGACAGGCCCAGATGACACGAACTGTGGTCCTCTGCTGCCATGCAAACAGGTCAGTGTTCCAGGGAGACTGATTGGGATACCATCAACGTACAGTGCTCTTCAAGGCGTGAATTCGGATCTGGAAACCTAATCCCCTGGATAATTGTCTTTTCCAATGTACTTCAACACAAACGAACTTTATTTTATCATTATTCCTCACAAATAAGGTTGCCTTGACCTCAAAACTTTGTTTCTTCTGTAGACAGATCTCGGTATTTCTCTGAACTTGCTTACTGCTGGCAAATTTTAATATACAAGTCATATTGCTGTCTGTCTTTTGATATGTCTGCATCTTTTATTCAGGAGAGCTGTTTGATACTGCTAATTTGTGGTACATTAACTGTGAGCTCTTTTATTGTAATGGTACTCAGAAGAACAATAACCTCACAGCATTTTACAGGAACCCAACATCATGTGTTGAAGTGATTTAATTGCAAAGCTCATGTTTTTTCATATAATTTTGTATTTGTATTTAAATATGTATAAATGGTACAATAGTTTATAAGCGATATATGTTAAAAGTCAAATAACAAACCCACAACATCTCATATATAGGATGCTATTCAGTGAAGATTAATATATTATAACTATTCTGGGCTTGATGTTAGTGTGTTGTATACATAGAAACTCTTGGTTTTTTGTTTTCTGTCTTTTTTGTTTTCTATATGGCATTCTCAGTAAGGTGTCTCTCAGTGAAGTGTTTCAGTCTCTTAACTTGGCCTTTTGAGCTTCATCCTCTTCTATCACTCATCTCCTTTCTACACTGAAGGGGAAGCAGCTTCCTTTCTAAGTAGACCCTTCATCAACCCTTTTATTCTCATTAAAAAAAAAAGTATTTGTATTGTGTTCAAAGTTAGGCAGTCTAGGTACAATTTTCCATAAATTTCCACTGCTGAAATAGAGGGGCGTCTCCCTTCAGGGAAGAGTTATTTTATTATTCATGGCTCCATGCTGACCCCTTCCAAGAAGATGCCTACTACCAGTTGTCAGGTTTCTTGGTATGATGTGAAGGTGTTCCTTTATATGAATCCCCAAGGGTCAAATATTTGATAAGAAAATCCTTCCAGTGCTACCTGTAAGACCTTGTCTTCTGTTGCACAAAAGGATGAGTTACACTTCCACTGAGGTCCACATTTTGTGTCCTTCAAAGAAAACCACTTCCCTGCAGCTTGCTAGAAAATTCTGAGTGCATCTTTATCATCGACATTAAGTATATACACATGAAAGCTAACTTCTTGTTTTTCCGTTGCTATGTTACTCGCATGTTTCAACAACATACTTAAAATGATAGTTTTTTTTCATTTTTTGCGTTCGTCTGAGATTATTAAAATTTGTTATACTTTAGGTGTCTTCTTTTTTGTGCAATAACATTAAAATCAGGAGGAAATAGTTGCTAGTAATACTATTTGTCTAATCTACAAGATCTAGGATATAAAGAACTGCTGTGTGGCATCTGAAAGACATTTGATACAGCCATATGGTAACAGGAGATTCCTTCTTCGGTGAGGTGCTGCTAAAACATTTGTCAGTAGGCTGGTAGAAGGGAGAGACTAGCAGTCATCAACACATTTGCAGACAGCAAATCATTTAGGCTTCATAATTTAGGCTTGGGGAAGAACAAATGGAATTCAGTGTCATGAGAGCCTGAGAGATTAATTATAAATACATGCAGAGCAATGCAGACTGGGAGGAATAATTGGAGATGCCTTGGATCCAATTCTTTGTTTCCACACAATTAGATATTTCTAACAACTTAGCTTGGGTTTTCTTGTTTGTTTGGTGGTGTTTTATGTTTTTTGTTTTTTGTTTTTTTTTTTAAGGAGACTCGAGACTCTCTGTCACTTTGCTTTCTAGAACTAGTACTCACACAGTACTTAGCGGTAATCAGTAAGTGTACTAGTACCCTTGTGGTTTCTTACTAAAGAGGTACTTCTCTAATGCCAGCTTCTCTCAAAGGAGACACTTCATTGGCAGGATTGTTTGAGAGGCCAAATGGGAGACATGGCCTTTCAGGAAACATTTTGGAGCCTGCAGTTCTTGCACAGTACATTGAGTGTGCACTTGGCAGCAGTGGCCAAAGGAGAAGGCATGCTGAGCCAGCTACTGGAAACTTAGGCACCATCGTCAACAGGACTCATTATCTTAGCATTAGTAGTTCAGTTATATAGGTAAGTTACTGCTTTAGTAAATACATGGGATGGCTGCAGTTCAGCACCATTCAGCTGAATTAGCAGGTGGAATTTAATAGAGAGCTACTACGCAATCTAAGGGTCACAGAAAAGCATCAGTGGACAAAGGCTGGAAGCAATTTTTACCCAGGGAGATCTATTCAGTACTCAGGTGGTCAGGAACAGGGATGGCCAGTTTTAATTAATCCTTGGAGACATGGGAAGCAAGTGGCAAACTACTTACTGTTCGTTCTGGATAAACAGAAAATATAAAATGCCCAGTATTACACTTGAGGCTGTAATTAAGGGTTACCATTTTTCATGCTGCTGTTTACTCAGTCACTAATTGGCACAGCCATGTGTTTTGAGCAAGGTTTGTTTACCTAGCTGTTATTAAAGTTTCTGATTTTTCAGTTTAGACAATGATGAATCAAAACCATGGAAAAGTACAAGAGAGACACGGACCTGGTGGAGTGGGTCCAGAGGAGGGCTACAAAAATGATTAGGGGGATGGAGCACTTCTCCTGTGAGGAAAGACAGACAGACAGCTGGGGTTGCAGAAATTCTTTGCAGTGAGGGTGGTGAAACACTGGAACAGGTTTCCCAGAGATGTGGCAGATGTCTCATCCCTGGAAGTATTCAAGGTCAGGCTGGATGGGGCTTTGAGCAACCTGATCTAGTTGAAGATGTTCCTGCTTATTGCAGGTGAGTTAGACTAGATGACCTTTAAAGGCCCCTTTCAACCCAAACCATTCGATGATAAAAAATCAGTCAGTTTTGCTTCATCAGTCAATTTTGTACTACTAGAAAGCACGTTGGGGCTGATGACCTGACGCACTGTTTAGTTCAAATTCTGTGTACAAAATGGAGTTTTGCAGTCACACACAGAGTTTCTTCCTTCCTTCCCCTCACTCCTCTGTCATCAAGGGAGTCCCAGGAATTACTTTTTTCTTTTTAAAAATAAGCTTAGACTAAGGTGATGGCTTTCCCTTTGATATGTCTGTCCAAAACTAGCCAGATGTATTCTAACTCTATAACAATGTCCTATCCAAAGTAAAGTTTTGCTATGCAGGGAATTTTTACATAAAAGACTCAGAGGCAGTGTACTTAGAATTAAAATCTCATATACTGTCTGACATAGCCACCGATTCCGTACTACACCAGCTAAAAGCAGTTTTTCTCAGGTAAGTTACCTCTTGTTACCTCAGCATGCTCTGGCAAGGAAAAAGCTCATCATTGCTGTATGAGTTTATTCATGGGAAAATTATAATTGGTGAAATATGGAATAATATATTACAGATTTACTATAGATTTCAGTTTAGAAATTCCTGTATTCTTTTCTCAAAAGCAATATTTAAACAGTTCTACTATTGTATCTTTAATACTGTATCATTATCATGTATGCAATAACTAAAGCATGGGCTTGTATGGGCCAAATGATATTAATGTTAACAGAAGCACAGCTAGACAAACCAGGAGTGTGCTTGGGTATGCTGTCTGGAATAAATGAAGTGGAAATTTACTGCTATGAGCTTTGGAATGTGAAATACTGGTGTAAGTGATCTTTAGGCATGTCCACTGGGTGCAAAGAAATCTAGACAACTTTTGTTTGTACAGTGCAAAAAAAAAAAAAAAAAGATGTGACTCTTCTTAGCATGTCCTGAGGGAACCAGTACCCTGTTGGTACAGAAGGGAGGGAAGCACAATGCATCTTCTGTGTCAAAGACAGTAAGAGTTGGTTTTCCCATCCTGCACATGGAGTAGGTAACCCAAGGAGGGATGGCAGCACTCTGAGGCACAGTTGCTAGTAAGGCATTCTTCTTCTTTGCTATTTCTTTGTGAGACTGTACTCAAATTTAATGTGATATTATAATTAGGGATGATGCGGTATTTTCTGGGAAAATATGTCTGCTGAAAAATAGGTTTGCCAGTCCCCGCCCCCTGCAAGCACACCTGTTTGCAGAAAGAATCTGTTTTAAACAGAATTCCTATACTGGAGGGAAGAAAAAAAAAAAAAAAGTGTTGTGAAAATGTCCCCTTTAAATATTTTGAAAAAAATTTCAAATGAACAAGAAGCAGAATAGTGTTCATGAGCCTCAGGCTGAGAAGTCAGCTTTTCTTGTGCTGACTGCTGCTGATAAGCCATAGTTTCTCTCTGCTCTGTAGTCTTGAATGAACTCAGACACACAGATGTCATGTACAGCATTGCATAAAATATCCCTTCTGGGCTTTCATTTAGTAATGAGCATACACAACAAAGGTATATGTAGTAGTTCTGAATAACTTCTATGCTTTCCCATTCAAAGTCTTCAACTTAAAGCTTTTTCTTAATTACTTGATCTGCCAATGGTGTCTTAAAACCTTTGTTTCCATTTTTCCCTTGGGAGAAAGTCCTAAACCATTCCCATCCATCCATCCATCCATCCATCCATCCATCCATCCCCCCCCCCCCC
>NW_020799095.1:114930300-115037219 GCF_003259725.1 Athene cunicularia
CCCCCCCCCCCCCCCCCCATCGGATCTTCACCCTCCACTGAGCAGTGTTGCTTTCATCAGCTAGTCGAACTTGTAGTCACCTGTTCTTACTTTTAGTTCTCCACCTCTCAAGCATTGAAGAGCATTAGACACAGTTCTGGCTCTCTCACGTGCCTAGAATGCTCCCAAGTCACTTACAGCAGAAATGACTACTGCAAATGCACTCTTGATTCCAGTATCAGCAAAGATTATGTAGAAAACCAGAGGGAGACAGTAATTTCTGAAGTGTAATCAGTCATTCTAAAAAGCACAAAGATAAATTGTATGATTTTGCAATAGCTCCACGATTAGGATATTGCTGTATTTACCTTTATATTTCTATGAGGTGAAATCTATGTAAGAATGTATGGCAGAGTCTGTGAGGGCAGCAAGGACGTATGGTTTTGCTAGGGTGGGGGAGTCGGAGGAAAGACTGTTTAGAAGTTTAACAAGCATGCTGGTTCCTTCTGGTGTTTGCTACTTACACTGTGACTGTGTTGTTAGACTAGCACCGTGACACGTTTTTTTCAAAATTAACAGTAATAACAATTTTGTACTCCAGCACTGGTATTTCCATGAAATGTATGTGCTATTGTGGGTTAAATAAGAAAGTAAATTATTTTCCTTCAAGACTATGTCAAATATGCTGGAATTTCTTCACTGTTGGTTGAAGTTCTTTTTCTGCCCCTACAAATGTACCTATTACCAAATGCAATAGTTAAGAAAACAGACAAATATTCTGACAGAAACTTTGTCTGCTTCTAAAAGTCAGGAAAAATGCTGTGGAGTAACAGATGATTTTCTTTTATTTAAAATTTTCACTTGCATTCCTCTCACAAGGACTAAGAGCTTTTAGAAACTGGGAAAAATAGCAAAATTTAATTTTAATGGAACAAAGGGGTCAGTGAACTTGAACTGGAGCATCATCTATTTCCAGTTTATGCTTGCCTCATTATATTATGTATTTATTTGCTTTGCTTACCTAAGTCTGATGTCTTGGAACTCAGCATTGTCCGTATGGATGCCTGTGTTACCGAAGAGGTTTTGATTGTGCATCCGATTCTGTATCAGAGGTTCAGTTCCAGCCGTGTGTCCCACAGCGTGTGCCAGGAGAATGACACAAGAGCACTCGTGACATGACCATAGCATTTCACTTCTACCTTCTGTGCCTGCCCTGTTGCACAAAAGACAGTTACCTGCAGGGGTTTGAAAGTTTCCAGTACTTATGTTATGTGTACAGGCACAAATTGGGGAAATAGATTTAGTAATTTGCTCCTTGATAAAGAGTTTTCTATGATTTGCTGTTCCTGGGGTGGTGCCATTCAATAAGGACTCATAGTTGAGTTGACTTTACTCTTTGGGGTTTTTTCAAGTTAATGGAGCTTTTCATTTGTACATGAACAAGGTCAGAGATTATGGCAGTATTTATAGAGGGACAGCATACTGTCAGGACAGGAACCTATAAAGTTAAAAAAGGCGGTAGATATGCCAAGCTGCTTTTGTTCTTCCTGTGTGTTACTTCTGCGCTGTAGTCTTGTAATTGTGGTTTCCACTCTGATGCCGTGTAATACTTCAGTCTAGAGTACATTGCAATCTGCCAATCTTATGCTGCATTTTACTTTCATATTTCCCTACAGTTCTCTGAAAAAAATTTGAAATCAGGTTATTTACAGAAGACGATTATAAAATGTTTGTTACAGTCATGTTCCTGCTTGTTTTCTGCTAGTGGGTGCTCACCAGTCAGTTGTACTGGGCTCATGACTTTTAAGATAACTGAATCTGAGGAATGTTCAGAAGCTGTCCTTATGTCTGGACTATGAGATACTGCACTTCCCTGTGGTGTGGAGCTCTGAGACTGGCTGCCGTATGACCGAAGATCAATGGTGAGAAGTCAGTTCCTCTTTATAGAGGATATGAATACCCTCCAGAGCTCTGTGCTCATGAACATGCTGCATTACTGTTTCACCTTGGAAGGGTCTTATGACAGTTGTAAGCCATATACACTCTATCATGCACACAGCACAAGAGACACTGAAAAATGATAGCTGTCTAGCCACAAAATCTTCCTCATTTGGCTTCCTGACAGCCTGTTTGGGGCTGTTCAATGTCTTCCACAGACCATTCTCATCTCTCTGACTCGTGATTGCAGTTAGAACCTGCTTTTCTGTAGCATCCTCACACTTTCCTGAACATTTCCCTTCTCCAATCTTCAGTGAGTTAGACTCACTAGAAGAGCGATAGCCCTGGGCTGGTGGTCTTGGTTGTTCTGCTAGGACAACGTTGTGCTACAAGGACAGGATCAATCAATTGCTGATGGGTCTTTCAGTGACAGATGAAGGGAAAGACACAGCAAGTAATATACAGAAAACCCTTCCAGCAAGGTTGTAAACTGGGAATCAGGACTTGAAGTAGATTAATTTCTACGTAGTCATAGTTTTGATTCATTTTAAGAATGCCACAGGCTAAAGCTTCATAAAAAAAGTGAATTAGTATTTGTTGGGAAAATATATTCAGAAACATTTTTTCCAGTTCTTGATTTAACATTTCCTTTGAAAGCAGCTAATTCTGTGACAATTAAAATGAAATGTGTTAAAGTGCTGAATTATCTCTGTCTCAGCACAGTAAGACTGGACATACTTGCTAATGCGAGTAGATATTTTCCTTCTAATTTTCTAAGGTTATCACAAGAGTCTTGAAATATAGCCTATCTGTGCAGGTCTAATTTCCAGCTAACTCATCCCCTACTTCATGGGTTTTTTAATATGTTTTGTACAAGAAAGAAATCAGGTATTTGGAAGGAACTGACTGTATTTCAAAATACCCAAGTGAGGCTTTTGCTACAGGGATCATGCTATTTAATTGTGGATAATGTTGCTGCAAAGCTGTGGCTCTTTTTCAGGATTTGTAGTTTAATATGTTCAACTGGGATGGGTCCCTAACTGAATAAAACTAAACGGATGGCTGCAGGTGTCTGACCTTTTGCTCTCGTGGTTGCTAATTCTCTCTGCTTTGTATGGGAACTAAACAAAGGCAATGCTGCCTTGCTGTTACACATATTCCACATACATGGTAAAAGATGGTGATTTAGTATCTATAGCTTTCATTGACTTGTGGCTGTACTGAACCCTTTATTATTTGTTTTCACATCTTCCCTTTCCAACCTGTTACACACACACACACACACACATATATATATGTTTTAGTAAACTTCTTGGAGCAGGTACGATGTCATTGCTGATTGTTTCGGTAATGGCTTCAGTGAGAGAACTGTTTTTTAGGTGCTTCTTAATGAAAATAAATAACTTTCTGCTTTGTAATGATAATAACCTCTATTTACAAGATGAAAAGTAGTGTCTGAAAAAAAATGTTGATAGTGTAATTTTAATTGGGTTCTGATTGGATTATTTGTTAGTTTGAAAAAAAAATCATAAAGTATAAACTTTATGTCCAGTTTTTGAGCCTGAATTCTACTTCAGATTATGTAGATGTAATCTGTGTATGTACATTAGACTGCTTCATATTCTGGGATATTCACAAGGCAGAATAAACAAAGATTAGTGCAAAAGCATATAATGTAGGCTGTGGGCTCGGATGTTGGGTTTTTTTTCCTGTTACCAGAGGGCTACTCTTAAAGAATAAGGAAATCATCCTAGAACTAAAAAACCAAAGATTCTGCAGAGGAAATGTGGTGTGGTTTTTTTGTTTTTGTTGTTGTGGTGGTGTTGTGGTGGTGTGGTGGTGTTGGTGTGGTGGTGTTGGTGTGGTGGTGTTGGTGTGGTGGTGTTGGTGTTGTGGTGGTGTTGGTGTGGTGGTGTTGGTGTGGTGGTGTTGGTGTGGTGGTGTTGGTGTGGTGGTGTTTGTGTTTAATGTAGATCATGGCAATTAGCCTAAGTACTGTGAGTTTAGTAAGACCTAATGAAAGAGGGGGTGGCAGATTTTTTGGGGTGTGGAATTGCTGATCTAGAGCAAACATACCAGTCCAATGACTTGAAGAGTAGTTTTGGAGCCAGTTTTAGCATTTGCAGTGATGACCTTGCACACGAAGTACCACTTATGAAATTCAGTGATATATGATCACAGAATCATCTAGGTTGAAAAAGATCTTGAAGATCATTTAGTCCAACCATTACCTTAAGACTGACCATTCTCAACTACACCATATCCTTAAGCCAGGAGGCATTGTCAAACCAAAGGCAGGATGACTGGAGAGAAATGGGTGGAAATTCAACAGTGCAAAATGCAAGACCTTGTATTTAGGTACTGGTATTGGGATCTACTGTTCTTAACATAGAGCTACTTTGTTGCAAACAGCTGAGGAATAGAAAGACTATTATTTGATAAAAAATGTCTGTAAGCTGTTAGGAAAAAAGTGCACTGGTAACACTCTGGATAAGACAACCCAGAAAATCCCTTTCAGTGTTCCTGTATCAACTGCTGATTTAACAAATGTGCAACATTAGTTGAATACCTGATGTCTTCAATATGCAAGCAGTATTTTGAATAAACTAGCATGTAGTGTGTGATGGAATATTGGCACTTATAATTAATTTATTTCTTCTCACTTAATTCAGTGTTTCTAAATAGAGAATTATCAGGTGATCATATTAATATATATATATATATATATATATTTTTTTTTTTTTTTCCCTTCATATACTTGTATGCTAGAAAATGTACATACAACTTTATGGCTGCTGTGGAGAAGACTCTGCGGCTTGTAATTGAGAGACATCAAGATTCAGGGAAAGTTACATAAAAAAGAAAAAAGCATCCAAATTTGGAATAATAGATGGAGTGTGATAGGCTACCCTATTGCCTGGAGCTTAGTGTCTATGTTTCTGTATTGATTGAAATACTTTAATTTTGCATTCTGCTTCAGTTACAATTGTGCATCCAATAATGCAGTTCTAAGGAAGAGAATATTCTAATTAAATGATTTATTTATTTTTTAAAGGGAACTGTTTAATGATACACATGTTTGTGTGATTACTTGGAACTCAACATATTTTGGAGCTTCAGCAAATGAAACACGAGAAAATTTATATCATAGAGTGGTGTTCATACAGAGTATCACAAAATGATTCAATAGGAAGTGGCTTCCAAACACCAGAGACAAAACAAGCCTCTAAGGTGTGATTTAAGGAGATAGATTTCCTTTGTGGCTGAGAAGGGAGGAGAGGATTGAATTACAGACAGATGAGGTAGAGAAAGCAAAAGCATGACCTTCCCAGCTGGGGAGGGATGAGGGACAACAAAAAGGGTGAGTGAGGCACCACAAGAAGAGGAGGTGGGTGACCGTGAGGTCAGAGCAGTCAGAGGAGAAGGTCAGCAATAAGTTTTACATTACAGGAATATGTTTTTGAAAACAACGTAACTTTTTTCCTTTAGGTTCAGAAGTGGACTGGCTAAAAATGGGAGATACATCTTCTTGTCTCACAGAAGTAAGATAGGTATTTGGCTAAGGCATTTCTGGTGTTTTGAGGGTAGAGAGGTGGGAGGAAAATGAAAAGAGAACAGTGATAGGCTGGGATGTGTTGAAGGAAGCAGTCCTACAAGCTACTGCTTCCTCCCATGTTTAGTTCCTAAAGAGAGATATATCTCATCTTTGGCTATTGTATGTGGTTTTATTTTTAAGTTTCAGGGAGCAAAAGATAAAACACACATCTGCCATTTAGCCATATGTCAAAAAATACTTCCCATACTATTCTTGGCTAAAAGTAAACATAGCATGAGAAATATTCAAGCACAATTTATTTATCTGTTATTTCTAGTACAATATCCTGTGATAATTCACTATAGAATAATCCTTGAAATAATTTTTCTGCTGTCACTCAGAGCTGTTGAGGGAAGCTCAGTCTGATGGACTGTGGGAAATGTTGGATTTTTCCAGTTTCTGTGGTTCTGTGCTCCTTGGTCCCAGCAGGAGAAAGGCTGAGCGTGTATTACCAATACACACACATAGCGAGCCACCAGCAAAGTAACACACACAGGACCACAGTGCTGGGTCTGGCACCTTGTGTGTAGATGTATGCTCACACCAAATGAATGATACAAATGTGCTGATCCTGTTCTCCACATCTGGCTAATCATACTCCAAGCATGCTAGTACATTTCACGCTCATGCATCCATACATAAAGATGCACATGCATGGATATCTCTAAGACCTCTGGTTCCTGACAACAGCCCACTCTCAGGCTCTTCAGACCATGCTCTTTCTGGTAGCTGTCTCCCAGACCTTCTACCCTACTCATTGTATAGTCCAGCATGAAATTTGTTAATGTCTCATACACACACTCATACACAGAACAGAAAGCATATTTAAGCATAGTTACAGAGAAAACAGGTAGGTGTAGAGTTTAATAAGACAGGGTAGACTGGTGATCAGGCACTGGGCTTGGCCAGACAACTTTATTGAGCAGCAGCTTGGTTATACTTGTCTAGGTCCTTTTATCTGCCCTTCTCCCCAGTTTTCCATGCTTGTTCTTATCCCCCACTCACTTTTCTATCTCTTGGTCTCTGCCCCTTGCCTCCTTCCCAAATAAAAAACCCTGTTCCTAATTATTTCTCCTCTGCTAATCCCAGTTTCACTACATCCATACCCTAATTTGACATTACTGACACCATTACCTAGGTCTTCTCAGCCTTCTCATATTAGTGTCACTAATATTGCCAACTAGATACTCTTGGCCTTGCAAGCCTCTTCTCCTCAGAGGTCCCCAGTACTCCTCTCTGTTTCTCACACAGCTTCCCCTTAACTAGCCATGCAATCCAACCGTCTTTCATGATGCTATCTATAGCTTCTGTCAGCTTCTCTGGTACTTGTTACTGTCCAGCAATTTCTTGTGTCATCTCCAGAGTTGCTCATGTTCTCTTCACTTATCTAAATATCAGGTCAAAGACTGGTCATATATCTGCACACCATAACAAGAACTACTGAAAGCAAATTTACTGCAGATTCAGGTGGGACAAGGTTCTGGAGCCTTCTTGGATCAAGCAAATAGCAAGGGTGAATGAACACCTCCCCACACCCTTCCAAGGATCTAGACTGCTTATTCTTCTATCTGAATTTTCTGTGTATCTGGGAATAACTCCCATAGATCTATCTGTAGATATAATATGATGCATTTTCACTTTAACTGCTGATTTGAAGGGAGATCTTTATGAGAACCTGGTGGCTGGCATAATTTTGTCTTTAATGTATACCATGTAACCCTTCTTTCTTTATCAGCTATAAAACATTTTTCAATGCGGTGTAAAAAAAGAAATTATACTTCTGACAAGTTTACCATTCAGTATGTTGCAGTATGCTTTGGAAATGTATTTTTATCATTATCAAAGGATTATTTTGGCATTATACACTTTAAAGGATGCAGCTGTACATCTGTTCACTTTAAATACTGAGCAGCACATTCTCGAGTATCTACACAATGGTCATCTTTATATTGCCACAGAATCGTAGAATCAGAGAATGGTTTGGGTTGGAAGGGACATTAAAGATCATCTAGTTTCAACCCCCCTGCCATGGCAGGGACACCTTCCACTAGACCAGGTTGCTCAAAGCCCCATCCAGCCTGTCCTTGCACACTTCTAGGGAGGGGGCAGCCACAACCTCTCTGGGCAACAGAGGTGCCTTGACACCCTCACAGTTAACTTCTTCCTTACATTTAACCTAAATCTATCCTCTTTCAGTTTAAAACTATTACCCCTCATCCTATCACTACACTCCATGATAGAGGGTCCCTCCCTATCTTTCCTGTGGGCTCCCTTTAAGTACTGAAAGGCCACTGTAAGATCTCCCCAAAACCTTCTCTTCTCCAGGCTGATCAACCCCAACTCTCACAGCCTGTTCTCATAGGTGCTCCAGCCTTGTGATTATCTTCATGGCCTCCTCTGGACTCTCTCAAGCAGGTCCATGTCTTTCTTACAATGGGGGCCCCAGAGCTGACTCCAGGTGGAGCCTTGTGAGAGTAGAGGGGGGACAATCACTTTCCTTGGCCTGCTGGCCACACTTCTCTTGGTGCAGCCCAGGACATGGTTGGCTTTCTGGGCTGTGAGCACACATATCTGGCTCAGAGTCAGTTTTCTATCCACTACTACTCCCAAGTCCTTCTCCTCAGGGTTGCTCTCAATCCATTCTCTGCCCAGCCTGTCTTTGTGCTTGGAATTGCGTTAACCCATGTGCAGGACCTTGCACTTGCCCTTGTTGAACTTCATGAGGTTCACATGGGCTTGCCTCTCAAGGTCCTTCTGGATGTCATCCCTTCTCTCCAGTGGGTCGACTGCACCATAAAGCTTGGTGTCATTGCTGAACTTGCTGAGGGTGCACTCAGTCCCACTGTCCATGTTGCTGACAAAGATGTTAAACAGCTCTTGTCCCAGTAGTGACCTCTGAGGAATGTCACTCACCACTGGTCTCCACTTGAACATTGAGCCATTGACTGCAACTCTTTGAGTGCAGCAACCCAGCAAACTTTAAGCAATTTGAAGCTGTCTTGAAATTGTTGGTATTTAATAAAATTATCTACTTCTATCTTACTTTATAACAGCTTTTCTTCACACATTCTTGTCATGAAAAACCTGGCACGTAAGCATATCCTTTCTGCTGTCATGTGGTGTAATTCGTAACTTGCCTAGGAAACATACATTGTTTTTCTTTTAATGTACTTTATATAGCAATCGAGCATATGTAGAAGATAAACTGTACATCAAGAAATTCTGCCCTAGGTCCAGCCCACTGAATGGCAATTCATGTTCTGTTTCAGTACTCAGAGAAGCTTATACAACTTTAACTGTTTTAAGAAGATTCCTTGAATTAGATTCACTATGTTCTTTGAGAGCATGGGCTATTCCATCAGAAAAATACTGAGGAACTTTTTGCTTGACAAAGTGCTACGACTAATGGTAAAATGTCTACTGCATGTAGATATGCATCTAGAGTACCACAGCCCTTTAGTAGAAACATAAACAAATATCCCAAGGTCCACCAATCTCTGCATAGGATGCTGATGAGACATTTTCTTGGTAAAATAAGTCATTATTCAGATTTTGCTTTCTGAACACAAAATTTTAGATTCTGTGTGTGATATAGTAAATCACTCGGGATAAGTCTCTTTACTGAAGTAAAATTGGAGATTTATAAATTCAGAATAATTTTTATTTAATACAGAGCTTTACATGTCTTATGGAAAGTTCAGAAAGAAAAATTGTTGTTCAGCTTGTTCGTATTGTTGTTGAAAAACAAATGACAATGTAGTATTGTGGTGGGTTTATTCATAATTCTGTTGTAAGACAAGAGTTTCCTTCTACTTAGGAAAGTAAGTGCCCAAGGGCATCTGTATCAGAAATTTAGTGAGAATTCATATTAATTATTAACAGCTCAAGGGTGAAAAATTTGATCTCACCAATGGGAATCTCGTGGATAGGAAAAGCTATATTCACTAAAAAAGGACATGCTTTCTGTATATATTCCTTCAAATAAAAGACCAACAGCTGCTAATGGATTTTCTACAGGTGTATGTGAAATACAGTCTTTTTGTCCAGTCATCTTTGTCAAAAGCTTTGGCCACTGTGAATGTGTGACTATGTTTTGAGAAAGTACAGAATCGTTCAGTAGCTTCAGTCCTGTTAAAAAACTAGGTTTCTAGGTCTTAGCATTTTAACATGGTGTAGAAGAGGACACCATGATGGAACCTGAATTTTATATGCTGTTTCTGAATGAATAATTAAGGGAAGTCTGCTTCATGTGTTGTATATAAAAAGACTCCTGATGCATTGTTGGCCCTCAGTAATGCAAAAGTGTGCATATCCTAAGATAAATGTAAATGCCCAACAGAATTCAGCAAGAAACATGAGCTTGTGTTTTACAGAGGACCCCCAGTGCCTGGTGTTAAACTATGAAACTTTCCAAACATTCTCTTTATGCTAAATTAGTCTCTTTCTTATATAATCCCACTTTATTTTACTGTCATTGTTGTCTCTTTGCTTGTGCTCTCAGATGCCTTTCTAGCGTTGACTCTCATGTGGGTTGAGTAGCAACCTGTGCTTTAGCTGGTATTTACAAGCAGGAGATTTGCTTTATTGGTTGTCAATTGATTTTTCCATTGTTAATTTTCATCCTTCTGTTGAAAAAGAATGGAAAGGCAGAGCAACATGTTAAAGTGCAGGGATGATGCTTCAAGAGAGGGGTAACCGATCACTGTAGATCATTAAATGAAGAGTGTATTCCAGTCAGATTGAAGAGGTTGAGGAATTTGCAATCACAATACTGAATTAATTTGCATGAATACTCGTAGCTGCTGCTTTGCTGCTTTCAGTAGTTTTTCTTAAGGCACGGTTTTCAGAAAGAGTCATGGAAGAAATGGAGTGGAAGCAGGATTCAAACCTGGCCAAACCATACCTGGAAGAAATAGGAATCATGTTTGTCTTTAAGACTAGGCCACTCATGTACATCTGGTTACATTCTGAAAATCTGTTATGAGAAGTCAACACAGGCAGTGTATGTGACCACCAGCAGAAATGAGCAGCTGCACCTGCTGACGTGCTTTCATTGGATAGTCGGAGTAAAGCCATCCATATGTGCCTGCCATTTCCATGCCATCTCTACATTCAACTTTCTCTTCCTGTGTTGGAAAGTATGAAGAGAAACACTCAGAAAAAACTCTCAATGCCGGTAGTAACTGTGTGAATGTCAGAGTGGGAGCACTTCATTTTCCTCTGCCTCAACAAAAGAAAAATCCAGGGAAGCACTTCTCCTCAGTTGCATGTCATTCACTTCTTTTGTGCCAAATTTGCACATGCTCCATTTCTTTTGTTTAAAACCAATGGAAGGTTGCCTGTATTGCACAATTTTGGTAACCCTGAATAGTAAATTCAGATCACAAATCCTCAAAACAGTTAATAAAATCACTGCAACAGACCTCCCACTGAATCCTGCTGGGGCTTCTGAGAAAATAATTAATCTCAAACCTACTTATTTCAGCATTGTTCACTCACTGAACAAATGTGTGGAAAAAAGGTCTTCCTGAAATAATTACCTAGTTTACAGATTATGGTTCTGACTGAGAAAAGTACTTAGCCATAATGGAGATGCCAGGCTACTTTTCTTATTGTTTTCCTAGTATAGATTCCCCAAAGGGAAGAGTTAAGCACAAAAGCTGATGTCACTGACAAGATGTATTATTACTATTGGTATTATTTTTATTTTTGTAGTGATATTTAGGAGCTTGTATAAATCAGGTTCCCACTTTTCTAAGCATTTTGTATGCAAATAGTGAAGACATTGGCTCTTTCTTTACAGGGTTTGCATCATAAATAATAAGGTGAAGGGTCCAGCAAATTAATGAGCAGCTGAGTTGGGGAAAAAAAAAAAAAAAAAGAATTAAAATCATGGTGCTTTGTCTAGATTGTTTTCCCTAATTTTGAAATATGCACGTTTTCCATTGTTTTTGCAAATGTTTTGGGAACTAAAGTTCAGTTCTCTCTTGCAAATTTATATCAGAATATAAAAAATGTGGCTTGTGAGGGGCTAAAATTTTTTTGAAAGGATTTTTCATGGCCTTTATGATTCCTTCACCAACAATGAAGACGACATGATCAGAAAAACTAACATGAGCCTAGCCCTGTAGCTGGGCATGTTGTGGGCCAGTTCATGTCCAAGCCTGTCCATCTGCAGGGAGGGAAGCAGAGCAGCCTCTGCAGTGTGTTGTGTTCCCAGGCAGCACAGGTGAGTGAGAGCTGCAAAGAAGGTGGGAAACGGGCAGAGCCTTAGCTTTATGTTTGTCACTGTAGGACATAAGAAACTTCTTGTCTAGTGATTTTCAAAATGCATATGTGTTGTCCCATTGTGGGAGATGTAACACCAACACCATTTTATCAGCCATAGAAATAAGGCCCTGCTGCCCAATCAGGTACTCCTCTCCAAGGCTACGGACTTGGTATTTGGGTACTGTTGTTCACTTCGAGTTTCTTATAATTCTTGTCTCTGTTTTTGCTGTACTGTCTTTCAGAAATAAAGTAGAAACAAATGGACTGGGTTCTTATCATGTCCATGTGCCTGCTTGATATCTACCTTTGGTGGAGTGTATGGTTTGATTTTTAAGAAAATCTTTCTCAAGAACAGTGTCTCTGCAGTAAAGAGCTTTATGCCCTGTTCTGATGGAGCCAGCTGGATGTTTTATTTGACTTTTAATAAATTTCTCTAAGATTTGATTTTGCCCTCATCTGAAGAATGGCAGATAATTCTTATAGTGTCAGGGAAGTCTGTAAGGAGGCTTAAAATCCCTGACCAGGCGGCAGTGTAGCAGAGCAGGATTAAAACCATTGTGCAGTGCCTGTTCTCTCAGCAGTGGAATCTTTAAAGATAAACAGCATGCTATGTGATGGTACCCACTGGCAAAGGTGTCCTGTCATACACTGTTGCTGGCTGTACCGACTGGCAAAGGAGTTCTGGTGGCTGCAGGCATAGGTGCATTGGCCAGTGTTTGTGTGCTGAGTTTGCCTACAGGCGCTGTAACTGAAGGTAATTCTTCTTTTAACAGGCTTAGTTATTATGAAAACAAATTGGACTACACCACGGAAAACATTTCATTTGGAAATATTTATTTGTAGGCAAGTGAGCTGTGAAAATATAAATCTCTTGATAAACTCTCCCTGCTGTATCAACATTGATGGTACGCAAAGCAATTTCTTGCTGTGCTCTGTTCTTTCACGGGAACCAGAAAATCCCCGGAAATATTCAGTTTGTCTTTAAAGCATAGCGCTAATGATCTTGTTACACGTCTACATCTGACACAGGAGCAACTTCATCTGTGTTTGCAAGTGTTTTGTTCCTCTTGCTAAATAAGTTCTAGCAGTAACTCATTTGAAATTTAACAGGAGACTTGTAGCAGCATACAATATATTAACGATTAATTCAGGGGATCATTTTTTGAATGCTAAAATTTCAAAACAATTAACTTAATAATGATTTTTCATTGGTTCCATCCTCAACACATTAACTGCTCATTATATCTTTGTATTTTATATTGATCCATCTATTATACCAGTTTATTCCATTCTCCTGCTTACCAATTGCACCCACGAGCCTGAATTTATTGGAACAGTTAAATGACATTTAATGCACTGTAGCTGGGAAACAGAGCCAGTAGAGAAACCTATTATTATACTAATGGAGTTTTTTGAATTACATCTCACTAAGCTCAATGTTGTCTTCTGTGGTATTCTCAAACCCAGTGACAGGTGGGATAGTTTAATATCTTATGAGCTGTGTACAATTCTGGTCTGTTTGCTTAATGAACCCGTAGTATCAGAAATTGTTTTCCTTTATTTCTAAAGAGGCTTAAATGTTTAAAACAGTCATAAAAAAAGCAAGAAAGCAACAATATTGTTCTGGACTGTGAAGGTAGTTTTTCTTTCAGAGATCTGAGGAAGCAGCCGTGCACTGACCCTATTTCTGAATAAATCAGAATAAAATTAGTTGTAAAAATCCTTCTAGAAACATAAACCAGTACTAGTATAAATGAGGACGACTCACCTAATTTCTGTGGAATTACATCCTTGAAAAACGAATTCTATCTGTGGATTGAAAGTTACATAATTTTTGGAGAGGTAGGGAAAACCCCACCCCAGAGGGACCTTCTCATGTCTTTGCTGAGAAGGAAGATCAAATGCTTTAATGTCTTAAGTAGACAGAAACATTTGATCTCAAATATTCCTGACTTAAATTGCTGATGATTACCTTTGGGTAGGACTTCATATAATTTTGAAGAAGGTTGAATCAGTCCACCAGATCTTTTCCAGTTCAGATCATTCCTCTTTTCTTACAAAATTCAGCTGGCAATCACATTGGAGAACACTATACCTCCTGGAGGGTGTAAGGCAATATTCATTCCTTGGCACCTATTCTCCTGTAGATAAACAAATGCAGAATGACCAGCTTTGTTTTGTCCAGTGAATAAGCAAGCAAAACCTGCCACTTGGCACAAGATGGGGAAAACTAGTTCCTCTGCAGTTGAATAACTCCTTTCATGTTTGCTGAGCACGTGAGCAATTCAACACTTAGTTATGTTTGGTATTTTAGCTATAGGAAGAGATGATGGCCCACCTTATTCTTGGTACCATCAACAAGAAAACAAATCTCTTTGGGAATGTGAGGAGTTTTGCTTGTAAATATAGTAAATGCAGTATTAGCAGTATTAGCTCAGTTACTGCTGGTCTGACAGAGGCAGTCATGCAGTCAGGCTCTGCTGCTGAGGCCCGTCATACTATCCAGTTAGCAAAATCCATTACAGAGGTGGCAAAACCTCTCCTGAGTGCAAGCCATTCACACAGTCCTGATGCTCTTCCTTTGTAAGAGAGTTTGGCATTCTCTCACACTTTGCATTCATGGAAGCTGTTTGAATCCCCCTCCCTTGCACAGGATTAGGCTCACGGCTCCTCGCTGGTGCTGGAGCGGGGAAGCTGCTGGACAAAGTTGTTCCCAGAGCTTTTAATTTTCATTTGATCCAGTGGCACGGAGTTACTCAGCTCCTCTTTCGTTGATGAGCTGAATGAAAGAGGGGTTATTGCAATAGCCACAGCCTATGTGGCCCTGCTTGACTGTATCCTTTGTCACAGAGCCTGAAAAGAATATATTACTGGAGTCAACAGCTGTCTTGGGCTGTCAGTGAGTCCTACAGCAGCCTGTTTGGAGACTGGAGAGTGACCTTCCCCCCATCCCCCTGGCTTTATTCACAAGGAGCGTTCTGCAGAGGTGTCAGGAGAGGCTGCAAGCGATGCTAGAAAACAGACGGGAGACCTCACTTAGAATTCAGCAATGAGCTGAATGAGATGACAGAGCTTGAGCTGCGCCTTTCTGAAAATCAAATAAATGTACCTCATGGATCACGTGTCGTTGTGAAATAGGATACAGCTGTCCAAGAGTATTTAATCTTTTTCAAAAATCTCTGTTATTTTTACTGCTGCAATTGTTTCCTTTCCTGTCATGTACTTTTTACAGAACTATCACATCTGCTCTCCCAGTAATAATTCCCATGAAGGCATTTGACAAGGCCTTTAATATCTGAGGTCTTAGCATGAACTGTCATGGGCCTTTTAAGGAATTTATTCCTATGAGACTTAGAAATGATCAAAAGAGATTTACAACCATATTTTTACAAGTACAGAGAAAACCAGTCTTTGAGTAACTTCTCTCAAATTATAAATATTGGCAGCTTGGCAGGTATTAATAATGTAGTTACCTTTCCCACAATCATCTACGCTAATTTTAATGTATAAAGCTACTTTTTTTTCCTCTATAGAAGACCAAAATATCGTCTATGTGGATATGTTTTGGGTTTGCACTCCAGATTTATTTGCTATTACTTTTTGGTGAAATATCAACAAATGAGGTTTTAAGAGTGCATATCCTTTCTGTGGTCTATCAAGAACAGTGTCACTTAATGTTAGGAGTATTTAGATGTGGTTCTCTCTGAATCTGAATTTTTAGGTAAGAAAATCCCTCTGGAATTAGAGTTTCAATGCAGTCCAATACTGGAGGACATCCAAGATCAGAAAATACATCTAGTGAAGACATTAAATAGCTATCTCAGCCTAGTAAAATGACAGAACAGATTAAAAAAGGATGAGGATCCTCTTAGTGGCTTTTTGTTTTCTACTTTGGATTGTTGCAACTTGGTCTCCGGCATTTTTTCCAACTTTAATTTCTATACTGTTAATACCACTGGAAACTATTGGTGAGTCAAGAAAATCAGAATAGCTTGTCTGTGACATTCAAGGTGACTTTTTTTAAGAAAGGTAACAAACTGTCTAGCAATCACTGTAAATCTATGTTAGCTGAATTAGAAAACAGTTTTCAGTACCAATAACTTGTCAGGAGTTTGACCCAAATTATTTCAGTGCAACCTTGGTGATAGGAATCAAAAATATATTAATCCAGGAGAGGGATGAATTATTTGTTATGGGCAGTTTTATGCAGAGTGTTTATTTTTAATGAACAGTTCACCCAAGATCAAGCACAGCTTATCTATTAGATTTACTTTCCATAAAAGTAAATATAATATAGATATAAAAGTATAGACTTCTTATATAAATCTAAAAGTATGGAATTCTGCCTTTGATGACAGTACATTTGCTGTAGAGCACCTGGTGTGGTTTTCCTTCCCAGTTTTTAAGAAAAGTAAGAAAAGAATCATCAGTCCTCCATTTCCTTAGGGCAATAACTGAAGAACAGACCTGGGGAGTTAATAAATTTTTTTGCAGAAGGTAGCATTGATCCTACAGTTTGTGGGTGTCATCTCAGCTCTGCTGAGGAGACTAAATTTTTACTGACTTCATTATCAACAGTCATTGATTTTTGGTGACATCAGCTAATGTTTAAGATGCTCAGCATGAGGACATCCTTGATACCTTTTGGCACTGATCTATTCCCATCACCTTAGATTTAAAATGCCTCTTTGGCCATGAGGGAGAATAAGATATACGACACTTATTGGCTGTTGGGTAGATGCAATAGTCAGCATTCTTCTCTCACATGAGCACAAAGTATTTATGTTTGTATTTGCATATATAGTGCCATTTGTGAATGGGGAGTATGGTCATTTCTCTTTGTCTTTGTTGTTTGATTAATTGCCTGAGCACCAGAGCTTTTCCCAGGACTTTTCAGGTAACTCTTGTGTATTCTCTGATTGACACATCTGATAAATTCAGTAATTAAACTGTACGGTGCTATCTGTGCAATCTCTTAACTTTATCTGTCCCGTGTACTTATCTGTGTCTCCCCCGAAGCTCTGAGTGTGGACAAGAGAACTGCTGAGCGTTCAGTAAGGTGATATTTATGTGTCTACCTATGAAGTTTACTAAATTTCCATTGTTACATTGCCACCCTTACTCACTCATCCCAGTCACGAACCAGTCTGCTGCATTTGAGAAGCAGCAAATGTAATTCACACTCCCAAATGAGACCCTTTCTGCTATAAATGTATCCCTTTCTGCAGTTTACCTTCTTTTCCTTCCTGCCCTCATGCTGAAGCAATATTTAGATGTTTTATTTGAGAAAGCTAGTGATTTTGTCAACTCTTTATAGCTTTGTATTACCATCATTTCCAAACACAGATGGATCATTCAGTTTAGGATAGACATGGTTTGCTTGAATTACAAATCTAAGAAAAATCATGTGACTAATTCGTCATCTTTATTCTGGAGTCCCAAAGCCAAGGGCAGCCTACGGGGTATCCTAAAATATTAGATGTCATCATGTAAGCTTCATTAGTTGATTTGTTAGAGAGGGATATTCTGTTCCAGGCTTATGCCCAGTACAAAATTCACCTTTTTTTTTAAAAAAAAAAAAAAAGGAACTGCTTTATTTTTTATCACTCATTCACATCTGAAGGTGGTAACAGGAATATTTTTTATACGGACTTGCCTGAGGAATAACTACTTAAGAGCAAAGCAGGTTAAGTTGCCAAGTAACTAGGGAGAAGAACTGAAATGTGCAGAGCAGTTGAACAGGAATCTTCTATTTATTTTTTATTCTTTTATTTACATTTTTATTTTACATTTTTGGAAACAAATGCTTGAATCTGGAATAAATTGTTCTGTAAGGTAGATGTAGATACATCCCCATTTCAGATGTGCTGTCTTGTTTTTGGCAGTATTAACATTTTTTTTTTATTAACCGCTGTTCTTTAGATCCAGGTTTGCTCATCTGGTTTCACATCTTCTGTATGGTACCTTTTTTGAGATTCTAGCTTGTGCAGAATCCATGATGTCGTTGCATGCCAGTTGCAAAATAGCCATTGTTTTAGCTTGTTTATGCTGAAGTCTAGGACTTTCTTGCTGTCTTTTGTTCCATCTGTAGGGTGCCAAAATAGGTGAACGGTTATCACATCATACTTTTGTCATGGCCCTAGTCTACAGGAAAGTGAAGGAATTTGATGAGAGTTGTGAAAATGCTGGGAACAACAGTGGAATCACCCTCATGAGCTTCAGCATCCCCCCTACCATCCTTACAAGGCACTGCTGTTGCTGCCTTGTGAAGCACTGAAAGCCACTGGACTCTGTCACTGCTGAGTTGTGTTACCTGTATTAAAGTCCATGAGGAACAAGGCATTCGGTGCTTAGGCTGTACTGCTCAACAGCAGTTTAGAAACAGTGGTGACTCTCACTTCCTATGGGTAAAGGCATAACATGAGTGGAGTTATAGGAATTTGATCCAAATTCCAAAGGCTGAGGGAAGATACACCAAAAACTGCAACAATAGTAATAGAAACTGCATAGATTGTGGTTGCTGTGCTGTTGTGTTGTTAGCATCTCTGCCAAAACAGATTATATTTCCTTTGGAAAATTAGAAATTTGTGTGGGTGCAACAGAGGAGAAATGGATGAAGCAGCTATAAGAAAACTGTGTGGATGCACAATCTGTAGAATAGCCATTCCTGATTAGTCTAAATGGAAGATTGCAGTGCAAAATAACTTTCAAACCATAACACATCCTCTAATGTTAATATCATGCTGAACTTCCTGAAGTTCATAAAGCGTATTGTTGGAACTAATTAATACGCTGCTTTTTTTTAATACTCCAAAGACCTGAAGTTAGTAGCTTGATAATTAGACTGTGTTTTGTATTTAGACGCAAATTGGAGATGATTAGAAATGCTGAGGTACCGTGCAGGTCAAGTGTACACCATTATTTGAGCTATTTAATGCATTTTAATGGTAGCTGATAAGGTGCAGAGTACTTTGTAAGCCAGATGGAGAGGTTCTTTTCCATTACATGTTAAATCTGGAGGCATAAATTGTTTCAGATTTTTCTGCTTTGGTTAAAAGAAACTGAAACCCTTCATATGATGCTACAAGTAACCGACTACTGTTGACAGCGGCATCTCCTCATGACTAGGTGTGTTAGGCTTTTCGGGAATGAGTTGTCATTTTGTACTTTGTGCTGGGTGAAAAAGAAAGGTGATTTTTAACAATGCTACACTGTGTCAAATAGCTTTGCAGAAAGCCCAGTTTCTTAATTTTCATGGGTTTAAATTGAGCTGCCTTTATCGTCTGCTGCCTACTTTCTATTCCATCTTTATCTGCTGCCAAAAGGTATTCAGCTCTGCCTGAGGTCTATGTCAAGAAGAGCTTTGATACAATCTTCTGTCAAATGTAAGCTATAGGATGGACATGTTCGGCAGTAACAATAGCAACAAAGTTACAGAAAATTTAAAATACAGCGACAAAAATTTCAGAACAATTTGTGTGCTGTCTGTTCCAGACTTAAGTTTTTTAAAGTTTTGGACACTCATCCCCTGCAAATCAAACCTTTTCAGTATCTCAAGTAATGAAAACTTTAGAAATTAAAACAGTAAGAATAACCTGGCATTTTGGAAAATGTCAGGATAAGATTTTTCTGCCAGCACCTCCAACTACTCCACCTGCCAACTGTTTCTAGTAAATATTCCTTAGTATTAGCATGTCTCCAGTGCTTAGAACTTACAGTTTTCTGAAGGGCTATGTTGCAAGTCACTATGAGAAGGGGAAAGGATAACAAATTGTCATTTGTTGCAGTGGTGGTTTTGCCATTTTGAGGAGGAATGAAAACTGATGCTGACCTGTTCTGAAAACAGCAACTTGCTGAGGAGACAAAGACCTCCAGCCCTAGGGATATACAGAGGAAAAGAAGAATTATTTCCAGTGTCAAATTGTACAGTGTTTAGAAGCAGGTCCCCTTTGGGTAGGTTTTTAATTTAAATTGCTGCACGGGAACCTCCACTCGCTAGGGAAATAGGTCATGCATAGACTGTCTTTGAGCAGAATACATTCTTCCTTGGGCCTTTTTGGTGCATGTAATGAGGAGAAGCTTTTACAGGCTACTGACAAGTACGAGACAAAGGGGGTGAAAAGCTTCTTGTCCTGGTTTGAGTATCTTTTACACTTGTAGAAGGTACTTAACAGAAAAGTTAAGTGTTATTTGGACCTACAGTATAAGACTTGTGTGATTTGTGTATTCACGGTCAAGTTTCTAGCCTGTGCAATCATTTAACCTCCTATGGGTGTGTATTGGTTGGCATTTTGCTTTAAGGATGCTGAGAAGACTAACAGTTAACTTCCTTAACTAGTGTTATTTAACTGTGAGTGCAGTAAAGATAATCTCACTTCTATCATTGAGAGCTTCATGCAAGAAACAAGTTGTTCCCCTCTTTCTCTGCATAGGACAAATGAGAAATTATGGTCCCAGAATTACTGTGAAAATAGAGACACGTGGAGCCTGAATAGTGTTTTCTAACCTTTTACATGATGTCATTCTTTGCACTAGTACATTGTGACTAGGGCCTCATATGCATCATGGTTGAATAAAAAGAGGATTTATAATCTTTAATTTAGGATTTGTAATCCCTCTAGTTGAGAGATATACCTGGAGGAGAAGTCAGTGAAATGCAGCTAATACAAACCCTTCCTTCACTAAGCCTGATCAGTTTTTATTGTGTAGATACTAACCTTTATGATGGTAGCAGAGATCAAGCTATCAGTGGGAATGTGGTGGTCTGTAACTATTGAGGTAGTGGGGAGAAATGACTGGAGGTATCCAAAAATGTTGATGGTGGAACTGAGTGTGGGATCCGTGTGGTTATCCATAGCTGGGAGAAAGAGGAAAACTCTACACTCTGGAGAAATGGGAGCAGAAAGAGCTTATCTGCAGGAGCTAAAAGTTAGTATCGTTTAAGAGGTTGGTGTCTTACATAAAACCAACAAGGAGTGCCAGGTCAATGCCATACAAGCACAGAGTCCAGATTTTAGTTCTGCTATCTTACTCCTATGGTAACAACTTCTATTAAAGACAAGAAAAATTTGGAAGACCATTTACAAGTAGATTTTTTTTTTCTCTTAAAATGGAAGACTTCTGTCATGTTGTTTTTAAATGAAAAAATCCTTAAAAGCTTTTCCCTTTAGCCTCCTGTTTATATCTGCAATGAAGGGGAAGACCATAGAAGTGTTCTGGATGTTGGAACTTTTTTTGTTCTTCTCTTTTCCCTCCTTCATGTTTTTCTGACTTTTCTTAGCTTTTAGAAATGTCATTCATTCCTCTATTTATTTTTCTTGGTGAAGTAAATTTTTTTGGTTGACTTACTGGTCATCCTAGACCATCATGCTTAGATTTGCATTGAGTAGTGTACAACACACGGGGAATAAAAAATTCCTTATCTGTGTTTTTTTAAAAATATTTTCATTGAGATATTTGTTGCTGAAATTATTTACTAAATATCATTTAGGAGCAGCTGAAGGTCACTGCTTAGTGTGGAAATAACTTGTGTAAACATTGCAGAAATTTGACAGTTCTTACAAAATTATATCTATAAATATTCACATACCTATGTTTATATCTCAATAAGTTATGCCATTTTGACTGCAAAATTTTAAATCAAAAGAAGAGTTTCTATTTATTATAGATCAGTAAGGGATCATACGGCATTTGACATGTCCAATTATGCTGGTAGTAATTCTCGTGTACAGACGGCCCAAGTTGGCAGTACCAAGTCTTTTGAATTTTGGCCAGGGTATTCAGTGTATCTGGTTTAAAATAACTATGTGAATTTTATGTTGTCTGATTTAAAGATTTTAAGATCACAGTCATTCAATGACCTCTGCGTAAATATAACCAGGGAGATCACCGTGTTGTAATGCTAATGTTGGATTAATAGGAAAAAAAAAAATGGTAGGAATATTCTAGTGCTATTAGTACTAGTTTGCAAAGTTTTTAATTGTCGTAAGATATCTACATATGTTTAAACAGCAGATTTAGAAAAAAAAAAATAAACCTAATTAATCTTATTTATCTCTATAGCTTATCTCAGTCCTTCTGCTGTGTTTCTGTGTCCTCAGTGATGTACACAATTCTCTCAAGATCTAGTATCATGAAGTGTGTAACTATGTTGGTTACACACAGCAATAAAAATCAGATCAGGTCATGAAAATATATTATCTGTTCTTTCTAAGACAAAGACAGAAAGTTGACCTACGCAGTTCATTAGACCTTCTGGAGGAGAGTAGCAAGTGACAGAAAAGTAATAGTTTCCAAATGGTAGCTCTGGGAATATTGAGAGCCACCAACAAGAATGCAAACAGCTGGGAGTTCAATCTATGCCATTCAATCTCCAGTCATAATATGCTTTAGGGTACATGAGTAGGACATATAAGGACAAATATTCTTGTTATTATCGTGTTTATAGGGGAATATTATATATAAAGGCCCAAGCTGATGTGTGTTTTTGAAAATGCATACAAAAAGTTCCAACTCTCTGAGGTTTCACAGGGAACTTTGAATATTCATGATGTGGCTGCTTTACTGCTTTTTTTTTTTTTTTTCTTAATTTATGGTTTAATGGAGGCAAGCATGGAGTCAGATCCATACAAAAGCAGAAGAGATGTATCAGAGAGAGAGTACCCTCTACTTTGGTGCAGCATGGATTTTGCAGATAACTTGGGGCTACAGAGGGAGTCACTGTGCAGCACGGGGGATGCAACTCTAACAGTTTCTTTTCTACCGCTCCCAATTCTTTACTATTCTCACACACAAACCAAAGATGCTTCCCCTGTCTTAACAGAAAGAAACACATTCATTGAATCTGTCATCCCTGGTATATTCAGTCATGTGTTTAATCAGGTTCTTACTTCTATCTTGCTGTTTTTCAGCCCAACTGAAGCAGCAGAAAGCATTCAGTGATGTACATAACAATGTGGAATTGATGCCTGCTGAATTGGTGGCTCACCATTCTTTTCAGTTTGACAGTTTATTATGTTGCTTTTCTCATTCTCTCTTGCACATCTATTCCTCCTATATTTCTCTCTCACATATACGCACCCTTCTTACCCAAAACCAGGTGACGAGCATGTATACTGAATATGTAAATGAGTTAATAATTTCTATATATGCTGCATTTTATTCCCATTAAGTGAGGGCATTAAAACAAATTAGAACATTACTTAATGTGGTGTAAAATTATTACCATATGAGCAGTAAATTAGCAAGATAAAATTTGCAATAATGCCTTAAAGGTGAAATGTGAGAGCTTTTAAATAAAAAAAGAAAATGAAAAAAAAATCCTTCCTGGTCCTCAAATCAGTATCAGAGTATGCAGACAAACAACCATGACAAGTACATTTTATTATGGATGCCTTAAAGATCTCTTCTTTACGGCTTTATCAAGGCTTAATTGAGTGCCCATCCTCACTAGAGCTGATAAAGCTTATGCAGGGAAGACGTCTTCAGAAGGGCAGACACAGAGGAGTGCTCTGTCACTGGGTGCAAAACTTACCTCTCATCTTTGGGCACTAGAAATGACCTCCTTATCTTGTGCTAAGGACAAAGACATTTCTGACTCCAGAATGAGACTGAGGGCTCCAAATCCAGAGATGCAAGCAGTACAGGCAATAAGATGCAGTTCTCCCAGGAACTGTGACAGTCAGTCAGCCTCTTATCTTCAGTGTCTGTGACAGGGCGGGAAGTGCAGGCACTCACCATCACTGACTGCTGAGTGTCTGTAAGGTGCTGAAGGTCTCGCAATCCACCTAGCAAGTCACGCCACAAGCAGTGCCTTCCTTATTTATGTGTTGGTGGTTTTATTTTGAATACAACTCATACCATAGTTCCAAAGAAAATTGCTGGCTGGGAGCTTGAATTAAATCTAATCTGAATGATCTGGCAGTTTATGTCTAAACAACGTTTACAACATACCAAGCATGCACATGAAATACACTGATATGATTTTCACTATCTTTTGGATGGATATAAAGTCTGTTTTCTGAAATGCCAAGGCAGCTTAATACCTTCTAAAATGTGACCTTAAAATTTGCCAACTTATATTCTTAACTCTGCATGTGAGCACTGTTGCCTTTGAAAGAGGGAGGCAACACATAGCTTGGGTGCATTTACAAAGATGGTCCAAGGTGCAGGCTCAGGCCCAGCACATGGTGTGTGGTTTTCCCTCACCACAGCTGGATGTCTGTGACTGCCTGACTTATGAGGGTATTTACCAGAAGTCCACTTAGGTAAAAGGCTACGTAGAAAATTCATTATTTTCTATTTATCTTGACACCTGTGGAATTTAATATGATCTCAGTAGAAACTGTTTCTGGGTCAGTAGTGTGTTTTTCAATAGAATGGACTGTTTTCCCAAAGACTCGGAGTTTTTAATGCTGTTGTGATGTCCTAGCCACAAAATGTCCTGCATACAGAAGCCACAGGATTTCCATGATTCAATTCCTTTTTCTAAGTCCAGTAGGTTTTTCTAATCACCGCATGTTTCTTGAAATGCACTTGAGGGTCTGTAAAGAAAAGGGCTTTGTTCTGCTGTGCTTTGTTCTTGTATATGTATAAAGTCCTTTATTCCTATATATGTTCTTTAATCCAGAGTGCACATAACTTTTTATTAAAACTTCTGCATTGTTACTGTTCTAATGCAGGCTTTTGGTGTTCTGTGAATATTTTGTTATTTAGAAATAAAATCAAGTCCTAAAGACAGCCTGCCTGATTAAGAGTGCACTTAACTTAAACCGGTAACTTCTTTCCCTTGTACAGAATAATTTTAGCAAATATTACTGTGTAATGGATCCACAGAGAAATGAATCAGGCAAAACCTTTGCTAATAATTTGTCCATTCAGCATTACTGTTTATTGCAAGCACAACTCCAAAATATGCTGGAAGTTGTACAGAAAGATAAAGAAACAGTCTCCGCTTGAAGAAGCTTAAAATCTAAATAGATCGTGTACAAATGATGAAGCATAGAGCCCAACAAATTGAAAGTAAATCAACAGTAAACTTCAATTTGTGTCTTATTGGACTTAAAAATGAGAAACACATACTGACACTGCTTCTGTCCAAGCTTCAGTGAAGGGAGAAAGCTAAGGTAATATAATGGTAGTGAATGTGTGTGCATATTTAAAGGGATGACTGCAAATAGTCTGTTACAAAAACTGATAGATTTCTTTCAGTGTTCATAACTTTTATAATATCTGGCATGTTGCCTTTCCTTTATAAATGAGGTTGCAAATTAAAAATGTATTACCTGGATTGACAAGCAAAGTACTTCCTGATCATAACAATTGCAGTCAATAATGTATCCTTGCTATACCTCTTCGACATGTACAGGAAATCAACGGTATCTGCCTGACTAGGCGCTAGCTGTGCATATTTATTTAATTCATTTCTGGTATTTTTTAACATCTCCCCCACCGTGGCAACATCAGTCTGTAGGGTTGTGCACTTGTAAACTTATCCGCAGACGTTATTGAACATGGTTTGTGGAATGCACAATTTGATGTAGTATGCTTCTCTTCACAGATGTCTTTGTCTGAAGGATTTGATTGAATGAGTTGTCATATCAGGAAACTCAGTAAGTCAATTTGTTATACTGATATTCCTGTAAAATACATCAGGACTGAGCCAAGAGTTGCTGTCCTCCAAGAGGTGTTTCAACAGTCCTGTCTGATAAATCAGATTGAATTGCATTCAGTAAGTGCTGTAGCTTGAATTTCCTTCCACTCTGACTTTACCTAAACTCTGAAGGCAAAATCCCATCACAAACCACAGGGCTTGAAGTGTGAGAAAATGGAAATGAAAGAGACAGAGGAAGAGGATGATTTTTTTGATAGTTATCAGCTATGCAGCCTTTGGTCCTCTATATCTGTGCAGTGTATATGACTGAAGTCTTAAGACAACTGCTCTGTGAACAGTAGGAATAATTAAAATGTCACCTGTACAAAATTATGAATGGAAACAGCAGTGCCTATTCAAATATACTTAATTATTGACAGACACCTGGCAATTTCTTCCTTTCCACTTTAAAAAACCACAATATCTGAACTGACTATGAGTAGAAGCAGCAGGTAGCTGTACCATGTTAGCTTATGTGAAAAAGATCAAACCATATCTGGTAAGGAAATCACTAAATGGACTTTATATGCTATTGCATTATCAGTATGTACAGTGAGGGACTGAAGTGCAGAACGTACCAAAAGTTGTGTAATTCCTTTATTGCATCTGAATGAGAATCTGATGGATAGAATGTGCCCACTTGCAAAGTCCTGTGTAATTTTAAGGCTTGCTGACCCTAGAGGAAGGCTGTGAGTCTTGGCCCAGAGGTGGGAAGAGAAACAATTTACAAACCATCTGAGGAGCCTGAAGCTGCTTTCTGTATCTGCAGCTGACCCTTCTGATCCTTACTTGCTCTTTGACACTGCCACCAGAAATACAGTTTTTGCAAAAAGGATCTAGGTCTGGGTAACCCAGAATTAGCTTTTTGCATTCCACAGTTCATGGGTTTGCTTTAGAACCAAAGTGCAGCACAGAAGTGCTTCAGCTTATCCAGTGGTTTATGTACTACAGATAGTTTTGATGAGGGCTTTTTATGATCAACAAATACTTGAGTTGAAGAACATATTTCTGGCTTCTGCTATTAATCAGTTTATGGCCTTAGATCTAAAATTATTATTTAGCGTTAGAAGGAATACTACTCTTAAGGCATGAAGTCTTTGTTGCATTAGTTGTTGTTTAGCCCGGCGTCGCTCTCTGCCTGGAAGAATCCGCCCTCACTTGGGCCTAATCCAAAAGACCTTTGCAGTTTGCATGCAACTTTGCTTTATTTTTTGTTACTTTGGTGTCATGGTTTAAGCCCAGAGGGCAACTGAGCACCATGCAGCCCTTCAGTAACCCCTTACTCCTCAGGAATTGGAAGGAGAAAATAAAGGAAAAGGCTCCAGAATCAAGATAAAGACAGGGGGAATGATTCACCCATTATGGTCACTGGCAAAAGACAGAGTTGTTAGGGGAAGAAAAAACCCATCAATTTAATTCAAACACAACCAACAACAACAAACGGGGTAGGACAGTGAGCAAAATAACCACATCTTAAAACCACCTTCCCCCACCCCTCCTTTGCAGGCTCAGCTTTGATCCCAGTTACTGTACCTCCTGCCCCTGAGTGGTGAAGGGAGCAGGGGATGGGGGTTGTGGTCAGTTCATCACCCATTGTTTCTGTCACTCCTTCCTCCTCACACTCTTTCCCTGCTCCAGTGTGAGATCCCTCTCATGGGAGACAGTCCTCCAGGAACTTTTGCTGACCTGAGTCCTTTCCACAGGCTGCAGCTCTTTATGAACTGCTCCAGTGTGGGTCCCTCCCATGTGTTGCAATCCTTCCAGCAGCAAACTACAACAGCAAGGGCTTCCCACAGAGTCCTGACTTTCTCTGGATGCTCCAGCATGGGGTCCTCCATAGTCTGCAAGTGGGCATCTGCTCCACCAGTGACCTCCATGGTCTGCAGGGGAGTCTCTACGCTGGAGCAGGTGGTGTACCTCCCCCACCTCCTCCTGCTCATTTCTTCCACTGACTTTGGTGTTTGCATAGGTGTCTCCTTCACTCCTCCTCAAAACTCATACGCCTCCTCCCCGGTTCCCCTTCTTAAGTACTTTATCACAGAGGTGGAGCCACCATCCCTAATTGGCTTGGCCGTGCCCAGAGGCAGATCTGACTTGGAGCTGGGGGGCCTTCAGGAAGCTTCTCATAGGGGCCCACCACTGTAGCCCCCTCCCCAGCTATGAAAAACCCCTGCCACACACACAAAACCAATACATTCAGGTAAATAATTAGAGCTGGTTAGGAGTTTCATATTATGGATATTTTGGAATGAGAAGAAGATTGCAATGCTGAAGCTATGGTTTTCCAGCAAATACAAGTTGCAGTTTCTCTTGCAAGTGTAAGTCTGATTTGTCTGTACATGCACAATTAATCGAATGATAAGGTGCTCACTTGGGACGTGGGAGAGCCTGTGAAAGCCCTGATTGGAATTAATCAGAACAGAAGGTTGTACTTTGGTCTTATCCATCTTGGGCAAGTGCCCTGAACACAAACTTATTGTCCTTATGGAAGAATGAAAAAGCGGTAGGTGGAATAAATCTTCACAAACACCCCCCCCACCCCCCCATTTAATGAATATTTTTGTAAAGTCTTTTTCCTCTCCTTAAATAGGTGAAATTTTTGGTCTGAGCTTAATAGGGTAAGAATTTGCATTTAACTCCATCTTTTCACCTGTCTCCAACACATATGTATCATGCCCTACTGCTCTCTAGAACTATTATTTATGTTCTTCCAGTCTCCTCCCATTGTGATCTTAATCCTATTTATAACTGTATGCCACTGGAAAAGCTGTACATGAAATTAGAAATAAAGATGTGGGCAGATCTTACCCCATCAGACAGGGCTTCCTTTTGCTTTTATTTCTGAAGGGCTTTCAGAAGAACACTGTTTTCTTAAGTAAGAAAGATAAAATTAAATGTATCTTAAGTGTGTTGAAAGTATCTTATCTGAGTGAGAGAAAAACAAAGATGCTCTCAGAGGGTGTAATAAAGTTTAGACAGCTAGCTAATGTAGTATTTTGCTGATCAAGGATGCTAATTAAACTCAGACACCAGAGTGAAAAGAGTAGGCTTATTTTACTGTTAATAATTAAAGGATATAACCAAGTAATACAAAAATAGGCAATAAGAAAAATACAGAATAGTACACTTAATTATTACTACATACAGTTAATTCTAAAAAATAAGAGCAGACAAGGTAATGCAACTAATCATTACTACTACATGATGGGGAGAATACTGATTAAGGAGGATACATCACCACTTGCATATGTTACCAACATCCAGATCCACAGTTGCTGGGGAGCCCCAGTTACAGTGAGGATTTGGAGTACCTTTCCTGCAAATGGGAAGTCCTAAGCAGTGTGTACATCTGTAGATGAAGCATCCAAAGTTGCATCAAGAGGGTCCAAACATATACCAAAAAACAGCAAGTCATAATTACTTGCACTTTTTTTTGAGTGGAAACATCTGGTTTCATCCTCCTGTTGGATTCCACCCAAACCCTGGCCAGGGCTCAGGGGGGAGAATCAAGGGAATTTCTAACAAGGCCAAACACTTGGGTTCTCAGCCTTGAACAAAGCTAAACAAGGGAAGTTGGATACACATTCTCACAACTTTTCATCCTCACTAATATTTATATTTTGCCCAAGCTACATCTTTCACTATTGAGCATACATCAATAATGATCAGATGCTAATTAATAATTGCTAATGGTAATATAGTTTTTACTAATTAGCAGATACCAATGATGGATAACATTTGGTTGTGAGATTCATCTAGAGGTCAACTTTGTTTTGGGGCCTATTATTCAGGCCCTAGCTCTACATGTTAGCCTGCAAAATCCTCTTCCTTTAAGTGGAGCTAAGATAGTTTATGCCAGCTGAACTTCTGGCATAAACACAGATTTTTCTCTTTATACAGTTCTCCTGATCATAAGAGGAATTAGAATAATTAAGCCTGAATTTTTGATGCCGTGTAAGAGGACCTTCACAATTTTTCTCAGTGCATATATGCTTTCCATGCACTCCTTACTTCCCAGTGCAGAAAGATCACCTTTACAAGGGAAAGTATAGTTTTGACCTTCTACATCCATTTAATTTCTGCCTTCTCCAGTGGGATTTCTAGCAGGGCTGCCAGGTGTGGGTTAGATTTTCTTTCATTATCAAGAAGTAATTTAATTATCATTACATCAGTATCAGATCATCAGACAGATACCATGCAGAAGGTACACTGGGCTTTTACTGTCTTGTGTCACTGCACTCTAGTGACCCAAAAGCAAAATGGTTCGTTTTGCTATAAAGCTGCTCAGCATCTCCTCTTTGCTTTTCAGCTCTGGTGAATGAAATCATGGGCCACATTTATAACTCTGTTGACCAGGTCATTGTCCCCAGGCAGCTGTCTGTAAAACTGGAGCGCAGTAAATGGGACCTCAACTGTAAAGCTGCAGCCCAAGGATGCTGTGTGTGGGGGAGGTCTGTTGGTAGCTTGTGATGCTGCCTGGGCAGGGAGGCTGGCAGGAGTGCACGCGGGAATTGCCCTGGTCCCTTGGCCTGGTTACCCAGGCACCGGAACTGAAGGAGACTTCCTGAAGGATTCTTCCCTGGAATGGAAAGGCTTCAAAAAATGTTTGCATAGCAGAATGATTGTTGGAGAGGCAGGATCGCAGCGAGGCCTGGGAGCGGGCCCAGAAGGGCAAAGTCGCATGTGTCTCTGAAGTGAATCACTTGAGTCATGCCTCACTCATGGGGACAGTGGAGCTTTTGATTAAGCCTTACCTGTGGAATTCCTTTCAAGTGAAATTTAAGGCAGGTGCCTGAGCACAGCTAATACCTCATTTTCAATTTTTTCTGGTAGCATAGCATCTGGAGGATATCAGAGAAAAACATAGCTTCTTACACCTTCGGTTTTCATTGGCATCACTCAGCTACAGGAACACAATATATTGCAATCCTCAAGCCTCTGACCCTAGTGTAAAACTCTACTGTTTCCCTTCTCTTTTCTACTGTATGTTTCTGATTTCTGCTGAGAATAAATAGACGGTGCTTCTAAGGACTGTCACTGAAGTACCATGAATGAAGAGGCTTTTTTGGTGATCGTTCCATTACTTGCAATGGACTTTGGAAAGATACGTGCTATTTCTCTTCTACTAATTTGTTCTTTCTTCCCTCTTCCAGCTGGGCCTCCTTATGACTTTTCTTATCTATCCTTTTTTTCACTCTTCCCACTTTCTTTAGTACTTTGCAGAATTTCCTTCTCCTTTTCCTCCGTCTCCTCATCCACACCCTCGTCTAACAGAGCTTTTTGACCAAGAAGGAGTTTTAGAAAGAATAAAAAAATCCATGGGATTATAATTAATTATTTTTCTCTTTACTCACTGGAGCTACTTATTTGAAAACAGGGAGAATTTAGCAAAGCAGATATTGGTAATTATTACAAGAGTCAGATAGTTGCCTGTGTCTTACTTGGCCACATGGTACGTTTGGCTTGGAAAATCCTGAGTTGGAGCTGAAGATATCCTGTCATCAAGAGCACATGATAGCAGGATTTTATGCTTCTGTTACTTATGCATCTCCTCTAGAAATTGTTTGCAATGCTACAGAAATAGGGGAAAGATAAACCTTTGTAGTGGAAACATTTGTTTACTCCTGGCTGTTAGGGTTTGAAAACCAAATATATTCTACTTTCCTTTAGACTTTTTGAATTGGAACATTCTCTCTCTTCCTTAGTCTGCCCAGCCACTTAGCTTGTTTTAGAGACCTTTAAGCTATCTACATACTGAAATTGTTTCCTTTGTTCTTGACACTGTTTTTGAAATTTTGTTTCCTTTATAGATGGCCTCTTATTTTCTGTCCTGTTGATCTCTGCTCAGAAATACCAGGAGTGTGTTGAGTTTGTCCTCTCTGGTCCTAGAAGATGTTGAGATATTTTTCCCCCTTATTGATCTTTTAAATAACACTTTCTCTCCAGTCCATGCAGTTTAGCTGATCAGTGATGTGACACAGCAGCTGTAACAGATGAGTTTGTAAGCAATCCACATGCTAGAAATGGTATGTCTACCCTACTCGCCAGACTATTGTGTATAACCTCAAATAATCCACAAAACACCAACATAGTATTCATGGGGGAAAATCCAATTGACTCCATTTCTTCTGCATCATTAGCAGACTAAGTATGCACGGATACTTATTTAGATCACACAGTATGTTTTGTAACAAAGCAAAACAGTGATGTCCTCTAAATAGCAATAACAGTGCTGCAGAATGTATAGATTCCCCCATCACGCTCAGGTTGGAATTCTAATCTGTACTTAGATCAGTCACCGTGCTCTCATCCTCGGTATCATGAAGGGTTTTCTTACAAAGTATATTTTTCAGTGCAGTGCTAAGGAATGCATTGACAATATAGCCCCAAAGGGCTGAATCTGTTCTTTAAATTTTGAAGATACAGCCTTCATTTAACAGTGTTTTTGTTATCAGCTTTTGAAGAAGGGATGCTGCAAGATGAACCCTTTTAAGACAAATATCATCCCTGAAAATCACCTCTAGTACAGTTTTATATACAAAGTGAGAGCCTTCCAAAAGTCTGAATCAAATTAATTAGCTCTAGCTATGTAGCACTGCTCTCATCTCACTGAACTGGCAGCTAAGTGAAAGGCACACTCAGACTCCACAGTGCTGTAACATTATTCTGCACCTCTGGAGGAGTCTCAAGGATCAAAACCAAAGAATATCTCTGATGTCAAAGGAAAAAATGGGCAGTACTTGCTGCTTTCTGAAAGCTCCTAATGCCATTTTGCACTTTGACCCATAAAATGAGGGTTATTGGCAAATTGTAAAGGGATACAAGCTTAGACACATTCTGCTGCAGATTTAACATTATTGCTGCCCTTATCTTGCTAATAAGCAAAGTTGTGGGATTTAGGACACTGTTGTGGCCAGAATCTTGCTAAATGACTTCTAAAAGATGCTTCTATCGGCTTAAATGAATAGCTCCTGCCTACCCACTCTAGTTTAATTGGTGTATGCGGCCTTCAGAGCTGGCCTAGTGCTGACTGAAGAAATTTCACCTGCAGATACTAAATATGCAGGTGGTGCACCTGTTAACACCAAGTTAACACCTGTTAACACCAAGTTGCAGGTTAAAATGCTTTCTCAGCCAGGACTCTGAATATGGCAAGAACTGATGCAGAAGTTATTGGAAGTTCCTAGAAGAATGAGGGGACAGCCTGTGTGATGTGGTGATGTGGGTTGTAGGAGATGATGTCATTAGAGTGACAGAAAGGTCTTTAAACTTCTTAAAACATACAGGAAAGAAAATTCTTTACAGATTGACAGGAAGTAGTTGAGTGAAAGATTCAGAACTTCAGTTGTTAATGCTTTGTAGAATCTGGGCATCAATTTCAAATGAATTTGCGAGGTTTAATGCTCTAAATAAATATATTTAGGTACATAGAGGTATTAGAGGTGTATTGCTCTGTATGTATATTCATAGGGATTATAAAAGTTGTAATTTCTAAATTGCTTCATTTCAGGAAGGCTGTGATTTTTTAGTGGGGCTTTTTGTGTTTTTTTGTGTTGGTTATTTTTTTTTAAAGCAAATAACCTAGCTTAGAAAAACCTTTTCAGCATCCAGCATTATGTTTCTCTTGATGATGGTGGCACCTGTTAAACCCTGGAAGTATCTGAACAACTCACAACAATATTCACTATCACAGATTGTGGTTATAGTCCATGTAATAGAATTGTGTCTTTCTCAAAGACTCTTGATTCTTAGCACAAAGATTAGTGACCTCTGGAAAGTACTGTGAAAAGAAAAAGTTGTGAGGTGCAAGTCACTAAGGTGCAAACAGCCCCTCAGTACCAGCAAGGAAGAACAAGAGAATGATACAAAATGACAAGCTGAAGAATTACAGCAAACTTTTGGAAGATATGCACACATTCTCTACTGTGTTGAGCATGTGTATCTTTAAAAATAACTGAATAACCATGCATTCAGAATTTGTATGGTATGATTGGTCTTAGCCATCATGCAAGTCCTAAAGGACAAATGAAGTTTTTCTTTGACATTTGCTTCTGTACTCAGATCTGGCAGAGAATTTCTTTTTATAGGTATTTTTTCATTTTCTGCACTTCTTGAGTGGTTACAACCCAGAACAGGAAAAAGCAGAAGAAAAAAAATGACCTAGAATATGTCTAGAATAATGTAACATCCTCATTCAGGAAGATGCTATGTAGTTCTGAGGGAAACTATTTCAGAGGTGGTTGTGTGATTGGAGGTTTTTCAATGGTGAAAAAATTACCTGAGATTTTTGTCAGATTTTTTTTTTTTTTAAATAAATGAGAACAGAGTAACTCTAGAGGAATCTAATACCCTAAATATTTTAAATTCCTTCATAAAGTCCAAAATCCAAACAATAGAGACCTGCACTGTAAAGTATAGTGGAGGATGGATCATGAACAGAGGACTAAAACCACAAAGATGATACAGGGCCATCGCCTTTGGCCGGCACAGTTTCTGCAGGGCAGGCAGAGAGGGGCTTTTAACCGAGGCCTGTAGTGACAGGACAAGGCACAATTATTTTAAACTGAAAGAGGATAGATTTAGATTAGATATAATGAAGAAATTCTTTACTATGAAGGTGGTGAGACGCTAGCACAGGTTGCCCAGGGAAGCTGTGGCTGCCCCCTCCCTGGAAGTGTCCAAGGCCAGGCTGGATGGGGATGTGAGCAATCTGGTCTAGTGGAAGGTGTCCCTGCCCATGGCAGGGGGGTTGGAACTAGATGATCTTTAAGGTCCCCTCCAACCCAAACCATTCTGTAATTCTGGGAATCAGTCCTTGATTCCATCAGGGGTACTGAAGGAAGAAAAGGAAATGCTGCTGGGGTAATATATTGACAAGCTTCCTCACAGCACCTCAATACTGAGGGATAGTAGTGATCTAAAGCTATGAATCACAGCTTTACAGTGGAAGAACTTAATGAGATTGTCCTCCCTCTTTACCTCAACAGAACTGTGGAATTATTGGACCACTTGGGTAGGAATTGAGCACTTAATTGATTATTTTTTTTAAAGTCAAAATGAAGGGAAAGTTAATGGCAGACTAAAGTTGATGGCACCTCTCAAAATTTATTCCAGTTGGTTTTGAATGGAACCTAGGAACCAGTTACGATTTTCTTTTTCTTTTTTTTCAAGCATCTTGTCATAATAAAGGTCAGGCTAAAAAAACCCAAAAGAAATGATGCCATGTCCACATTTATCGGACCCTCACAGGTTGTTCTGGAAAGGGGACTTAGCAGCCCTCTTAATAGACAGATAATTGCTGTATTGCTTTTGGAGTCAGTTAAACAGTACATAGTTACCTTAGTGGCAGACTCCTCAAGCCCCATTTGCCAGGAAACCTGTAAATTATCTTCAAACGACAAGCCTAATATTCATGGACTGTAGAAACATACTGGTTTTGGCACATACAGTTTTCCTCATGCCCTTCTCCCAGATGAAGTGGTCCTGTGTTGCAGTCGGTAATTGCATCTTTCTTTTTCTCCCTGTCCCACAGGGACAAACAACCTTTTCATCTGTCTCCTTGCTAGATTTGCTGTGCTTCACACATGCCAGCCATACTCTTTCTGAAATCAGTTATATAAATTATTAACTTAATTAAGTTAAACTTAATGCATTTATTTCCAAATTGTATTTAGCCTGAGGGTTGTTTAGGCTTGGAAGTGGAGCTGGTATCTCCAGACCCTCTTTTGGTTTTGTTAATGTTTTTTTTTAGTTTAGGTATAATTATATCAGGTTTTTTTGTTGGTTTTTTTTTTTGTTTTTTTTTTTTAACTGGGAACTGTAACTCATTTCATGGACCTGTAAAAACTCCAGATCAGTGGGAGTGACTTGTCTTAAAATCACAAAGTCCTTTTTCTCTGAGCAGTTCCTGGAGTTAGTGATGAGATTATTAAGTTTATAACTGATCAGTACTATAGCAACTCAGTCAATGCAAACAGTAACTGCTGTGGTCTTTAGAACTATCAAACATATTCTGTGAGTGAGGTTTTGTATTTCTTTATGGGCAGAGAACAGGGAGAACAGTTTTTTAAATGTCTGTGGTTGAATAAAATTATGGCTTCTAGCTGAACTGGCTGTTTAGATGAAGAGCAAACAACATGAGTTTTAGAGCAGTCACATCAGTAAATGACCCCCTTTTTTTCCTCTCCAATTGACACAGTTTAACAGCAGCCTAGTAGTCCCTATTTTTCATAATTACTTGTCTTTCAAATACGTTTCTGTTCCAGAAGTATCACAATGCTTCAGTAAGTCATAGTCACGTTATATTAAAAAGCTGAACAGAGCTGTACTGATACAGTCCCTGGCCTAATATTCTGGTGATTTAAATGGAAACTCCATCAAACTCTGGTGATTGTACTAGAGTAACATAAACTGACATGTAAGCAATTTGTGCAAAACCCTATACAGAACATTATTTTTGTTAGTGTAGCCATTTCAATTAGAGGCAGATGGAGTGAACTGAAATAGCTTCATTTATATGTGCTTAAATTGTGTAGGTAGATGATTCTTTGCACTGATGGAGCAAAGTATCATGCAAAATTAGTTAGAAGAACAGAGTGTTGCATTTAATCTCATCCTATAACATTGCTGAGAATGAGCAACCACAAGGGAGAATGTGAACGAGGAGGGGAAAAAGAGGGACCGGACTGAAAATGTAGTGACTATTTGAACTTGCTTTCTACTATTTAGTCATTACTTCTAAATCCGATTTTTTTTTTTTTTTTTTAAACATGTGAATGATGCTGCTAATTATGCTGGCTGCCTGCTCAGTCAGGCTGGGCTTGTCTCCCCAAGTGCTTCTGTTTGGTGTTACTGTGTAGAACTTGCATTCAATTATTTGCAGTAATTTTGGGGCACAACTCATCTTCTAGATGATTCTTCATGCCACAGGGGTTGAAGTGGTTCCTTTTGTTTAGCAAAACAAAACTGAATTCTAATGAGAAAGTTAATGTATTGGAAAATTACTCCAAATGGAATAAAATTGCATTTTGCTAACTAATTAAATTTATTTTTCATCCTTTAACATAAAAAATATCATCATTTCCAGAGCCTGGTATTTCTTTGCTTTCAAGGCCTTTGGGGGATGTATTGGAACTCACTCTCTATCTTACTTTCTCTCCATTCAGAAGATTGTTTCAAATGCAGACCTGTTTTCTGTGTCTCAGAGATTCATATAGTTCACTTTCTATTGCCTGTTTTCTTTGTATTAAGGACTCTTGTTCTCCTTTGCAGTCTGTAGCAATTCTATGCTATAAGTCTTCTAATTTTTGTTACACCATTGGAACATGTCATCTAAGTTAGTTAAACATTTAATTTGAATTTTCTCTGATTTTTAGTTCTTGTGTTGGTGGGAATCCTGAAGAGTTCAACATTTTTGTTATATTTATTGTAGCTTACCATTGGTTTGGATTTCATCTTACAGCTATTTACTTGGAGAAAAAATATTGGATAAGAGGTCCATTGGGGGTGTCAGAATTGCCTTGAAGATATGAGAGCTTCTGTGTCACATTGTGGTCTATGAATGGGTGTTTTTTGGCAATGTTCTTGCTGGGCTAGAAGGATAGCAGGTAGAACTCAGAAATGTACCTAATTTTCCCTTACTACATTGTAGAGCAGTCATGAGAAAGGGTCTGCAGAAAACGAGTGCTTTCATTCAGCCAACTTGCTGAAATGTAAATGTAGTTATTGGCCTGAAAACTTATCTGGGAGTCCTGTAAACACAGGTTTTATATAAAATGCTCCTTGTCACAGCTTTCTTACAAGTATCACAATAAATAAAATCTTTCATTATACTTCATTTTCTGATGGCCTGCAAATTTATTTGAAAGTTGGAAGATCATTGACAGGTGGTATTTTTTTTTAAACTAAACAATTTTTTAAAAAACCAAAAAGATATATAGTTAGATGGTGTTTGAACACAGGATGCTGTCTGAGTATGTGACCTAATCTCTTGCTGATGACTGACATTACAGAGAAGTCTGAGTTGAAGACATCTTTGAATCTTTTATCCAATCTTCCATTTTTTTCTTGCTTGTTCCCGTTTTATGCCCTGGCATCATGAAGTTAGAGAATGCAAACTACCGTGAGTCAAATGTAGTGGCAGTTCTGGGCTTCCAGGCTGGTCCCTCTGATTTTATGGTCATTCTCACACATGAGGACGGATAGGTTCCCAAAGTCTGGGACCTATCAAGGCTGAAGGCTTTCAGTTCCTATCATGAGCAACATCACAGAAGGACTTACTTTCAAGTGCACTTCCAAGACATCATCATGATCTAGCCATGCAAAGACTTGTGGCAGTGAGACCTCTCAGAAATTGCTATTCAGCTCTCGGGCTTCAACCTCCCAGCTCTGTGAGGGAAGGCCTTGAAGTCACAACAGGCTCCAGGACAACCAAAGTTACTAGTGAAAGCTTATCGATAAGGTAATTCAATGAAGCACTTTGATTTTGGTGAAAGACCATTTTTAATGAAACACATTTTTATAATTGGATTTTTTGTTAAGTGCAATTTTAATTTTTTATTTACTGAACAAGGAGAAAAAGTACAAGGTTTTAATCTACCTTTTAGAGTAAATAGTATTCTATGGAGGTTTAAATGAAAATACCGTTGGATTTGGATGTGCTGCAAGACCCTGACATTTTCTTCTTGTCTCATTTGTGTACACTGGCATTTAAAAATTGAGAATGCTGTTCTTTGAGGATATATTTTGTAATTTCAGCTCCATTCAGGAGTGTCCAAAATTTAGACTATCCCAAACGAATAAGAAGAATGAAAAGAGACTTTGGCTTTGAGTAGTACAACTTTATGAATATTTCTTGGAAATGTAGCTTTTTTTGAGTTATTTGCCATAATATTTTTAGGGTTTCAACTCAAATGATATGTTGTGCTCTACAAAACATCAGTGATTGAATTCTTCCAGAACTTTCTTGCCCTTTCAATGCTTTCAGACCATTTCTGCAATGTTTCTGTGCTTGCTTTTCTGATGTTGGCTGCTACATATATCTGTACTATAGAATGGAAGCTTAAATATTCACATAACATTGCTGATTTACCCTTCTCTCCTCTCTAGCTTCTACTGCCCCACCAGGGATCCTTCCCAGTGGAAGCCAGGGATGCTTCACTCCCTGCTGCCTTCCTTTGGTACATAAACAGGCCAGAGAGTGTATACTCAGAAGAATGAGTACAAGGCCTTCCCTTCCCTTCTCCTGAAGTGTAAATCACCTGCACATCACCAGTCCTTCATCAGGTTCAGCTAGAGCAGTTTTGGTATGAAAAGCTACTACAAGCTTTCAGGTAGCTCTGCCATTAAAATTATTGCTACGGTTGCTATTTGCAATAAGATTATCAAAATGTCTAACACTTAGGTGACCTTTATTCTATTCAGTTCTTGGGGTATTCAAGTTTAGAGAGCCTGACAGGGGGAAAGGAAAAAAAAGCTATGTAGGGATTTCACCTCTTTTGTGAAAATGACAGTGTAATAAATGTAGCTATGCATGACTTGCTGTTTTAATTAGTGGCCCATATAATACATGTAATGAGCCTAGATGGAAAGAGTCCTAACCTATCTATTATCATGCACATTGGGCTGAACATTTCTCTTAAATTAGTTCAGGATTTGGGCCGGTTTTATTTTTTAAAGTTAATAATTAATTGGAGCAGTAGTTAATTAAAGTAGTGCTGTGGTGTTAAGTTAGTTGGCAAATCCTTTTTTCTAATACTCTAACGGGAGGCGTATGCTTTGGTTAAATTCCCTGGTATTTAGAAAAGAACTTGCAAATTTTCTTCATTAGCTGTTGTTTTTATTATGTGCAGTTTTCTACATGAAAACAAATCAGGAAAAGAAGATATTAGCAAACGCAAATTGCCTCAATTCCTTTCCATAGTTGAGGTACCACAGACTCAGAGGTGTCTGAAATTTCGAACAAACTCTTTTTAACAGGATGAAACACCATCTTTATTGCCATTTAGAGCTTTTTCTAACACCAGTGGGAATCCGTTAAAGAGCACTGTCTGATGAACAGTACTGTATCAGGGATGACTGCCAACTTAGTAGCACCAGCCTGACCATAGCTTCACTGCCAGCGTGTGTGAGTAGTAGTTTGTGTTCAGAAATTACAAACAGGGAAGCTGGGAAGCTGTCAGGAGAATTAGGGGGGTTTAGTTTTGTTGTTCAGTAGAATCACAAGTATTGATACCTAATAGCTAGTTCTTCTTTTGAGAATAGTGTGGCCAAGGGAAAGGTATTTATAATTTAAACACTGATTTTAGCTGTGCTACCTTATTAAAAGTCCGAGTAAAATTTAGACTATATTCTTCTTAAGTGTCCAGATTGTCCCTGGATAAGGAATCCCACCAGGCTTTGAATCCTAGTCACTAATTTTTAGTGAACTTCCTGCAGGTGCATTTTTACATCTGACCCGAGACATCAGAGTGTGCTGTCTGTGGTGGGGGTTTTTGGTAGCAGGGGAGGGGGCTGCAGCAGTGTGCCCCTGTGAAAAGCTTCTCGAAGCTCCACCAGCTCCAAGTTGGACTCACCTCTGCACCAAGGCTGGGCCAGTTAGCGATGGTGACTGCACTTCCACAATAACGTATTTAAGAAGGGGAATCTGGGAGGAGGAGTGGGAGTTGTGAGGAGGACATCTAGGCAAACACTGAGGTCAATGGAAGAAAAGAGGAGGTGGGGGAGATGGGCCAGAGCAGAGATCTCCCTGTAGCCCCTGGTGAGATGGCAGGTTGTCCCCCTGCAGCCCATGGAGGTCACCAGTGGAGCAGATGCCCACCGGCAGCCCATGGAGGACCCCACGCTGGAGCAGGTGACTTTGCCCAAAGATGGCCAGGACTGTGTGGGAAGAAGCCCCCCCCCCCCGCCCCTTGTAGATCAGTGCTGGGAGGATTGCAGCATGCAGGAGGGACCCATGCTGGAGCATCCAGTCTGAAGGACTCGTGTTGGAGAAAGTCTGTGGAGGACTGTCTCCCATGAGAGGGAGACCAGGCTGGATCAGGGGAGGAGTGTGAGAAGTTCTCCCCATGAGGACGAAGAAGTGGCGGACTGATCGTAACCCCATCCCCTGCCCCCTGTGCTGCTGGTGGGGGAGTAGGTAAAGAAACTGGGAGCAGAGCTGAGCCTGGGAAGAAGGGATAGGTGGGTGAAGGTGTTTTTAAGATGTGGTAATGCTTCTCACTGTCCTACTCTGTCTGTTATGTGGTGTTGTTAGTGTTTGAATTAAATTGATGTTCTTTTTCTTCCCCTAACAGTCTTTGGTCCATGATCTTAATGAGTGAGTGTGTGTGTGTCCGTGTGTGTGTCCGTGTGTGTGTCCGTGTGTGTGTCCGTGTGTGTGTGTGTGTGTCCCATCTTTATCTTGATTGCAGAGCCTTTTGTTTTATTTTCTCCTTCCCATTCCTGAGGGGGACTGAGTGACTGTGTGGTGCTCAGTTGCCCTCTGGGCTCAAACCAAGCAACAGAGTTGGTTTCTACCTATGTGTTTTGAATAGAATTAAGGGAAAAGAAAAAAAAAAGTGAGCAGAGAGGATACAGAGCAAAAAAATTTAAGCAGAAATATCTCAAAGAAGTGGTAGATGGATTTCAGTAGCAGTTGTGACTGTAGGGCTTCAGGGAAGATTGTAGCTGTATGTAGATAGCAGTGCTAAAAAACTCTTATATTTAAAGAATATGTCACTCATAATACATGAGCACTGAGTACCAGTTAGGTCTGTGTGGTAGTCCTGTTCATTTTTGTGGCTGGCTTTTGCTTCTAGTATTTTGCTGTTCTCCAAGAACTGCTGAACAGCTTTCTAGCTACACTGGCTTGCTCAACATTTGAGAGCTCTTGCAGTTTGTCAGGAAAAACAGAGATTAAATACAAAATTTAAGACTTTACTCCTATAACTCTAGTTGAAACTAGTGAGATATCATGTAAGTAAAAGTATCTAGACTTGGACCTGTTATAATGTTTGGCACTCTCTCTTAGCAGTGTCTTGAACATTTAAAGAATAATCATACACACTTAAACACTGGGAACCAGGGTAGTAGTGAGATGCCCAGGAAGAACATGTAAGTCAGTGGAAAAACCACAGATAGAATTGCTGCCCCTGCTTTCCCTTCTGTCTTAGAACACCACCCATAGTTTTCAGGAAAAGAAGAAAAGCCACCAAAGAAAAAATGAACAGGGTTGTCTAAAAGTCTGTGGAGGGAGTAGAGAAAGGAGGAAGAACCATCTCTTACTTAAGATCTGGTGTTGATAATGTGAAATAATATTTATAGGCTGAGATCTGTAGGTTGCTTTAGTTAGAGTGACATGGGACAGGTATCAATTAGGGAAAATTTCCATAACATAATTAAGAGATAACACTTTGCTGGTCTCTTTTTTTTTTTTTTTTTTTTTTTTTTTTTTCTTTCACTTGAAAATTCTCCATTGATTTTAATTAAGCTTGTCTTCAACTCATGACCATAATCAATGTGATTTTTTTCCCAATTTAACAGCTAGCTTTGCTCATCAAGGAACTTTTCCCAGATGTAACATGCTCTAGTTATGGAGTTTAATTCTGTGCTATTCAACTGCTAGTTCCTAGAATGACTTAAAAATGCCTTCAGAATATAGAGCTAGAGCATGAATAAGTATAATTTTTCTAAATCAGTAAGTGCATATTCTCAATTTGTTGTGAATGCTTTATCCTTCCACAAAAAGCAGATACTTTAAATACTAAGTGCCTATTGGAAAACACTGCAAGGTATCTTTTTTTTCCTATGCCGTCTTATTAAGAGAAAGGGAAAAAGGGACACTTGCTAAACTGTTACTTGTAAAATTTAATAATCATTGCAATTTTTGTCATAGCAATTTGAGCAATCTACTCTCTGGAATCAACATAAATGCTTTTAATCTACCATAGTATTTGGATATAGTATATAGTATATGGGATAATCCTGTCAAAGGAACCATTCTGGATTGTTAGTTAAACCAAATTGCATATGCTTGAATGCTGAGAAAAAATGTTTCCTTTATAAGGGATTTCTGAATTCCCTTTTTAAAGGATTTTTGAGTTTCCTGTGAATAGTTCTGCTAAGACTCAGGACCTGATTCCTATTTCTCTACTGTCTTGTCACACCTATAGCAGGAAGTAACATCCATTGCCACTGACTTTCAATAGTTTCCTTCACTTTGTTGCTTGGGGAATATCAGGCAGTGACCCATAGTATGGGCTCATGTCCTTCAAGTCTGATTAACTTTAGCTGTGAGACAAAGCACCCACTAGATGTGCAGATAGTCAACAACTTTGTAATAGAGGGCAGCATGCTAATAAAGCCCTTATGCAAGTAGTACTCAGATTTTTGAATATGTGGTTATTAATTTCCTTGGGGAAATACTCAAGAGCACTTATCTGCATAATCAGTGCCTCACAAATATTAACTAATTTCTTCTCACAAAACTTTAGTAGGAGTCTTTTTTCAAGTAACTCAATTTCCCCCCCCCCAGGGTAGATGTTTCCTTCCATTGGAAATTTCTTGTTGTTCAAAACAAATAGATCCTGGGAGTCTCTCACTTGAGTACCAAATATGGGGAGTATAAGGATAAATGGTTACCTTGAAAAATTTAAATGAAGTTACTTCCAAGAATATCTTTTAATTCAAGTACTTTTAAACTTCTGAATATTTGCTGTAACAATCTTTCATAACACGTAATGATTTCAAGTTCCTTATGTTTATGGACTGAGTATTTGAATAATTTTTAGTATGTCTAATGTAATAACACTGTGAAATAAGATAGTTACTCCTATTTCACAGACTGTGAAGTATCAGGGCTGTCAGCTAATGGATTTATATTGCTCTGGGGTCTGAGCTCCCAGCTCTTCTTGGTACTCCACTGAGCCATATCCTAAATTTAATCCAGTCCAAGCACATAGGTGAAGTGCTTCACCAAGAAAAGCCTAATCTGACTCTTCGGTCAATGGATAGAGACAATCTGTATAGTACAATTTATTACATTTAAGGTGTGAGGTGCCTAGATGCAAATAAAATGTAATGCTATATACTTACTTAGTGGCATTGATTGCGGGGGGAGACTATCATCTTCCCTTACATTTAGCTAAACTTAGTACCTGGATTGCCTCAGCAAATAATCCAAAACCAGCAAGAAAGATTGTGAGGAGCAAAGACTGACAGCCAACCATGGGCTAGAGCTATTAGTATGAGACCTTTGCCCCTGTCTTCTAATACAGCTTTTGTATAGTGTAAATATAAGGACTCTCTATACCAGCATGGCAAACCAGATCTGTCTAAATAAACAAGGAAGAAAATAAATCCCTGTGACCCTGACATACTCCTACAGGCCCCAGAGGCTCTTTGATTAAGTAAAACTGTCACCTACCAGTGTTATCTTTTCACTTTCATTTTACTCATTAATCTTTGGTACTGCTAACAATAAGACATATTTAATGGGTACGTTAAGTCACTTGTAGCCCTTTATCTGTAGATTGCTGGCTCCTCTCCAGCTGCTGTAAAAGTGATTAAAATATGTTATTATGTCATGGCTGCTCAGTAGCCGAGACATTCCAAGTCATCTACCAGTGTATGAAAACCCACATCAGGTGGCTCAAAGGAGTCTTCATCCAGTTTCTGCTGAATTCGGAGTCAGGCTCCGGTGTGGAAGTAAACCAGTGATGCTGCATGCACCAACTCCCAATTCCTATTTCTGTCCTGTGTCCACTCTGGCTGAGAGGAGCTCTTTGATCTTTAAGGCTACCAGTCAGTGAACTACTGTGGATGGAATGATACCCAATAATAATTTTTGCAAATCAGGAAAAACTTGACTTTTACCTTTTAATAATTAGGGGTGATATCTCAGTTAAACTTCACTCTAGTCCCACAGCTCTGAATGTTTTGTTCATTGTTTAGGATCCTAAGGGCTGCCTACTGGAGCTTCTACTAAGACATGTTCAGTCCAGTCCTTGGGAACTGCTACTGTGAGATCAGAGATTTGAGGTTTCCAAGGCAAAGCTGGGTATTCACACACTGGATGGATCTTGGCTCCTGGCTCTTAGAATTCCAGTTGAATCAAAGCTTTACAACAGGGAGGCTGGAGGCACAAAGAAGCTCTACATTAAATTGATGTTTTTAGCATTTCCAGATTGACTACTGTGAATTCAAGACCATAGAAACCTAGAAAGCTTTCAAAGAGGCTCGTCCACCTTAATAAAAAGGAAGGGCTTGATCAACCAGTTGAGTTAAAATTTCTGCATTTGTAGTTTTCATTATGAGAACCTGAAGATCTGGATCCTCCTGGTAGATGAAAAATTGAAATTTCCCCTTTGAGCTTAACAAGAATTAAATATTCTTTGAAATGTCAGAATTTCATGTGAAAAGGGAATTTTAACTTTTGAGCAACTTTACTGTAATTGCCTATTCATCAGCTTCTGAACTAGTTATAAAATGGCCAGGGATTGGCCTTTTTTGTCGTGGTTTTGATGTTAAAGTTCATTTCACTCTACCTTGGCTTTTATAAGTGCAGTAATAGTTTAGTTTCTGCTTTGAGTTTTTTAATTTCCCTCTCACTTTCAGATAAAGGAGGATGTTCAAAGGAATCATAGTAGTTCAGGTGGAAGAAAAATGTGTATGAGCTGTCTGAATACAGAAACTATTAATTAAGAATATGCATTATAAATACAGTTTTTTCTAGAAGGCCACAGAATTGGTTGGCTGAAGCAAGTAAGTTTTTTCTTTGCAGTGGGAGTTATGAAGCAATGTAGATTTTAGTGTTCAAAGTACTGTAGGATTAATTATAGTCCTAAAACCATCAGACTTTCAGGAAACAGAACCTGATCCTTGAAAAGAATGAATGGCTCCTGAAAAGAGAGGGTGCAATCTGAGTATGCTGTAAGATGTTGAAAAGGACTGTCTTTGTCTTCTCTTAAGAAAGACTCAGTATCTCACAGGATTAGTCTCCTTATTCTTATTAAGGATATGCATCTTGAAGAGTGAGTGTGAATTGAGATATGGCATGGTTGTGAGGGGGTAATATATTCATAGGTCTGTTGAAAGGCATAAACCTTAGTTTAAAAATATTTTAGATAGTTTTATTAATAAAGAAAAAGTTGAAATGTTTATAACATTTACAGAAACCTTTTGGTATATTAAGTTAAAATAGTTATTTTGCTTACTGAACCTCTTGACTATGCAAAGAAAAGCACCCCTGTATTATATTCATTGAACCGTTAAATGGGAGTCCAGCAAGTGATTAAAATTAATAGGTCAGCATAAAACTTGGGTGGATGCAGAAGAAAAAGCCCAGGGTGACTAGCTGTCAAAATGCTTCATCTGTTTGTCAAGGTGAGCGATGTAGCCCAATTTTTTTATAATAGTCTTCTTATTTGAGCTTTATTATAATTCATGTGTGCATTTCCAGTGGGAAATCTATAACTATTCTTTGTAAAAATATACCATGGAATATATTTCTAGTTAACTTCGAAACAAAATTGTTTTCCTATTCAGTGGTGGTAGTTTATTGAACTAATAAGTAAGGCATAATATGTAAGTTACATTTACATTAAAGACCTACACAGATGTTTGCTGTAGGTTTGCTAGCCTGAAAGCTCTAGAAGAGATTGTAGAGCCAAAGGAAACATACAGAAGGAGAAAAGGACACCGGTCAATGTGTGCCGCACTCAGTAGAAATGAACAAACTGAAGCAGTGCAATTGCAGTTCCCAATGCTATCTGAATAGACTGATGCTTTGGCAAATGAGAAATGTGTAACGTCAGGCAGGAAGATGCGGTGGGTTGCTGCTTACTTCATTTATATATTTTTTTCTGAGAAGAACAGTGGAGCTCCTGGGGATGAAGAGTTTTTAACCCACTTGCTGCTGAATAAATGACAGATATGTCTATTAGGCTGCACCACACTGTGCTACCGAATCAGAGTGGCCACCGCTTTCAGTGAAACACTAATGGAACATCTGCAGCACGGCAGGGAGCAGGCTGGGCCCACAGTGAAATGATTATACTTTGCTGCAGGTTCTAATCCTTATTAGTAAGTATTTTGAAGTCCTAGCTCATTTACCTTTCTCTTTTACGACAGTAGACAGCTTTCCTATTATACCTCGTTGCGGCTAAGCCTTGCATATGTGATGTCAGTAACTCTCTCCCTTTTGCATTCCAGGGACTTCAATTAAACTTCTGGTATGAATAATACATATATTTTGAGTTAAAATGAAAGAACACTGGACAGACACTGAATATTTTTGTATTGCGTTCTAAGTTAGCAATCTGAAACAGACACTAAATTGTAAAAAGCCTGACATAGCTTAATCCTTTAGTAACAAAAAAAGGCACATAGCTCCATGTCTGAGTTTAACTAAATTCAAATTACAAGACTGGATTCTCATCACAGTTAAGCAAGTATGAGTCTGAAATAACTTTCCTGACAGTGTTATTGTGGATTTACACTAGCATAATAGAGAATTGAATATGGATTTTGAACTTAAATCCTTTCACCTCTCATTTAAATTTAAAAGTAATTTACCTGAGCCTTTTGCTCTAACAGTTTTTAAGTCTGGACAGCTCACGCTGAGTGCATGGTCCATTTGAGTGACAGCAGGAATACTGTCTGAAAACTAGGCAAGGATAACAGGCAAGTTTACAGATGTGGCTAGTACTACCTTAACTCATGTTGAAGCCTTCTCTGGACACACCTGCAGTACACCTTGACTCCTTTTGAGTCACCACAATATACCTTTCTTGTGCAGTGAACTGCTTTCATTTTAAATCATGTTGTATTGCCTTCCATAACAAGCCCCAGACTGTTGACGTTAACAGGGTAGATGGTAATGCCTTGATTATTGGTTTGACCTAATTATCTCCATGATGTTAAACAACAGTCAGTGGTGGAAATAGCTCACAAGTCTCTTTTCATTAAAGAAAGTCACTGGGTTCAGATCCTGTAAAATCAGATCCTGTATTTTGCTCCTGCTGTGCATTTTTCAGTATAATTCTTAGGAATTCATTCAAATTTATCACTGAATCTGAGATGCCACATTGCACTGCTGGCAGGAGGTGGACAGCCATCCTTTGAGGCACAAGTCCTAAAGTCTTCCCTTTGCCCTAGAAGGATTTTTTAACTGCAGATATGGTCTTGGATATAGGAGGCTGTGTGATGCTTTGAGGTGCAGAGCTGTATCTGGCCTTTTTCATGGCATGGTGTGCCATCTTGGTGCAGGCCCATTGCAAACCTGCAGCTGTGCAGGAGAAAGAAGACCAAATTTATTTCAGGAAATTCACCCCTTTCATTGGTTGGAGTATTTCACTTCTGAGGAAATGGGAAGATCTCAGTGTGGCTGTTGAACTGCATTAGCTCAGGTAGTCTTGACAGGATGATTTTGCAGACAAAATAATAAATCACATTTTGTTAAAGCACTTGGCATGGACACTGGTAATGAATAATGTGGCCCTTCTTCAGTATTTAATCTTCATTATCCAACTGTTTCATACATGCAATTCTTATGTTAATGTTCTTTAACAAATGTTAAGGGGCTCAGAAAAGGCTTGCCCACAGCTTACCTACAACCTGTCTAAATGACCATGCTGTTTATTTTCAGATATGTTTTCACTTATCTCCAGTTTCTGCTTTCTTCCCCACATATCACAGAATCATCTAGGTTGGAAAAGACCTTGAAGATCATCTACTCCAACCATTAACCTAACACTGACAGTTCCCAACTACACCAGATCCCTAAGCTCTAAGTCGACCTGACTCTTAAACACCTCCAGGGATGGAGACTCTACCACCTCCCTGGGCAGCCCATTCCAACGCCCAACAACCCCTTCTGTAAAGAAATGCTTCCTAATATCCAGTCGAAACCTTCCCTGGTGCAACTTGAGGCCATTACCTCTTGTCCTATTGCTTGTTACTTGGTTAATGAGACTCATCCCCATCTCTCTGCAACCTCCTTTCAGGTAGCTGTAGAGGGCGATGAGGTCTCCCCTCAGCCTCCTCTTCTCCAGACTAAACACCCCCAGTTCCCTCAGCCGCTCCCCGTACGACCTGTGCTCCAGACCCTGCACCAGCTTCGTTGCCCTTCTCTGGACACGCTCGAGTCATTCAATGTCCTTTTTGTAGTGAGGGGCCCAAAACTGAACACAGGAATCGAGGGGCGGCCTCACCAGTGCCGAGTACAGGGGTCAGATCCCTTCCCTGTCCCTGCTGGCCACGCTATTGCTGACACAAGCCAGGATGCCATTGGCCTTCTTGGCCCCCTGGGCACACTGCTGGCTCCTGTTCAGCCGGCTGTCAATCAGCACCCCCAGGTCCCTCTCTGACTGGCAGCTCTCCAGCCACTCCTCCCCAAGCCTGTAGCGCTGCTGGGGGTTGTTGTGGCCCAAGGGCAGCCCCCGGCATTTGGCCTTATGGAAACTCCTCCAGTTGGGCTCAGCCCATGGCTCCAGCCTGTCCAGGTCTCTCTGCAGAGCCTCCCTGCCCTCGAGCAGATCAACACTCCCACCCAACCTGGTGTCATCTGCAAACTGACTGAGGGTGCCCTCGATCCCCTCGTCTAGATCATCAATAAAGATGTTAAACAGGAGTGGCCCCAAAACTGAGCCCTGGGGGACACCACTTGTGACCGGCTGCCAACTGGATTTAACTCCATTCACCACAACTCTCTGGGCCCGGCATCCAGCTAGTTTTTTACCCAATGAAGCATGTGCCCATCCAAGCCATGAGCAGCCAGTTTCACCAGGAGAATGCTGTGGGAAACGGTGTCAAAGGCCTTACTGAAGTCAAGGTAAACAACATCCACAGCCTTTCCCTCATCCAATAAGCAGGTCACCCTGTCACAGAACGAGATCAGGTTTGTCCGGCAGGACCTGCCTTTCACAAACCCATGCTGACTGGGCCTGGTCATCTGGTTGTCCCAAATGTGTTGTGTAATGGTTCTCAGGATGAGCTGCTCCATCAGCTTCCTGGGCACTGAAGTCAAGCTGACAGGATGTAATTTCCTGGATCATCCTTCTGACCCTTCTTATATATGGGCGTCACATTGTCCAATTTGCAATCTGTTGGGAAAATTTTGCAAATGTTGTCTTTGTAAATCATCTAGGAATATGTGATACTCTCACTTTATCAATTCAGTTCTGCTGAAGTATGGTGTACTATACATGGGGACAAAATTCTATGAGAAATGGTCATTTCAGGTATGCATTACCCCTGGAAAAAACTTAATGAAGTAAGGGTTCATTAGGAAGAAGTAAGGTAATTAGGAAGAGAATTATCTGTGATTTGCAAAGGAAGTTTCCAAGCTTTCTCATTTTCTTTTTAAGATTCAGAATTGCTAAAGGAATAAAATAATTTTCTGACTGAGAACATAATGCTTCTCTGAAAAATAATAAACATGGATTATATTTCTATGTAATCTGTGCTTTATTAAGGTTAAAAAATAATACTATGTAATTGTGTAGTTCATTTTGAATAGAAACCATAAAATTATTTGCAAAAGTGACTCTTTTGCAAAATGGAAAACTAAGGACAGAGAGGTTAAAGACCTGAATTTTAGAAGTGTGGAGCATTTAGAATTCTACTTGAAGTCATGGTGAGTTGTAAGTGCTCAGCACCTCTGAAACTCAATCTTGTCCAAGTAGGCAGCCAACGTCAGAGTAGAATTCAGATTCTTCACCCTCTCATCTATGCTCTGTCCCTTAGAGACTATGTGTATGTTCCAATATATGATTAATTACTAAAATAATAATTGCAAATCCATATGGTAATTGGTTTTAGTTCTCTTTGATGTGGATTGTGCAGAGTTATGGGTAGGTGCCAAATGTCTTAGGAGGTCATGGATGGTCTCGTGGGGCTAACACCATGGCAACACTGATGGATGCAGAATTTCCAAGTGATGGGTTTACAAAGGAGAGGGAAAAAGAGGACTCTTACTCATTATGCAGGCTGTCAATATATGTTCAAACACAGGGAATACAGATGGAATGTGTCTTAAAGTTACTGTAATGTCTCAGCATAATAATGATGCACTGAAAACTATTGATAAGCAGCTGCAAGCTAAAGCCAAAACAGTGGGTATGTAACTCTCTGACATATCCTAGCTTTCTTTGTAGTTGCTATTTTGTCTGTCCTGTGACTACTGCAGTGTGGTTGCACAGCTAAACTAATACTGGAAAAGTGTTCTGTTTGTGATTTCTTTTGTATTTTGATACTGAGCAAGTGGCCAAGTCTTCAAGTGGCCACTTAGTTCCAGGTGTGAAGATTAACCGTGTTTAGAGATGGACCAAAACTTTTCTACAGTGTCCTTGTCTTCAAAGACACCAGTTTATTGAAGCCCAAATATTTACATGCTTTCATAAACTTGCAGCAGAACACATGCATGAGAACCTTCTAGTTTCCAGGAAATTTTGCTAGACGCGGTGCCTCCAAGTCAGTGATTTCAAGATTTCTAGTCTGCATCCTGTGATCTGGGAGAGCCTGAGATTAAGGGAGGGCTTTTGTAGATTCAGCTCTGACTTTGGAGCAGGAAGCTCTGAATTCACCCCCATGACAGGGGTCTCAGGGCTCCTGAGAAGGTGCAACTCTGGAGCTGGAGGACTTGAGAAGCATCAGTAATCCTGCCTGGGGTCATAGTTCCCAGACCTGCTGGGTTCCTGCTTGTTGGACCAGGGTGCTGCAAAATCTGGTAGTCTTCCCTGTTATTTAGATACTGCATGCTGATTAGAAGAAATGGTATTTTTTCTTCTCCCCTGACGAGTTTAAAAAAGGCTAGTTTCCGTTTTGTGTCAGAATAGGTTGCATCACAGTTCTGCATGCAGGTCTTCCACTTTCCTCTAAGCAAGGTTTCTTTGTTCTGCCTTCCACATTATCTGCTCCTAGGGAAAGGGAGAGGAAACAAGGAGAGTAATAGCTTTATCTTTGTAACTGGGGAACTCCCATATCACAGTGAAATGCAGCTCTAAAGAGAAATAAAACAAGGAAATGAGCAAGTAGGGTAGAAGTTCCCATTTGCTAGCTTCAGATTTGGAGTTTCCCCACACTGAACAAGTGCAAGGCATAAAGTGTAAGGAAAAACTGTCACTCCAGAACATGTGCTGACCTTGATCTTATTATATTTATCATTCAAGACTACACTTGTCAATCTGCAATGTGTAACTTGCGGTACTGTAAATCTAAATGGTGGCCATAATGTTTTCTTTGTTGTTTTGGTTCTGCTGCTTTAGATTTCAGTCTTTTATAGTGAGCTCTCTTTATATCTCTAGAGACCAGCCAAGAATTGTTTATCTGAAATCCCCTTGTTATAAAGATAATGTGCAGTTTTAAAGTGCACTGTATTTAGAAATATTTGGACCAGTGATTATCTACACATTAAAGTAATAAAAGAGGAAAATTTAGAGATAAACACTGCAGGAGGTATACAAATGGATACTTAAAGGCTTTAAAATGGTCCTTCTTGCTTTCATATTCATATTTCTTAGCACTTTATAACTCACAGCTGGCAAAATGGTTGTCACAGAATGTTTTGCCACGAGTTAAATCCATCTAACCTTCTGACCAAGCCTCCTAAGCTAGTAAACATTAAGTCGTTAGAAAGCATATTTGGCAGGGCAAAGACTTGTTTCTTTTTGCTTCTGTGCACAAAGCTGTCATTTCTCTATTTACCTTTCTGTCTGTCGTATTCTGAAATTTAACTAATATAAAACTAATGGTACAGGAGTTTTGCTTTTTTTTTCCAGTAAACCTTGGAGTATCAAATATAATCGAATAATCCTGGATATAATGTGTGTCCTGTGAAGAGGGATGTGCGTGTGTTGGAGATAGTGTCACTGTTAGTCTGTCTACTTTGTGGGAAAGCAAACTGTCTTTGAAATTGGTGCTATAGATACTTGGATTTTTAAAAGAACCCCACATGAGTTTACAGAATCATAAACAGGACAAGAAGGGATTGCAAGGCTTCATCCACTCTGTCTCTTGGGTATAATACAGGACCGAATAAACTTACTCTGTTTTTGATAGGTATTTGCCTAGTGTGCTCTGGAAACATTCAAGGGTGGTAATTCTACAATGCTTTCATGCAGTCTGCCACATTTCCTGACTGTCCTTGCCACTAGAAAGTTGCATTTTCCCCTCAAATCTTTTCTGCTTGTCCCCTGCTGTTTTTTAAGCCATTACTTCTCTTTCCATTCTCAGGGTGGATAGGGAGATTAAAACATCACCTTTCTTTTTAACAGCTGCCCTTTTTATATTTGAAGACTGTTATTCTGCCTCCCCTCAGTCTAAGCTGAGTCCTGATTTTTCTCAATCTTTTGATCAAGTTTTCTAGATCTGATCATTCATGCTGTTTGCTCCTTAATACCTTTTGGTAGGTCCACATCTTTCTTGAAGTGCCATGCTTAAAAAAACTGTGTAATGATGCAGAGTGGGTTTTAGCTGTGCACAGGTGATCAGGAGACTTGATTAACTTTTATCTCACAGATGCTATTCCTCTTCTACGCATTCTAGGTAGTGTGAAACTGTTGGCAGCAGGAGAAGGAAAGAGGTGTTTTTAAAGGCCAAATGTCTTTCACTTTTCTTAAACGAATGGTCTGTTAAGACAGCACTGGGCTAATCACATGAGTAAGACACGGAGGACTCCGACTTCAATAAATGCTATCATTTTATGTCATCTCAACTTTTTAAAATACATTGAGGGAGTTTTAATGCATTTTTCTATCTGATTTTAATTTAATATAATTTCACATCTGGCTAAGTAGAGATAAGTATGCTGGTTATTTCAAAGTTTAGAGAGTTGCTAGGTCAGTATTTTGCAGCGAGGGTTTCATAATAGTCATCATAACACCAGAGCTCTAACAAAGTAGAATATGCAACTGTAATCCATGGAGAATCATATTAGCATTTCTGCATTGCTAATTCTGACAATGGTAACATACTTCAATTTGATAAGGATTTCATTAATGCAGCACGGGCCTTTGTCCTAGTTTCACATTGCTTTAATATTAATGACAACATGCCTGAGACTAGATCACATTTAAACGTCAGTAGAATTGGTGGGTGGACCAAGATGAGACTAAATTATTCACATACAAACAAGTGCATTAATGATTTTCTGTAAGACTTTTAACTTTTGGGAATGGCATTTGCATACCTGACAAGAAGCACTAAATATATCTGGCAGGAGAAAACTGCAATATGGCTGATTTTTTGCCAATCTACAGGAGTAACAGATGTCTATTTAGGTTTCTTATGTAAAGGAATAATTTAAATCTAACCTCAGACTGTAAATATCAAAGATATTTTAAACAAAACAGACTTTTTTATCAGTTCAGGGAAAGGTCACCTATAAATATTTCATTAGCCAAAATCATTAATTTCAATTACACGTATATTGAATCTAATTCAATCACTCTTAATCTCAACTACAATTAAAATATAAAGTGGGCTGAATCTACTCTGGAATATTCAAAGCTAACAATTAATAAAGCAATATTTCAAATTAATATTACTATGCACTGTTGCTGTTTACATGAAATACACTGAAATTAATAAGGACAGGTCAATTTATTTCCTATTCAACCTTGCTAGTCTTGTAAAGATATGTTTGGCCTGAATATGAAATTTGGCACAGTTTTTTACCTGGGTCCCTTTGATGTAATGATATACAATATGCAAAGAAAAGCAAAAGAATGATACAAAGATTTTCTGTCCTAGAAAATCTAACAGAGAAGATGAAATACCAAAGACCTGTGAATGAAAGACATGACAGGCTTCTTTCTTGTACTCCTCCAGCTCCCTCTAACTGTGTTTTTTGTCTGAATGAGTTATTAGTTTCTCCCCAAGTTCCCTTCATCTGAGTGACACACTGCATGTATAAGATATCCGGAATGTGAACCAAAATGTAGAATTAGCCTATTGAAATTATGCGTCTGTGTTCAGTTCTTTTTCCATGTTCAGATTTCATGTTTAGATTTTCTGAGCCTGACTGTCGCGTGTAGCTGTCACTGAACTGTCACCTACCATTGCCTGGATAAGTGTTTTAATTATCTCTCTGTGCCGAAGGAAGTGGAAATTTCAAATATTACAGTTTTGATAGGGCCAGTCTAGTTGGCAGATACATCCCCAAAGTGCTCAACTGAGAGCCAGGGGGAGACTGTGCTAAAAGCAATCTGAAATATTTTAAAAAAGAAAGAGGTTATTAGTTTTCAAAGATATTAAATGTAATAGATATTTTCTTCATGTGTTGCTCAAAACTGTATTGCACAGTTGGTGGGATTATGAAGAACATGATGGAAAATGGACTGAAGTCGATGGGAGTCTCTCCATTGGTTTAAGATCAGACCTTTAATAAGAACGCTCTGTTCTGTCATGGAGGAAACGTTGGCCTCACTCTCTGAAATGCCAGTTAGGGTGAGACTGTCACTCTGGGATCCAGTCCTCACGTGAGTATCAACTGATGTGTTGCTGTATCATAACCCCAGATTTTATAAAATCTCCTTGCTCCATGAGTATGTCATGGCACTCATTCCTGAGAGGAATAAGACATACATAATTACTTATGCACTGTGTGTGAATAGCATCAGGCTTCCACTTCCAAGGTGACATTAACGCTGAATATCATTTAACGTGCAGATGTACTCCTGAGAGAAGACACATCTCTGTTTTCTGTGCTGACATTGTAACTGATGAAGCAGGCACCAGTGGTTGGGTAAAGGGTTCCTGGTCTTTCTGGGAACTGTCATGATACTCCAGACAGCACTAATGGGGGCTGGAAATGGAGTGAAAGATGGTTGGGATGGTCTCTGCACTCAGCCAGATGGATTTGCCTGTTTCAGATGGGAACCAGCCGGGTGTTAAACTTCGCATACAGATGTTAGGGAGGTCTTCTGTTCCTCTCATTCCCACCTTTATTCTGACATTTCTTCACTGTTTTTTTTGAAATGAAGCCTTCATTATCTTTCAGAGATCAGTTTTGAAAGTAACATTCAAGTTTGCCAGCAACATAGTCTGTAAAGACCTGTTGGGTAGGACTTCTTTTATTCCTGAGCTCTGAGTTACAAATATATTCCTGTACTCAATGACTTCTCTTGGCACTTTCAGAAATAAGTGTAGAGAATGAAACCAGTTCCAGGGGTCTCTTTTAGCTTAATGTATTGATTGATTATGCACACATAACTGTAACAAGATAGTTGCAAATGTGCATGCCGATTGTGATAAAAATTTCTCATTGGAATGTTGATTTTTCAGTCTTTCCAAATTAGAAAAAGGACTAGAGGTGATGCAAAGGAGAGAGAAAAAAATCATAACAGTTAGTTCAGCCACATAAATACCTTACCAACTCTATACTCGTATTGCACAAATCTTGATTCAGCCAGCAAAGTGTAAAAAATAAATATATTGTATGCTATGACAAGTAAATTAGATTTTAAAAAATCAGGTTTAATTTTTCAGAATGAGGTTAGCACAGTGATGAAGACTTTTAAATATGATTATAAGCTAGCTGCTATGGGTTATTTACTTGATTTGGGATGTTGAGAAGAGGAGGATGTGATATTAATCTTTAATATAATTTAAATGTTGGGGATGGAGTTCAAATATTTATGACACTATTAATTGTGCTGAAGAGTGCAAAAAACAGGGCTTTATCCAATATGTAAGTCTAAAAATGTGATAGGCATAGGTTAAAACCTCTGCAATTATTTTTATGAAATATTTGCATAAAAGGAAGCTAAGTTGAAAGACTCTCAGTCATTAGCCTAATGCTGCAGTAGCTGATATCCTCATAAAAGTTATTTTACCATGTCTAAATATTTTCAATGTGTATTCTCACAGGTTTATAAAAACCTCTTTTTATTTAAATGCTTACTGGTATAGTGAAAAGTGTGATAAGGTCTCAATTACATGTCATAGGTCTAGAAGACTTATATCGACACAGTGTGTTTGTCTACAAACATAAACCAACATAATGTTTGCGCTTAGTCTAGAGACTCCAGCGCTTGAGATAATTGAAACAGTTAACAGTTTCAGTTAGAAGCACAGATTTAAGACTAATTACTTGAGGCTGAAAGATTATTCCATTGATGACCATGATAAGAAAACGATATTTCCTTCATTATGTTGATGATTTTGTTTCCTGTATAGTTGAAGACTCCAACATCAGAATAGGAAAATCTCAACCCTTCCAAAACATAGTGAATATTTGTTGATAATCTGACTATGTTTCATGAACTGACTGAATCTTATTTCAAAGGTCTGGAATTGCAGTCAGGCCTGGGCTGTCTCAAATTACAGAACTAAGATGTATACAGTTCATCTGCAGTTGTACTATAGAATTTCTTCTTTTCTGAATGTAGCTTTTGTCTGCATAGTTTACTTATATATAATGGGCAATTAGTCTTTTGAAATCACTTACAGATGAAAGAAAATCAGGCTAACTGACAGTAATAATCCTCTGAGCTAAGGTTTTTATTAGGTGAGATGCTACATCCAGCACAGTAGATTCCAAATCTAAGTAATTATCAAAATCCAACATAATTTTTAGTGTAGGCTGTATCTTCATCTGAACATAGAAAGTTTGGAGAAGTTTACTGATGCTTCGCTAAAATATCAGCATAATTAATAGATAGGCCTCCTTCTTCTCCAGTTAAAGGGGCCTGATGAAAAGCATCAAGGTGAGAATGGTGAATCCAAGAGTAAACACTGTGAGAAGTTGCTGACACTATCCATCTGAGAGATCCATGCATTTTTAAGGTGCTAGTCTTTGTTTTAGAGTGCTTAAGCTTATGTAGTGGAAATATTGGTTAACAGAATAATTTAGTGATTTCAAAACTGTGGTTTAACTACAGGTACCAAATCAATGTGTAAGAGACAGTATCTAGAGCAAAACGAACAAATTTGTCTAATCAGGGATGCCCATTTAATTATGTATTGACTTGAGCTGAGATGTTCAGCTTGTTCTCAATACTGAATATCACTTTTCCATATAAGGGGCTATTACTGTCTCAACTGTGGCACAGTTTCTAGCCTGCTGATTAGAGTACTCTTGGAGAAATGGTTTGTTTGAAGCCCCATTGGCAGGAGTTGACTGTCCTGCTTGTAAATTAAACAGCTTTTCCTGTTCTGCATACTGTTTTGAGTCAAATCATGTCCGCCAGTATATTTCTGACAGCAGAACCCAGTGAAAGGTCTCTAGAAGGTGTAATAAAACTCTGTGTGCACTAAGGAACTTCATTCTTTTGACTGGGACTGCAGTGGGGTTATATGTAAGGAAGAAGCTTTATGTACAGGTCATGCCAAGGTGTTCAATGCTGACAGCATACTGGGGCACATTTATCTCAGAACAGAGCTTTAGCCACATGAGAAATTTTACTGCAAAAACTTAGATATCATAAGTAGGTGTTCAGGGTATCTTACACCTGGATTTCAACACCCAAGTTTTGTTAAAGAACAGAAGAGTTCTTTCCATGTTACTCATTCATCAGGTTTCTGTTCCTGGTTTTGATCAGGCAATGCTGGGTGAAGTGTCCGAGGTAAAAGTATGTGTGAGATACAGATTAGCAGGCTGAGGAGGTTTCAATCACATTTCAGATGAGTAACCAGTATAAGTTCTAGGGTGTTATTTTGACAGATGATAGCCCTTCTGGTAGTGGTCTTTTGAAGGGATACAGGAGGATGGCTGAGGAACGCCCTTCTGTTTAAACTGCATAACTGTGCAGGAAGCAATGTGTCATTGGACCTTAAATGAATCGGTGATGTGTGCTTGGGAGGGAGATTTGACATTGTAGACCCAGAGTATGCATGTACTGAAGCTGAAAGCAGAAATAGCCTGGAGAGAGGGATGATTTTTTTGTAGCCTTGATCAGCGCAATTTCTTTTGGTCCGCACTTCAAAATTTTGCTGGTCTAAGAAGCTGCAGGATTAGATCATTATTTGTAGAGTATAATGGCTGATATTCTGGGCTGCTGTTCATGAAGTTTTTACATTCTAGAGTTAGTAAAGGCAGTTCCTTATTCAAAGTCCTTGTTAAGCAAGAACATAGTTTTTTTCCACTCTTCACAGAATCACAGAATCAACTCGTTTGGAAAGGACCTTGAAGATCATCCAGTCCAACCATTAACCTAGCACTGACAGTTCCCAACTACACCATATCCCTCAGCGCTATGTCAACCTTACTCTTAAAATGTTAAAATGTTTTGTTCTGTGCTTTCTCAATGGGGAAACTAAGCATTTTTCTTTCAGTTTGGCCGAGTGGTCAGCACTCTGTGTCACTTTTGCTCATCACGAACACCTAAGCTCTCTTCAGTAGCCAACATGGCTAATGTTTGTTATACATTTCCTCAACAGTTTCTTTATCTTCACCCAATGAAGCAAAGGTTCATCAGTATCTTTCAGTCACTTCACTGTCTGTGGGGATGGAAACTTGCTAAGATTTTTATTTTTAATTAGGTTCCTTAAAAGATACACACTGTGTATGTGCCAGAAAAGGTGATGTCAAAGCAGTATCCTCTGTTCTAGAAAGAGGAAGTAGTAAGACCTATGACTTTTCATAACTATTCAGAAAGTTCATGCCCAAACTCCCCGTCACATTCCCAGGAGTTTTGTCTCTTCAGCCTTCTGTTGTGTCACAGCAAATGCTGTCATTAAACACAATTGTTATCTTGTAACATTGTAAGTTCTTAAACTTGAAGGGACAAGGTCTGGTACCTGATTGGAAATTTCACTGAAATCAGTAAGAGTCAACAAGAAGAGGGCTAGATTAGCTCATATAATGTATTCTGCAGAAGAGATGTGTTGTAGTGATCTTTACTACTTGGCAATTCCTAAGCATTGAGGGCTGCATGTCCATCTGTGTCCCATTACCATGGTTTGGCCCAGATATGATGAAAGTGTAAGCAACGTGAGTCATGTCAAGAGTCATCCATGCTACCGTGACAAATCCTGTGTTTCTATGAAAGATGAAAAACATCCTTTGCATTATAGGGGAAGTTAGTTTCAGGCAAGAAACCAGGAGTGAATAAATAAAGTACTGGGTATCTGAAAGGGTAACCAAAAGAGACTGTGTTGTGTCTTCTCTTTCTCATACCATAAAAGTCTTATTTGGTGCAGTCTGAGCAAAGAAATTTTGGAACTTTTCTGTCTGTGCTTTCACATTCTTTATGGTCTCATTATCACTTCAGAGAAGTTCTGTACTTTTATTCCTCTTGCAAAGAAACTAGTACTAAAAGGAAGAGCAATGCTTCTCAAGTTATTTTAGGGTTCTGAATGTATTATCTAAAATACTCCACAGGATTTGAAGAAAGCCACTATTGTTTATGTTGAGGTTGTTACAAAAGAAAACCAGAAACTCTCATGATGGTGGTGTTAGAAGCCTACTTCTGAAATTGTGTTAGTAATTTATAAATAACTATGTAAATAATGCTTGAATTTTTATATATAATTGAATATCTGAAGATAGATATTTCTGATTTTTAAATACATCTGTAAATACATTGGACAGTGTTTGTTGGAGAATATAACATATTATGTATCATTCTCCACTGTTACCAAGAAGAAACTGAATGCAGGTTCGATGAGATTTAGTGTCTGGTCAGTATTACTTTGAGGAAGGGATTCAGGCATTGTGTTCTCAGCTGACTACACCAAGTCATTGTAATTTTTTCTAACCTATTTAATAAGTGGAAGATAAGAATAAAAGCAGGTGGCACCACCTGCAGTGAGAGCAGCAGTCCCTTAATTATACTTGTACAGCCCTGGAATTTGTGTTGAAGTGAGAACAAGGAAAGTAAATTCATAGGAATTTGTATATGATACAAAATAAGCAGCAATACAAAAACCAACAGAACAAAACCAAATGCATTTCTTTTACTAGATGGATATTCATTCAGAATAAATGTAAACTTCTCTACTGGTGACTCAGGTTGATACTAGGTGATAGTCCAAACATGTGCTGACCAGTTAGAGAAAAAACTATTGTCAGTAGCAACAGCAGTGGTAGTCTCCATGGTGACAGAAGAGGTAACAACAGACCAACTATTTAAAAGGAAGAATAATGCCTTTGACAATTATTAATCTTTATTTATTCACCTTTGGATAATTAAGCATGAGAGACAGCAGTACTCTTGTTTTTTTCTTTTCTTTCCTACATCCCCTCCTCCTCCACATTTTTCTCAAGATCCAGTCTTGCAGCCTGCTTGGTGCACATGTAGAGCACAATTCACTATTTGGTTTTAGATGATCAGTTACAAAACTTGAAATGGTTTCTAATCTGGGAATGATGTTCTCTAAAAAAACTATTTAGGCTGTAATCATATGTTTGTGGAAAAAGTGAGAGATCTTAGCCAGAACTGTCAAACCTGGAAACATAATAATAACTTCTTAAATCTATCCTGAAGTGTGTTAAATATTTGAAAGCATTTATGTCATGACCTAATGCGGCATACTTTATGCCTTTCCAAGGGTGTTTTGCTAGAAGCAAGGAAGTGAAGTGAAAAACCTGTGTGCACAGCTGCTTATCATTTCACCTACTGGTGTTCTTACTTCCCACTTTCTTTTCTCACTCCAGTTCTGTTGAGGATTAGAAACATTTTTAGTGGACATTTCCTAGCCTCACCTAGAATAATCTCCTGGAAACCATTTCCAAACACCTCAAGGACAAGACGTTGATTGGGAGTAGTCAGCATGGATTTACAAAGGGAAAATCATGCGTAGCCAACCTAGTAATAGCCTTCTACAATGGCTTGGTGGACCAGGGGAAAGCAGTTGATGTTGTTTACTTCGACTTGAGTAAGGGTTTTGACACTTTCTCCCATAAGCTGACAAAATGCAGATTGGAAAAATAAACGTGATCTGCACTGAAAACTGGTTAAAAGGCTGGGCTCAAAGTGTTGTGATCAGTGGCACAAAATCCAGTTGGAGGTAAGTGACTAGTGGTGACTGGACTGCTGACAGTGGTCAGTACTGGGACCAAGCTGTTTAACATCTTCATTAATGACCTGGGCCCTGGGACATAGTGTACCCTCAGGAAATTTGCAGACAATGCAAAATTGGGAGGAGTGGCTGATGCAGAAGAAGGAATGTCCTGCTATTCAGAGGGACCTGGACAGGCTGAAGAAATGGGCAGAGAGGAATCTGATGAAGTTGAATAAGGGGAAATACCAAGTCCTGCATCTGGGGAGGAATAACCCTAAGCACTAGTATATGATGGGGGGTGACTGGCTGGAAACCAGCTTTGCAAAGAAGGACATGAGCCTGCAATGCACCCTTGCAACAAAAGAAGGTCAACACTATTCTGGGCTGCATGAAGAAGATAATTCCCAGAAGGTTGAGAGAGATGATCGTTCCCCTCTCCACAGAGCCGGTGAGGCCACATCTTGAGTGCTGAGTCCGGCTCTGGGCTCCCCAGAGAAGAGACATGTGGATTTACTGGAGCAAGTCCTAGCTTTACTAGGATGCTGAAGGGAGTGGAGCATCTGCCATATGAAGAAAGGCTGACAGATGTGGTCCTATTCAGCCTGAAGAAGAGAAATCCAAGGAGGGATCTCATAATTGTGAATAAATATGTGATGGGAAGGAATGAAGATGAGGGAGCAAAGTTTTTCTCAGTAGAGCCCACTGACAAGACAATATGTAATAGGCACAAATTTAAAAAAATAGGAAAATCCATTTGAACTCAAGAAAAGACTTTTATTGTGAGAGTGGTCAAATGCTGGCACAGATTGTACAGAGAAGTTGTGGATTCTCCATCTGTGGAGACAGGGATTTTCTATTACTTTTCTTTCAACCTTCCCTTGCTCTGCATGTCCCTGGATACATAAAATACATTTCGATGGAGCATTTAAATCTGTATGGACAACTTCAGACTCTTGTCAGTAATGAACCACCTCCAACATACCTGGTAGCATTTCCAATGCACGAGGTAATGCTGGGGTTATTATTGCATTGCAAAGTGCATGACTGGATGGTGCCACGTGGTGCTGATAGGACTGCTTCATACACAACTTCATCCCATTCCCACATATTTGCACAAATTACATCTGAGTAGAGCATCATTTCTGGCTAGTGGATTCATAGCCTATGCCATATGACAACAGTGCGATCCTGGAAATCAGATGATAAAGAACAGGCCTGGCTCTAAATAGAGGCAAATTAGGTACAGTCCTTATAGTGGAAAAAAGCAGACAGACCACTTAAACTAATTGGTATCCCTGAAAAGTCAGATTGTCAGCTAGTACTACCATTACTTTCAAGTAATGGGTGAATGAGGTGCTATCTTCTGCTGAAGTAGGGAGAGAGATCCTCACAGAGTTTTCTTCCATTATCCTCTATATTCCTGTCACTGACTCCTGCTGCTTCTGCTTCTCCTTTCCCTACAACCATTTACCTAAGAGGAGTGGCCCAGTCCTTGCCCAGGTCATGAGATGTTTTCTTTCATGGCAAAGCACATGTTATATATCATGGAAGCCTTGAGCTGGCTCATGGTAAAAAAAAAAAAGTACCAGTCTCTTTTATCTCAATCTTACTGTCTGTGACAGTATCATTATTTGTCATATTAACAGCAAAGACAAATCATTCTAGCTTCAAAATAATTTTATCTTTATTGCTCTAACCTTGTTGGAAATATAATTTGGTTAATGAAGACCAGATTTAGAGTTGTTGGCCTCTAATACTTAAAGCAAAAATCATTATGAAGGCAGTTTTCATAACTTTAGTTACTATCTCTGCTCCTAGGTTTAAAAGATGTTCAATGCAGGAATTTATATGGATGCAGAGACATACTGTGGCATAACTAGCTGGCACAACCAATTTTTAACACAAGTTCATACTTGCATATTTTCATTCGTGATTTTATAGAAGCTTGATTAATTTCCCATTTTTTTTCCTTACAGTTTTCTGTTCCCTCAGATCTGCTATTATGGCAGAAGTCTTTTATCAGTGCACCAGTTAGCCTAGGATCATTATTACCTCACACTTTGGGTGTTACTGTAGCTAAGATTGTCTCTTCACAGCTAGTAACAAATGACTTGGACGCTTCTGCCTGCTAACTCAGATGGTGGTATGGTATTATTCTCAGTATGTAAGTGTTATGTGCTGAGGTCTGAACAGTAGGCTGCCAGTCAGTCAGGTAAGTGCTTTGTTCATTATTTGAGTTAAGCACTGATGAAATCATTAACATGTTCTGTTTATGGTCTAGCCAGGAGATGGCTCTGCCTAGTCATGCCCAAATGGTATTTGTGTTCCTAGAGTGAGGTAGGAGTCAACTGATAGACTTAGAAGAGGAATATTAAAACCTGATATTGTAATTCATTATCACATTCATGAATCATGGGTAGTCTTCAGGAATCTGTGAATACAAAAAGAAATTCCTAGAGGAAAATGGTTATATGCTTACAAATCCATGGTCCTCACTCAGTGCAAGCAATTAATGAGATAAACATCATGGCTGAGAATTGAATCCAACTGCCCAAGCATCCCAACAACTTCTTAACTGAATAGAACAGAAAGGAAAGCTCAGGGAGGTAAACTGAAAAATCGATGGCTTTAAACAGTACTTTTTTACATCTCTGTAAAAAGAAAACTTCTTAAATTTCTGTTTCGGATCTGACTCTAGCAATTTATTAATAAATTGTTTATAAGATAATTTTATTCTTTGTGGTTTTTTTTTTTTTTTATTTCTGTCGTTTTAAAAAGGTGATTTTAGGTGGTGGGTTATGCAGTTAGGATTGCATGGAGACTGCAATAAGCAGGGACTATTCCACTCTCTAGTAACCTGTCGTGTTGTACAATCTCAAAAATACTGAGAAGTAGTAGTGTTCTCTCTGAATGTGTGTGGGCTGTTTCAGCATCTGGGAAAACAGATTTCTTGTTTGGGAGACAGAAGGACAAGCATTAACCATAGAAGAGGTGTGAAGAATGTAGGAAAATGCTCGAGCCCTTGGGATCTCCTGCATATCACTGTTTAGGTGATGTGTTACAAGTATGCTGTGTATATCCTGCAGTTTGTCATCAGCAAAATTCATGAGTCCTATCTAGGTGAGTGCTAGACTATCCTGCCTACTTAGCTGCATAGGTGTCAGCTATGGGAAGATCAAGGAAGCTAGTCTAACAAAAGCACCACAAGTCTCTGCAGTTTAATCATAAGAATAATGTAAATAATATGTCAAAGGACAACCAAGGACTTTGAGAAGTAATTAGTTGGAGTGCTCACATAAAATGAAGTGCATATGCAAGCTTTCATGGTATCAGGATTCTTCTTAGGAATAGACCTGCAAAGAGCAGCAACAAATGAGTGCAAAAAGAATGGATAGTGTCTTTCTTGCCATGTCTCCGAGTCTGAAGATATTGGCAACACAACTGACACCAAGTTAATGCCTTTTTGTGGAATAGCTGTGTCCTTCAGATGCAGTATCAACCTCTCTCTCAATGAATGGATAATGAAGGCAATTTAGTTTTCTTATTTTGAGTATCCATTTCTAATTTCTGATGTGCCTACAGTCATTTTCACATTCTGAAGATATTTAAAGTTAAAATTCCATGAATGCATCTATGGGCTAGTATATTTATTTGGTCAGTTTTCCATGTTAAGGACAATGACATAAAAAGAACAGAGAATGTAAGAGAAGTAAAACAGAATGGCAAAACTGCCATGACTTTCATATAAACTGACTCATGTGAGAACATGTTCTGAGAAGAACAGCATCATAGTTAAATAAAGATTTTAATAATGTTGCTTTTTTTTCTGGCACCACCTTATTCTTTTTGATGTCTCAGGTACATTCAGAGCAAATTTCTGTACAGACTCTGGTTAACCAAAGAGTTCTTACCGTGACATGCACACTGTTCTGAAGTCCGTGAGTTTGCATTTTCTGCCACGTAAGGGGAAAGAGTCCAACAGCTGAATGCACAAGTACACATTCTTCTTTCAGCTACATTGAAGATTTTGGAAGTTATCTGATCTCTCTCTTTGTTCATCCTCTCCATAGTCTTGTACTTGAAATTATTACTTGCTTGTTTTATATTGACTGGGTTTTCTGTATTTTTTATCAGCCATAATATTTTTATGTATTCAGGTAACTTGACACTGCAATCTCATTTATTTTCTGCTAACAGTTTTTGGTGATTACTGTGAAGACTGACAGTAATGGTGGCTTAGAGCTCTAATTATCTTGTTTTTAGAGATTCAAAAAAATTTTGAAACAACTTTAACAAAAAAGTGAATTAACTTTTACTGCAAAATATAACCTTTCTGATTATAGTTGACAGGTAATTTCCTTAGATAATACCAGAAATTCCAATACTTTTGTGTAGCTGTAGTAACAAATAGAAGCAGATGAATTCAATGTTCAAGAAAGTACAAATGGTTTTCTTAATGACAAACACCATGTGATTATAGATTTATTTCAACTCTTTGACTGTATCTTGGTTTGACAGGCTATCATCAAAATTGACACTTGGGATAGAGCTCTGTTTGGAGGGAAAATTTAATAATTCTTGAAAGACCACAGACATTTTACTCATGATGAATCAGAACAACAGTAGGTTCAGAAACCCATAGAAAAATGAGCATTGATTGTCTGTACATGGTATGTCAGGAACTTATGCATTCACAAAGAATGTACTTTGCCTCTCTGAGAACAAAGTCCAGCTGAGAACTTTCATCTAGCTTAATTTTCAAGTTTGACTTTTATTCCCAGAAGACCTTGTCTCTGTACAAGTCTCTACTCAAGCCAGCAGAACTTGAAGAATTTTCAAAGCATATGTCTGACCAAGATTACTTTCCTATATCTCTACAAATATTTTTAATGAACTGCTTCTGTGTCAAAAGAAGATGATGCCATGCCTTTTAATTTGGTGACCCAGAAAACTCTGTGATGTTGATGTGACCCAAGGGCTTGTGCATTAAAATTAATCTGTGACAGACACTGCATATTAGCATGATACTTGATGCCTTGTCATACTAGTTTTAGACTTTATATTTTTCATGCTGTCTTTGATCCTTTCAGGAGGGCAGAGGTCATGGCTGGGAATAGGACCCTTAAAGGAAATGCAAGTATGTGGCGTGCATGTTGCAAACCTAGACAAAATTGCTTTTATTTCTGTAAATGTGCATGCTTCCAGTTGCTGGAATTACAGAATGGCTAATTCTAAAGGTGGATGGGTGTCAGCTCCAGATGATTGACTTGTTCCTGAAGTTTAAAGTGTTTAATGAGACACAGGTAAGCAGGATGCTGGTGGCTTGCAAGTTTTCCTTTTAAAAGCATTTACCACATTGTTCCAAAGTGAGACTTTCAAGAATTGTTCACTTAAACTGGCCTCCAACTCAATTTGCAATTGCTGCCTTCAGTTTCCTAGCCCTGCCCACCTCAACATCTGCATTTAGGAATAGGTATCTTTTCTTTCCACTTATGTACTGTAGACATACAAGATGGATGAGGTAAACAAAGGTGAACCAAATCTACCCATTTCTAGTAGGAGCAGCACAGAATTTTACTTATCTGGCAGCCTGTGCTAACCTAATGTGCAAGAGCCAGTCCCTTTTTTTGTTTGGTTGGTTTTTTTTCCTTTCCTTATGCTGGCAGTTCTCTCATGTGGCAGTAAACCAGCTCACTGTTAAGACATAAAATTAACACCATGTAATGAAAAAAGTTTAGTTTGATGCCAGCTCACTGGACTGAATGGGCTCACAGTATGTCAGAGCAACATCAGCTAGTACACAAGAAAAGGACTTAGTGTGGTTTAGATACCAGCACACCCACAGCCTTAAAGCTAATCCTGCATGATAAGCCCATATCCATAGTTGCGATGATTGTGGCATTAAATGTGAGTCAGCAGCTCTCAGCACTTGTATAGGTATGGGCTTAGTTATTCAAGTGGCAAGAAGATTCATGGTGGTATGCTTACATGAAAAAGGTGAGAGAACACGTTGATACTGACCCTTCAGTATTCCAAATGTAAAACTATGTGCTGCCTTTCTTTTTGTATGGATTTTGTCTGCACAGACAAGCAGTAGATTGGTATGCTGTGTGCACATAGACCAAAGATAGTTAGTTGTTGCAACAAGTCCCACACATAGCAGTGAAGCTCCCTTACCCTGTGAAGACAAAATGGATATTGGTCACTAACCTTTACTAATGCCTTAGGCTTTGGGAACTCATGATCATGTAGGATTTGTAGTGGCCATTTAAAAAGACAAAGTTAGGTGGTATAGTGTTATGTTATTCTCTATGAAATTAGTTTAGCCATTACATAAAATGACATTGTGAAAGTCAATCCCAACATTGCTTGTTTTTTCTAGTTTGTTATTAAAAGACACATAACAAAACCATTATGTTAACAGATAAAAGCAGATTTAAGAGTTTATTCTGGGAGTGTTACCTTTATTTTATAAGCAATTCCTTTTTATACTTTTTTAAAAAAAAAATCTCATGAAAGAATTTAAGGAGTTTTGTTTATTTTTAGCATTACAGAGGATGTCTGAGGAGTGGTTTCAAGATGAAAATTTACAGTGGCCCCGGTTTTGAAATTTAAAGTCAAAATACATCTGAGTCACCATACTTTTACTCAGTTGTCACTTATAATGTCCTGCTGAGAAATGCTGGTTTGTGATATGTAGAATAAAAAAAAAAAAAAAAAAAGAAGTGGTTTCTTAACTGTGTGTTATTTGTGTGGAAAGCACTGGTCTCTCAAAATGGTAGCAACAGCATACTAATTACTTAAGATTATGTAGGTCTTCTGATTTGAAGCATAAACTATTATAACGCTGTCAAAGTGCAGAACAAGAGCTTCTTGGTGAAAATGTTACAGTATGAATTAGTACTGAGAAACCAGAGTGTGAAGTACAAGCTGGCAACATGATTTACTAATAGGAAAAAAAAATTCAGAGAACATCGGTGACATATAACAGTGCTACAGTTTTATGGAGACCTGATACGCCCAACCTCTAGGAAGGTATACAAAGTGTATAATGCACTGGAAGCTTTTCTCTTAGTGTACCCTGGGTAAAGGTGGAGGGTTAGTCTGGAGTCGAGTGCTTATTAAAAGAAAATGATTTGGGATACTTTCCTCCATGACAGACTGTCCTGAAGAAAAAGATAAGGCATTTCAGTAGACAATTTTTTTTTTTTTCCTTACATTCAGCTGTGGTGTCAGCTGGACACAAGGACCAGCCTAAGCACTGGGATGAAAGGTGGAGTGATTGCAGTTCCTGTTGTGCCCATGGCCTAGGATCCATATGCACAGCTGAAGTGGGTGAGATATAGTCTTTGTCACTCCCACCTTGGCAGTAAATTCACTGTGCAGCTGGATGGATGCCCACCGGGAGAGTGGCATGTGGCCAGCACACTCTTCTCTCATAATCCACACATTCAGATTTTGTTTCTTAGCATTCTGTGAACTTGTGAGGGTTGTGGCTCGGGTGCTTTGTAGGTGCCTTCTGATTATGATCTCTGTGCAGTAATGATCCGTATTCACTTATATCGCACTATCGCTTGTTCCCTTTTTATGCAAGTGAAATACATTTTCATAATTTAACTTTTCGTCATTGTTTCCATGATCTATTAACATTGTGAACTGTAAATCCATAATACATAACATAAAGATGATATTGGTTTTTAAATGAGAAAAACAGGGTTTTTTCTGAACGGAGAGCCTAATAATTTAGAGAATTAAGTGAACAAATCAGGCACTGGAAAGCTGAGATGGCAACATCAAACAATATAATGAACAGAGCAATCATTCTAGGAACAGCAGAAGAACAGATAAGAGTGAAGTTTATCTTTGCCCTTAGGGAAGCACTATGAAACAAAAATACAGGATTGCCTGTTTTCATTAGTGAGTTAAAAAAAAAAAAGAAAACACCTTATCAGCTATGGGAAAGAAAATTTGTTTTGCTTTTTGAATTAAATTTCCTGAGGCCAGAAAAATACATAATGTATATTGAAGTTAGTACTTAGTGGATTTTTTATATGCACAATCTTTATTTACTTTTATTAAAATGATGAAATTGTAACAGTGAACTTTGACCAGTAGATTCTGCATCTGTTTGCTGTATCTCCAGAGTTGTATGTCAGAAGAAACTTCGGGGATGAAAGGCTCTAGTAATTGATAAGTTAGATGGACTGATGGATTTTATGTCCAAATCATTGAGATTCTGCAGTCATGTACAGTCATGTTTTAATGCAGAAAAACTGTGTAAAGATGAGTTTTGACAAAATTTCTCAAAAATCTAAATTTCAGACTTAAGTCACAGGTTTGAATTTTCTTGGGTTCAAACTAAAGGAATAGTTTATACGTATGTCTACAAAATAAACCATATTCATTCACATATTGGTACACTGCACTTTTGTCTTTCCGACTATTAACACGTAAGGTCACCTACCTGAGGTCTAATATAGCTAGCAAGCTAGAGCAGGTATCTCAGTAGTAGACCATGTCTAAACATCATAATTAAATCAGCATTAAACAGCCGAGCAGAATCCTGAAAGTACTCCTCTGGCTATGTTTCAACAATTATAATTCAGAGAGTGGTTTTCTCTAAGTTATATTTGATCTAATTTACTTTTATTAATTATTTTACAATTGGTACATGAAGAAATGCTAAATTCTTGCCTCAAGCATCTCCCGGTCAAAAGGCCTGACCAGTTCTTACTCAAATTAATGCAAAGACTACCAGTGGTTTTGATTAAATTGATTTAGAATTTAAGACATTATTTCTGGGATTATTGGAATGAAGAGATGTTAAAATGGAGAGCTGGCAGGCTTCTCAGACTTCTTAAGAGGCAAGAGGATGGGAGTGCCAAGAGAAAACAAATGGCATGGGTGAGACACTGTTCTTCAGTGCCAAGTTTGGTAAGTCCTGTCATTTTTATCAGTAAATTTCCTGATACTGATCCCATTCCTAATATTGTTTTCTTCCCTGAGTTCTGAAATGTTCCCAGACTGATATTAGATAACTTCATTTTCTGTCCTTGTCCAAGATTACAATAATCTTCATTATATGCCTGCTCATAGTTACAAAAAGAGCACATTTAACTCCCTAGAATCATATTCATGATTCTCCTCTTTTCATGTTTCCCCTTCCTTTTGTCTATAGCTATTACCTAGGGCTATAAACCCATTGGTGCTGAAATCCTCTTTTCCTTTACGCCTGTAAGTGCTACCCTTCCAGTAGACTGAAATGGAACCCAACTTTCATCTGTGCCTACAAATGTTGCAACAAGAGCATGCTTTTTCAAATCCTACTTTTACCTAGTGAAAGCTGAAGGTGGTAACTATATCCAGGACATTATCCATTAATATTTTTATAAATAGAAACAGTTAAATCCATTTGATGAGTTACCAAATCCCTCAGTCAGTCAATGTTCATAAATTTTTGAATGGATGAAGAGTCATTTGAATTTATTAAAATATTAATGAACATTGAGTAAGTTAACATGAAATTATGGGGAACCTTTCATAAATGAAGAGGCACTCATTTATATGTGAATACTAATTTTCCTGTCCAGTAATGTGTCCCTGCTGGAACATGTAAGAAGTACAATTAGTCATCATGTCAGGAGACAGAATACTATTGTTTTAATGAGTAATAGAAAAGCACGAACATTTGCACGAAATGCAAAGAACAATGTGAGGAGTAAGATGTAAATGTAATAATATAAGCATCTATACAGTTTTCACATAGAAGGTACACTGAACTGTTTTGTTCTAGGAAAAAACTTTCAAATTATATATATACTTTAGAAACTGAAAAAAAAAAAAAAGCACCTGAATTTTGTGAATAATTTTTTAAAAATAATTTTTACCATTTCCAAATTTGAAAAAGATTGTAAAAAAAATCGAAAAGAAACATTACTGGGACTATGGGGTTAAATGAATCTGATGAGGAAAAAGTTTCGAGAAATATTATTGTTAAAAAACCCTGCACTTTTAGAAGTTACTGTCTTCATACTAAAAATCTGGACTAGTAACAAACTGCTACACAGAGTAAGTGTTGCTCAATACTGTCTGACATGTTTCTGGTAGTCCTGATTCTCCAATTGTTATTCTGCTGTTGCAGTGAAAGATTCAAATGATATTGTTGCCTTTAGATTTTATATTTGCTTATAAATACCGTAAGCAAAAGTTTTCATTTCCACTGACACTTGTGTTCCTCTGTTCATATAAACTTGAAGACCTTTTGCCAACTTTATATGTTCTTCATTGGAATTTTTTTTTTTCTTGCCTCTGTTGTACCTTCCTGATTGAATGTTGAATTAGATCTCTAGAGTGTAGAAAAACAGTGAGCAGGGTGGGAAATTCCTTTTCTGAAAGGTGCGTAAGATCTTAAGTATTTACAAGACCGAGCTTTTCTTCATTTGGGAAAACTTATTTATCCTTTTATGATTCACTGAACCATTTTAGTGTACCTCCTTTACTGGTCACTAACCTGGCTCAGAAGATTAAAAAATTAAGATTATACATTTCTGTGACTTTTTTTAGCTGATTGAAAATTCTTATATTCTTCAGATCATTAGTAAAAATCCAACAAAACCAAACATAACCTCCTGCCTTCCTCCCAAACCAGTAAGCCAGGCAGAACAAAGCTAAGCATTATACTTTTTTGCATTTGGAAGAAAACGTAAAGCCTAGTGACCTCATCTTCATTTCAAGCTCACTTCTTACTGATATGGATGGAGGATGACACTACTGGATACTTCTGAAAATTAGACTATGTTAGTACCAAAATTAGAGTTGAATGAAGAGACACTTTTAATGTATTAAATATTCTCTAAGAAATCTTCAAGCTTTTTTTTTTTTTTTCTTCTACTTTGCATGCTTCATCACAGCTCTTAGGGAAAGGAGCATGTCCTTCCTCCTCACAACTAGCAGTGTAGCTGCAAAAGCACATACTAGAGATATGGGACTCAAATAATACCTACCTGCTGAACTAGGAGCAAGTTTTAAGCATCTCCTTCAGTTTATACCACACAGAGTTCTCTATTTTTGTATCAATAATTAAAGATTGACTAAAGCAAGAAACCAGGACAGGGATCTCCAACATTCCATGGATAGTAGGACCTCACTTTCTCACTGTCATTACCTGGAACATTTTCATTTTACTCTTAAAATACCCACCACGGTCCAGGGGGTGCCACGCTTAACAGGCATATAGGTACATCAGGCTCACATTCCTACCAGAGTGAATAGTTAGTTATACAAGGTGGAATAGTTCACCCCACCCACAATGACCAGTAACCTCATTGTAAACACATGCTCTTGGGCCTTGAGAACTAGTTGAACAGCTTGTAGCCCGTGCAAATTTCCATTTTCAGGAGGAGTAATGTTTATTGTTGATCATGATGGCATGGAGTAATTTGTCTATAACCCTGTTGTAGACACAGCTGGAAAAAAACCTTAACAAATCTCAATTCTTGTTTTCCCAGAGAGATTCATTTTCACAGAATCACAGAATCATGTAGGTTGGAAAAGACCTTTAAGATCATCTGGTCCAACCATTAACATAACACTGACAGTTCTCAACTACACCAGATCCCTCAGCGCTATGTCGACCCGACTCTTAAACACCTCCAGGGATGGGGACTCCACCACCTCCCTGGGCAGCACATTCCAACGCCCAACAACCTGTTCTGTAAAGAAATGCTTCCTAATATCCAGTCTAAACTGTCCCTGGTGCAATTTGCGTCCATTCCTTCTTGTCTTATTGCTTATCACTTGGTTAAAGAGGCTCATCCCCAGCTCTCTGCACCCTCCTTTCAGGGAGCTGTAGAGGGCGATGAGGTCTCCCCTCAGCCTCCTCTTCTCCAGACTAAACTCCCCCAGTTCCCTCAGCCGCTCCCCGTACGACCTGTGCTCCAGACCCTGCACCAGCTTCGTTGCCCTTCTCTGGACACGCTCGAGTCATTCAATGTCCTTTTTGTAGTGAGGGGCCCAAAACTGAACACAGGAATCGAGGGGCGGCCTCACCAGTGCCGAGTACAGGGGTCAGATCCCTTCCCTGTCCCTGCTGGCCACGCTATTGCTGACACAAGCCAGGATGCCATTGGCCTTCTTGGCCCCCTGGGCACACTGCTGGCTCCTGTTCAGCCGGCTGTCAATCAACACCCCCAGGTCCCTCTCTGACTGGCAGCTCTCCAGCTACTCCTCCCCAAGCCTGTAGCGCTGCTGGGGGTTGTTGTGGCCCAAGGGCAGCCCCCGGCATTTGGCCTCATTGAAACTCCTCCAGTTGGCCTCAGCCCATGGCTCCAGCCTGTCCAGGTCTCTCTGCAGAGCCTCCCTGCCCTCGAGCAGATCAACACTCCCACCCAACTGGGTGTCATCTGCAAAGTGACTGAGGGTGCCCTCGATCCCCTCGTCTAGATCATCAATAAAGATGTTAAACAGGAGTGGCCCCAAAACCGAGCCCTGGGGGTCACAACTCCTGACCGGCCGCCAGCTGGATTTAACTCCGTTTTCATCAGATTACTTTCGTTCTGGAAAATTGTCATCCTGAAAATCTTTCTGAAGGCAAGCGCTGGATACTTATTGGCAAGAATCCTGCAGGAATTGAAGTGGTCCTGTGAAGCAGGCTGGGTTTTTTACTAGTCTCCCCAAGTAAGGGCAAGAGTTTTACATATCCTGTGGATTTTTTGGATAACTTAGTAATAATAGATGGATTTTTGGCTGAGGAGCGTTCTGTGAAGGTTTGGCAGGTGGTGAGATGTGACCCCAGCCAGTGACTCTATGATTGCTCCATATTCACTCTGTGCTGCCCCACAGGTTTTTGGAGGCCTCCATCTGTTACTCTCCACATTGCAGGAGGATTGTCATCTCCTTGGGGCAGTGATAACCTTTTCAGGATACGTATACTTTATTTTATAGCAAAGCCCCCATGGTGGCTTTTACATGCATCTGCAAAATAAATAATTCAACCCCAACAGTAACAAAGTGTTTTCGGCTGGGACTGTTTGCTGGTGTTAACAAGAAGCCTCTTTACAGAAATGCCGTGGGAGCTATTTTGTTTTGCCTCTGCCTGTGCATCTTTCCTCTCACCAGTTCTTTAGGAGCATGGCTCAGATGTGTGACTTGCTGTTATATGTACAATGGGCCAGGGAGAAAACATGAGAAGTAAAAAGTAGGTTTCTCTGTTCCCAAGACATTGCCTTTACAATATATATCTCTTCTCATCACTTCTCTCCTTTTTCCTCCATTAGGTACTCTTTCTCTCATGCGGCTTAGCTCAGCTGACCTTTTTTCTCTCCTGTTACATGGGTATATGGCATCTATTAAAACTGAAAAGGAGGCACAGAAATATCTGAACTCCTTCTGTTTTGACATCATGTTTCTGGTCATGGGATTTTTAGAAGTGAATAGACTGTTCTTTTTCTGTACCAAAGGTATAGTATTTTCCTACTTTCAAGTATGACTCGTGGTAGTCAGAATAGTTTACTATTTGGAGTGGTTTCTGATTCTCTGTTTACAATTTTATTATTTCTTTGCTTCTTTCTTCATGTTTTGCTTTAGATTATTCTAAAGCCCTAACTTTTATTTTGGGTTGGTTGGGTTTGTGTTTTTTTTTTTTTTTTCCTCCAGGTTTCACTGTTATAGAAAAATAATAAGAATGTTCATCCCTCTGTACCTTAGTTGCTTTTGGGGCTTTCAGGTGGGTTTGGTGAAGAAGTCTGTAGTTGCTTAACATCTCCATAAATAAATAAAATGGCCAAAATAGACAAGCCTACACTTTACAGATAGGCTCTTTAGTAGACATGCTCATGACTAAAACCCACCTCTGCTCTAAATTTGGCTTTAACCAGGGCAGAGGCCAAATTATCTTCTGATTTCTTGTGACCTCTTTCCTCCAAAACTCCATCTTGGAAGAGACAGAGGATTTTATACTGCTCAGAAGCTAAGAGGGAGAGCTTATAAGGCTGTATGCAACAGTATCATATCGGAAATTTTACCTAAAATTTAACTTCAGAATTTTAATTAAAAACGTTTATAAGTTTGCTCCTTTTTTTCCAGACTAGCTCAACATGACTTTGCTGTCCTGCTAATAGCTGGCTTCAAGGTGCTTTGCCATAGCAAATAGTTTTGATAAGTCAAATACATTATTAAATATTTGACCCGAAATCTATGTTGTCAGTCTTTGCTGTGCATTACTTGCAATGTTTGTGCCATAGGAGGGTATTCAGTCAGCACAATAGACAAGGATAAAAAGAGATATAGTACAGAGATGTATCAGATGAAAACCTGTTTCTGCAAGGATTTGGTATTTTATTTTACTAACCAATTGCAAAGTCAGATACTGTGGTTACAGTACAGTGAAGATATCTAACCTTGCACTATTCTGGATCAGGGTTCTTCTTGGCAGCAATGACCCACTTCTCTTTAAATAGCAGGAATTTCTAAATAGTGACAAGTAGACTTAGAGAAGAACTTGGAGAAGTGGGATAGAGTGTTTTAGAGGTTTTTATGCAAGAGCTGATATTGTATTTATAATCAAAACTGTGAAGCAATGCTCATTTGTTATGTGAAGACAGGTTTATTTTTGTTCTATCATTATGAATGATAGATGTAAATTGGATGCAGTCTGATGTTTTGATTTTTCTTTTCACATGAAAAGGAAAATTAAATTTTTAATATCATTTGCACAATGAGTAATAAAGTGACACAGGAAGCAGAGACCAAAGAACTGTCATATGAAAGGAAATTTTATTTAGCTAGGTTATGATCTAATTTTGCATCTAATCAATAATGTAAAAATCCCTGAGGAAATGCAAAAACTAGAATAAAACACAAAAATCTCAGGAGACAATTGGAATAATGCTCAATCATATATCCATATGATCAAAAACTATCAGTTCTGCATTTGTTCAACATACAATGTATGTGTTCAAAATCAAAACAGATTTATTTTAACATTGTAAACATTTGGGCATAAGTGGATAAACATGAACAAGACTGTTGGTGGTAGAGACCATGCCATGCAGGGAGTGACTGGAGGTCACAGCTGCCTTGTCTGGGCATATTCTGCCTGCAGGTGACATATAGCAGAAAGAGTATCCATGGGAGTAATGAGGAGATACGCATACAGAGCATAACAACTACTTAATCTTGGAAAATACTTCTCCTGACTTCATGATCCATTTGGCATGTGTAGTGGGTGGATAAGGTAGAATGGAAAATGATGAATTTCATGTCTCCGTCCCCTTGGACATCCAAGCCTCCTGTAGCAAGAGGTGCTCTCTCCCCCTGTCTCCCATCTCTCCTACCTTTTTCCCTTCATGTTCATGAGAACGATTTTTGCAGACATCTGGTCAAAAGTGGAGGAGAGGAAGGTTACCTGTTCAAGGTACAGGGCCAGCCTTCTGCCCACCCTGGCTGTGCCCAAGATGCCCTGTACCTACTTTGCCACTGTAGAGACTCAGTTCCTGCTCTGTGCAGCTGAGCACCTGCCTTTCCTTTTTACTCTCTAAGATCTTTGAGACTGGCCTTGTCTTCTAATGAGTTTATATGTGAATTCTCTGTACGAGCTTATGGATATTGTGCAATATACACTGACCTCAGCAATATCCTTTGGATGGTAACTTAAGGAGCTAATTATTATGATGATTGAGTCTTTCTTAAATGTCACTGTATGTGTTTGCTCTGTACAAGCAGAAAAACGAAATCCTTAACCTGAGCTATTAAAATTCTAAATGAAGACACATAGAGGCAGGATTTACTGCGAAGACTGAGGAAGGGTTTGTCTTGGAATTTAATATGTGCTATTTTTTTGTTTCTTTGAGGCATCATGGAAAAATTACCCTTCAGGAGAGATGGGGGTATGAAAAGACCAGTAAATCAGCATGACATGTAAGGTACAATGAACAAGAGGAACTGACAAAGCAGGAGAAAAACTTGTTGAGGCGTATTTCATTGACAGGGTTTATTAGTGAAGGGGAGGTAGAGGGTGAAGTACGATGGGCTCTGATATTTGTCCTGTAATTTAGTGTATGATTTTGCACTACTGTGTTTTCTTCTTCCCCACATTATGCATAATTCAGATATTCCATTCCATGCTGATAAGGATTCAGATTTATAACAGTTTTAATTTCTAATCTCTCCTGGTGCCTATTATGTCCATATATTATGCCTATTTTGAAAAGCCCTTTCCCTCAAAGCCTGTGTATATGCTGTTCATGGCGTGTATGCTGAACATCTGTTGACATGGTTAGGAAATAGGGTTTCCAGCTTCTGATTAAAAATATCTCGGATATTCTGACACTTACTGCATGAAAGTTCAGCACTCAGACTGATTGCAGTGTATGACCCTGAAAGCTTTAACCTAGTATGTATTTACTGCAAAGCCATCAGGTAATGGGTGGATGTTGTCTGCATAAGTATAAACAGCTGTATTTAACATTGGGAGCAAGAGTAAAACAATATTCTACTATTGATACCCAGGTTATCAAACATTACTGTACATTTTTGATTCCTCCCCTCTCCAGAGTCCCATTCTTTGGAGTCATAGGGTCCCATTTTTCTTATTTCTTTGGACTGTAAGGAGTCTCTCCTATGGCTTTATTGAAGGGAACCATCTGAATGGCATCTATGCTCATAAAATTAAGAGAGAATCTTGAGTGTGTAATGGGAACTAAGGAGGTTATTGGAAGCCCTTTGGATGGGTGTGCATTTTTTAAAGTACATATGTTGCAGCCCTCTCTAAAAGACTAGCTTCAAATATTGACAGATAAATAATAATTTTTCACAATCTCATGGGGTAATGATTAGAATTTGTTCTGTACCTGGTTTAAAAGGATAAGAAAATAGACTTTTTAACATAACCATTGTAAATTAGATGAACTACGTTTGAAGTTCAAAACCGGAAATACATCATTACTCTGACAGACTCAAGAATCGTAATGGAATTCGATACAACTATATGCAATCTCAGGCATTTAAAATATTGAATGTAAAACTACAAAGACATAAAGAAATAATTTACATAAGCTGTCAGTCAGTGTAGAAATACACGTTGTACAAATTTTTCCATTTTTCATAACTGAAGGAAAAGAGAAGAGACGTCAAGGCACACTTTTGGAAATGTAGTTTATTTTAAGGGCAGGATAAATGAATTATGACTCATGCAGTTGGTAATGAAAAAGAGAATCTTTCACCTCAAAGTCGTTCATTTAAAACCCAGTCCAGGTTGCTGTAGTCACTGTCACCTGAAGACTGCTGGGGATCTTTTTATCCTGATGATAAAACCCAGTGTGAGGTGCTTAAAACAGGAAGATGAGCAAGTGATAGATGTAGAGACACTGTTGCTTTCCGATGTCCTGCAGTAAGCTAAAACTCTTTGAGTATCACAGTGCTGCCTCTCTGATACATACTCTGTCCAGCCTTTGTTATGCCTAGATTTCTACATCATAATCCTCATCATGGTCACTGTGAGACCAGAGGTTATCCATAAATGTGAATTATTAGTACCATGAAAGAGAGTATATATCCAGTACTTACTGCAAGTCATTTAGAGCCAAACACTGTTATACAGACTTGCTGCTTTTCCTTTCTCAGGCATGGTATAAAGAAGATTGTCACAAGCAAAAGTCATGTTTCTTTTCTGCCATGGGTTTGAAGCTTCCCAGAAGTCTAGCTGAATGAAGGGCAAAGCTCTTTTCATTTAATCCACAACTAAAACTTGGAGTTTGCAAAGAATGTTTCTGTTCTCATGAACTTCTGCTTTAGTCAACTTAGTGTTTTCTGATTTCTTTCTGTGTTAGACTGGAAACATTAACAAATGGAGAAGGCCTAAAATATTTAAAGCCTATAAGGCACTGCAAACATCAAACTGATCTATTCTACATATGTGGCCTTACACTGACTCTTTTAGGGCAGCATTTGCAGCTTATTAGCTATAGCCAGAACTGCTGTTTTGTTATAATTCACCTAAGTCCATCATGGAAGTAAAAATAAACTTTGGAATACACTTTACAATCCCAGTCTTCCTTTCTCACTTGCTTTTGGGTAATGCTGTTGGATTCCAAAAGAGAGAGTAAGAGATTTACTGCATTGCCTAATGAGTGACTGAAAATGATTGAACTGGAAGTAAACCTTGGAAAAGCTCTAAATCCCTCCACTCATTTGGCTCTTGCTGTTTCTGTATCTTGCTGAGCTGTTTGTATGAGCTGAAATGTTTTTATTTAACTGAAGAGGAGAGTAAGTCAACCTAAGGTTATAAAACTTCCATTTGGGCCTGAAGGAAACTCATTAATGTCCACAGCATGTGGTCCTCTCACGCTAGGACTGCCACCTGTCATTGGCTTAGCCTGAAAGCTTTGACTAAAAGAAACATGTGGGAGGGTACGTATATACATTGCAGAATAAGAAGAGTATCACTGTCCTTAGGGAAGAAGTCAAGAATATTTGAATTGAAATGTCTTTTAAGCTTTCACTGCCCACTATCCAGTTAAAACACATTTATAATATTGTAGCTTTTTATTTTCCTTATCTGCAGTCCCTTTCTGTGCTATATCTTTGGGCTAAGTTGTCTGGAGTTCAGAAAACAGAAAAAAGTAGTGGCTTAAAGTGTGTAAGAACCTAATAATGAAAAATGAAGAAGAATTAAACAGGATTGTAATAAGCCCCACTAACCTGGGGAAGTCCCCTATTAATAAATCAGAAGAGCAAGGAATTCAATAAATGAATCAAAATATGTGACCTGTGTCATTACTAATAACACTCTGCTTGAAGGAAACGTTTTTGTAATAGAAAGTATCGTTAATAAAGAAGGCCATTGGGAAGTTTTTTCTGAGTAACAGTAGTGCCAGTTGGCACTGGATTTCCTAGGTAATTTTCCACATTTCTCAGAAAGTTACTGTAGGGATGTACATGCTCAGGTTTTTGTTGCTGCTGTTTTTTCAGTTACTCTTTTCAGTTCAAAAGGTCAAAGGATAAATATTTGACTTGACTGAATCTTCTATGAGTCCTCAGTGAAATTTCTAGCTTGTTTCTTACTAGAAATGGATCCAGTGATGTTCTTAGCAGAGCTCTAGCTGCCACATTGCACACATGGAGCTGAAGTACTGAAATGCTGGGGTTTCAACCCCAAGCCCCAAATTAAGGTTGACATATGGGTGATTCCCACAGCCCTTCACAAAGTGGGGGTGAGTTTACCTTTAAGCTTCCCTCCAGGGTGGTGCCGGCCTTGCAGGGAGAGCCATTGGGTAAATGAGCCCCAGGTGTCTGCAGTAAGTAACCCAAGGTCAGGTGTCCCACTTAGGGATAAAAGCTGGGACCCCTTGCAGGCAGGGGCAGTGTCTGTCTGTGAGGTGGATGCCCTGTGCAGAGTTCCCTGTTGGGGAAGGCCCTCCTGCCTCCCTGGGACTGGGCTCCAGTCAGGTCTGGCTCTTGTAAACATGGGCTGTGTAGAGATTCAGTATGTGGCTTCCTTGGTCTTATGTGTTTGGCTTGTTAACCCAGTTGTCTCTCATCCCTTCTATGGGGAAACTGCATTTCACTGTTTATTCCACCCATTGTTGGTTGTGGGGTGTGGTTGTTGGGGTCAGTGAGATTGATGTTGGTTATGTATAATCTGATTTGTTTGTACCCCTAGTGCTCACCCATGTATTGACCCTTTTGTATCAAATACAATCTGGTTATTGGTTCGTCTTTATGCTGTGTGTATCCTTTATTCTAGGCCTAATGGCCAAACAAGTATATGCAGAGGATGTTGTGGCTGTCTAGGCATAGGAGTTTGCATGGGTGAGGCTTCTTTCACACGTTTCACAGAGGGTTCGACTGCTATGTCAAGCTATCAACTGGAGTAACAATCCCTATTGCTTGTCATATTGTGGCATTAGAATGACAGGTGCCAGCTGGGATTTTTGCATACTTAACATCTATGTCATCAGAAGGCTGATAGATGTCCTGTCTGTTGTTGCTAAGAGCTTGATGGTGCTACAGTGGTTCTCATAGATGTCTCAGAGCTTCAGCCTTAGCATATTTCTACTGTACTGTAAGGTATTTTGTCTCCTTATAGTCCCATGAAGAAGCTTGTTTTGTCATTGTTACTAGTGTAATCTGATGTGTTCTCATGTTCCTTTAGCACAGGTCTAACTAGAGTATTGGTAACTAAGCTTTGGTGTAGTGATGGGTTCCTGGCTTGTCAAAATTGGACTGCATGTCCTGGCTGTACTGTTATACCACTATCAGGAGACTTTTCCACCAACAGTAGCAGACTTTGATGTGAAATTAAATTAAGATTGAAAATCTTTTCTTTTTTGTTAATATTAGTATTTAGTTCTATATGGTGATGGACAGGGATGGCTATTGCTAGCTTCTTGACCCTTTTTATTGTTGAAGAGCATACTGTCTTCTGATTTCTTTGCTACCTGAGGAGATATGAACTGATCAAACGTGGGAACTGAAAGGAACTTCAGCCCCTGTCAGTCCTTTTGTTTCTTAAAAAGCCAGTTCTCAGAATTTCTAGTTCACTGAAAAATTTTGTGTGGAATAAGAAAATTTCAGTTTGCATTGAAAACAAATTTTGAACAAACATAAATGTTTTCTGAAAAAAAAAAATTCCTGAATTTTAGCCATCTTTGTTCTGAGTGGATGCCCTTTGTTCATGATACAATCACTTAAATCTTTGTATTTTTTGTACACTGCAGGTAAAAGCCAAACCCTCAGTTGAGTTAAATGACTTCAGTGATATTCCAGAAGGTACAAATCAAGGTATATTGTGTCTACTTGAGAACTTTTAAATCATTCATTCTCTCTGCTGAATACTGCAGTTCCAGCAGTAAAGGAGGAGAAGGCTGCTGTTTTCTTTCTGCATTGTCTTTTTTGAGAGTAGAACTGGATGTTAATCTCTGGCACAGAAACATCTGAATATTTAAAGAAGAAAAGGTTGCATAGTCACTCTTCTGATGAAGCTCTTTTGCTTTTATTTTTCTGTCCTGTTTAATTGCATTTCTTCTTGCAAGGAAACTTTGAGTTCTTTCATATGGCATAGAAGAAGAATGAACATGACAGTTTATTCACTTTACAACATTTTTTGGCCTGGTTTTCAAATATGAGGAGGAGACATTTTTTGATCATGTAATTTAACTGCCATTATCTTTAGACTTATCTTGAGTACAAGGTGTGATATGCCTAGTTATGTTTCTTCATATTTCAACATCATAAATCAACAATCCCTGTGTGATAGTTATTTAGGAACAGATTGTTCTGTGTTAATCAGATGGAGTTGTATGTTACTGAAAAGTAGCCCCATTCAGTGGAATATCAGCCCATTGAAACAAATAAGGATAGATATTAGGTATGAGAAGAGGAGCTTACCTCGACCCAAAATTGTGGAGTGAGTCATTAGGACAGAATCACAGTGTTACTTTGCCGATAGCTTGTTAGGAAGATTTATTTGCCAGCACATCATGACTGAAAAATACTTAAAGTTTACTATTCATTGAAATATTTTGGATCCTGCAAGATTTGGGACAATTTGGTTATGTAACTAAATTTAATCTTATTCAGATTCATATATCATAAATCTATTTTTGGCTAAAGATGAAACATATATATCCAAAGGTGGAGTGCAAGACTTCTTTCATCTGGTTAAGTACTTACGTAGGTGTGGGTTTTTTCATAAAAATCTTGTTTTCTTTCTCACTAACAAGTCTGCTTCTCATTCTAGCTGTAATTAATACAATAGTTGTAGGAAGAATTTATCACCAATTCTGCTTTTTACCAAGGAATCACAATTTACTTAAAGAAATATTTAAAACCAAGCAGATATTGCCTTATATTTCAGATTGCCTTGTCTCACTATTTCCATCAAAATTTGCCCTTTGCTCAGCTACATAGCACGTACTAGTACCTTGTTATTTCTGTATGCTAGATGAAAGTCCAGAAACAACCTGAGTAACTGCAGTATTTTCACTATTGATCATATAGTGATTTTCTGTCCCCTTTGTTTGGGTTTATAGCTCTGTGAGAGTTTCAGAAATAAACAGTATCTATTTAAATCCGTTTATGGCTGGTGCAGTTGTAAAAAGTTTTAGATGATTGTATGTGGGTCTGTCTGTGCACTTGAATTTGACTGTTACAATTCATCTTTACTTTTCTTTCCATTAAGTGTTGCCAGTATAAATGTACATTTTCATCTTTTGTGTTCATTGGTGCCATTTTTACATGTCATTATCTAAATTTAGATTTCAGGTGGAAAAAATGGAAAAACATAAAAATGAGGGTACTGATGTCAAGGTGGATATAGAGTTTGTAAGGTGTGCCATTGTGCAGAGGTGTAGATGTCCTTCTGTATACATGGGTCTCTCTGAGTTCAAGTTTCTGATAATGTCTTCTCATGGTTTTTCATCAGCTATGATTACCTTTTAGAAGTGGACAAAAGCACATTTCTTGATCTGAGAACTGCTAACATACATTACTGATTTGGTTTTCCTTTTCTGTATTTTTGTCTTGTCTAAAAGTTCTTCAAAAGTTTGATGCAGATTCAGACTTACTCTGTGAATCACTTTTCCTCTCCAGTCCTTAGTCAGCAATGGGTTTCATGGAGGAGAATTGCATGAATTATCAACATTAGGTTGACAACATGAGGGTCAGCATCTCTGTTGATAGAAGAAAGGCAAGTGTTGACGCAAGAGCTTTATCATATTTTATATCTTGTTATTGTGACTTATTTCAACTTATTTAAAGTAAATCTGAAGACACTAATAGTGATGTTACATTTTTAGTTCTTTAAAAAGTTTCTTGAAAAAGGATTGAAAATACTCCCAAAATTTATAGTAGGGAATATCTTTGTGTGCACATATGTGAACAAGTATCTCTGCAATTTCCCACTTTCATAACTGCCTGCTGAAAAGGAATGCTCTGATAAAACAGGTCAAAACTTCCCTTCTTCACAATACTTAATTGCAAAATAAGAGGATGTCTTCTAAATATCTTATTTTCAGGGTTTGAGGTGATTTTTCTTCTTTCCTTGTTAATTTTTATTTCACCTAATGGTCACCAAGTCTGTTAGCCCAAACATGTTGAAGAGTTCTTTACTCTGTAAGTAGTAATTTCTACTGCTCTCGTATTAAGAAAGTACACTTATTGAGAAGGATGGTGAGAGAAGAGGGTGCTACAAAACCACAAAAGTTTCAAAAGTATTTAGAATCATTGCATCATTTAGGTTGGAAAAGACCTTTTAAAATCATCAAGTCCAACCATAAATCTAACACTGCAACTAACAAGTCCACCACTAATCCATGTCACTAAGCATCACATCTACATGTCTTTTAAATATCTCCAGGGATGGTGACTCAATCACTTCCCTGGGTAAGCAGACACCATATTGCAGCATATTTAAAGTGGGATGAGTGTGTCTCTGAAGGTTGCAGGCTGAATCTACATTTTGGAAATGTCAGAAAAAAATCTTCCTGGTAGTTGTGCGATGAGTGGTCAGAATGAGAATCCTACTACCTTTGCTTGACTAGCTCTTGGGGACAGACCAATCTTGGTCTGGCAGTCCTTAAAAATCAAGCAGGTGTCCTAGATCCCTCTTCCATCCAGGATCATCACCTGTGGGATTCTTCTGTCCTTGAACAGGCCAAAGCCTCTTCTGAAGCTGAGGGTTGTGATCCTACTATTTGCTCTCACCCCTCACAATCCTGAACTTCACTATAGCATGGTCACTGCAGAGAAGACTGACCCCAGCCTCCACACCTGTTCTTCCTTGTTTGCAAGTGTAAGGTCCAGCAGAGTATGTCTCCTCTTCTGCTTCCTGATCTTCTGTGTCAGGAAATTGTCATCAATGCACCCCTCAAACTTCCTAGATTGCTTGTGCCATGCTGTGTTGTCTCTCCAGCAGATCTAGAGGTAGCTCAAGCATCATTACTTTTACTGTTAAATATTGTGGCAGCTCCTCTGATGTGACTGCTCTGTTAGATATTGAATAAGCATGTAGCATGGAGGTGATTTGTGTCTCAAAGGATAAGGGGAAAATTTGCGGATGCAGAGAGAACTTAGAAGGATAATTCTTGAGCTGAACACTTAATGAAACAATGCTGAAGCCATCAGCAAAGTATTGTCTACCGAATTCAGAGAAACAGGTCTCTAGCCTTTGTGGGTAAGCAAGCAGGATCAGATTAAACACACCAGACCCCTCCCATTAATGTCTTCTCAAAATGCAAACATTTTAGAGCTCTGGAATTTGGCAGGTGTCCAAAGGTTAAAAAGAAGTTATGAATACCCTTGGCTATATTTTTTGTTGTTTCTCTTCAAAACAGCTAATTGCTATTTTGATTTTCTTTTGCTAAACAATACATTGGACAAAATTAATCTCTGATGTAATTCCATTAGAATAGCTTGACTATAGTGAAGTAATGTAAGAGGTGCATTTGGCTGATAAAATTTACATACTCTCACAAGGACCTGATGTTTTTCAAGCTGTGTAATTGGAAACCAAACAATTACTACAATAGGTCAACAACTGTCTATTCCATGAAATGCACATCCTATTGTTAGAGAAATTATAGGTGGTTTTCCATGCTGCTGCACAGTGCTTTGTGAGAATAAACAAGGTCATGGAATATGAAAATCTGGAAAAGCTTGTGATGCCTTCCTTATCTTTACAAATGTATTTTCATCATGAACTTTAGCACTGTGAATTTAAATATCGGGGTTTTTTTTTCCTTGCTAGTTCTATTTTCAAAGTGTTTGAGAGAATCTCTTCTTGCAAGGTTGGTTGCCACTGGAGCGAAATATATGGCTGTCTTAGTGAAAGAATTTTACAAGATAATGCTTTTCAGTCTCCTAACTGTACATTTTCAGTCCCTCATAGATTAGTAATCTTATCCTACTCCAGACTGTATGAAAAGACTAAACGGGAGAGACCTGAGGCTAAAAGATTTTTCTTCTTTCAATTTGTTCCCTCAGAAATTGGTTGACTTGTGGCAAAACTATGTATTAGTAGACTGCCACCAGGTATGAATATATTCATATATTTTCATTCTGAGGGTATTTCCTCAGGAAAGACGCTTTTGTAGACATTCTTGAAAAATCAAGAAGGAAGTAATGAGAAACTCATAGTAGGAATCAGGAAATAAATGACAAGAGAAAAGGGATATGTGAGAATAGAAATATAATATTATGAGCCACAGAAAAAATGAAGAGGGATCTAAGAAAAAAAGGAAGGATAATGACCTAATTGACTTCTTTGTGCCACTATTCGGTTGACATTTCTGGACTCTTGTTTCTGAATGGGGGATGCAAAGCAGCAAATTGAACTCAAGGTTTGAAACTAAAGCAAGATCTGTCTAGAGTGCAGTCCAGACTATGAGGAAGGCATCTGTCCAAAACTACCAGATCAGCTCTTATTTGCTTTAAAAAATATTGAGAAAATCTCCTTTACTTTTAATGTCTTGACTTCCCAGCAAAGTCTGAATTTTGTTCTGAAAATCAAAGCATAGCATGGTTTTTCATGAGCAGGATGAACTATGCTTGGGAAGGTCTTAAGGTGAAATGGGGCTAACTGGTGCATGAAGATCTCAGGTTGAGTATTTTGGTTATGCAGGAAGTAAACAGCATTTTTGCTTGCAACAAAAAGCTGTAGCCTGGAGATCAAAGTATGGCTAAGGAGTAAATAGCTATAAGGACTATGCTATCAGCATGAAAGGAAAAGTGAAGTGTTTAGGAACAAAACTAGTTATTATGTAACAACATGTGATGATCTTTTAGGTTGTATGTACTGTTTTGTAATAGTCCAAACAAACAAGGAAAATATTTTTCAAAAGTTCCACAGACACATAAATATATTCCCATCAGTTGCATGATTTCTAGTCCAACCTGGAGAATATTTCCAAGTTTATTCTTACTGAATCACTTCTTTGCTTGAGAAACTAAAACTAACTGGTACAAAGCTGATGCGCTTATTCCCTAGAGACACATACCAGCCAGACTGGTGAGCAGGAGATTTACCCTACATGAGTGTATATTGATCTTGTTGCACTGATTGTCCTGATCAAGGACAATCAAGCTAGAATTCATCTGACTCTAATAATTCATATGTATTTTGTATCACAACGAAAAGGTTGGTGATTCAGCACTGCTATAACATGTTGTGTTTAAACACTCAACATAGAATTTAAATTCTGTTTGATACATTACATGCGAACTGGAGTGCAAAGTATTTGCCCAACTAGAGCATACTGTTATCAAGCCCATCTGTTTCTGTCAAGAGCTAGTACATAAGCATCCTTCTCATCTAATCTAATATACAGATGAATTTCGACTTGCATTTCCTAACTTGTAACCATTTTTAAGTTAGCAGCTAGGAAAAAAAATAAAATCGCTAGACTCTTCATCTAAAAGAAATTGTAATCGTTCCAGATACTTACATCATGCACATATTTACATGTATAAAAATATATAAGTCCCGTTTCCCTGAACCATAGAAGACGTCAGTTTCTACTTCAGGCTAGTTAGGCTGATCCCCTAGTCTAACACCCCCAATACCTGTTGCCTGAGGCTCTTCAGATGAAAACCAAATGCTGACTGAAGAAGTAACATGGACAAAGACTTTTAGGACTTCTTGTGCTGTGACTGTTGTCATTTGCACTGTTTTAACCACAGATGTGAGGAGGAGAGGAGATGCCCAACAGTCACTAGGTTATGCAGAGCCTACTACTAATGTCTTCCCAAGACTACTTGATGTCTAGAGAGGGACTGGGTTGCCCAGCAGGTGTTGGTGGAGATGGTGGTCCCCAGATATGATGGGTCCTCTGTTCCTTCTTCCATTGGTTCCTCCTACATCTGCCTGGCCACTAGTTGCCACTCAAGCACAGCATGCTTCTGCCATACCACCAGAGCCTCCTGCTCCCTTGCTCTGCAGTCTGAAGCCTCTTTGTCAAGAACTGTGGCCAGGCCTGTTAAAGACTCTAGAGATCCTGTCCTTGAACATCTTCTGTGCTGACCTTCTCTCCTTCCTCTCTTCTTAACACTGCCTCAGACTGATACTACAGCATGGTTTCTAGGATGGCATCCCAGACACATGCTGCCTCTGGCTGAGGCAATGTAGGGCTGAAGTACCAGAGGCTGGAAACTGGAAGAGATCAAGGATTTTGTGGCTCACTTTTGTGGAGGAACCAAAAGCAAGTCTGTGAGTCCAGGACTGTCTGCAAGGTTGCAGTGCAAGTTCACTGCCTATAGCTATCCACCATACAGCCCCCTACTTCTCTGGGGCACAGTTTTCTGTGTAGTACTGAGATTTACCCATTCCTTCCCTAATTTTTGAGAGGGACTGGGCAGGATGACCTACTTTAACACTGATGTTACCTTGATGCCATAGCCAGCAAAGTGCCATGGGAGTTTTTCTTCTGTTACCTGCTAGTCTTGGCAGCTAGAAAATGCAGGACACCCAGAGGTGTTCTTAGTTGCTCAAATGGGAGGAAGGCCTTGAAGTAGTGAGAGTGAAGAAAACTAGGAAACAGTTTCCATGATTATGTCATGCTTTGTTTTTTGAGAATATGTTACTGCTTCAAATGTCCCCAAAGATGGTAAATGAGGCTTTTAAGATCAGTGAGGACACTCTACCACTGTTTAATATGAACTTGTTCCACACCAAGACACTCTCCGTCCAGCTTGGAGAATGGGCTAATGTGTTGCCAAAACCGTAAAAAGCACTATGGCTTCTTTGGCAGTCTGCTACTTGAAACCCTGCCTGATTCACAGCCTTGCCTACATCTTCATCTTGCCTTGGGTTATGGCGTGGCATGCCAGGGACTTCAAAGTGACATGTCAGCAAACAGGACAGAGCTTCCTTTTCCATTTCTCTCCCTTTCTGGGGGCCTGAAAGTGAGAGTAGAAGTACATCTCTTCTGCACACCAGACTGAGGCCAGGTGGCTTTCATGTTTGCCAAAATATAAAGGAGGGGTATGAGAGGAGTGTTACTGGTCCCAAGCTCTACCTCAGCTGCCAACCACCTTCTATGCCAGATAGGTCTGTCTCCCAACCTGTACATGTCCTACATTTTGGGTGGGGGGATTGTTCAGGTGTATTTTGCAGCCCTTTGTCTGGGGCAAACTGCAGTCTTTTTGATCTTTGTGGACATCTCTGCACATGGAACACATAGGAAAGCACAAGAAGCACATCAGGGAGTTGCAGATTGACAGTTTCAGAGCCTTTTACCAGTATGTTGGTGTCGCTATTCAGTGGAAAACTTCTTCACAGTGGAGCCTGCTTCTTGATTTGGATTCTTCTGATTCTCTACAGTGTATCTGTCAGTTGGTTTCGTCCTAAAAGAATCCAGTCCACACACACCAGAACCCTTCCAAGAGCTGAACAAATACCTAATAGGTGAGAATGATCAGGGATTCACTTAATTTCTTTATTGCTCTGCAATAAAGAATGTTAATATAGATGTATCTATAGACAATGCACCTTTTCTCTGTGGGAATGGGACTGCACTTACAATTTTCATTGAGATTTAACCATGTAGGTCTACTTTAATCAAGTCTACCTGTGCTTCTGTGTCCTTTCTCTGGATCAGTGGTGGAGAGCTAGTCTTCCTTTTAAGTCCATCAGGTGTTTGATTGACCTGATTTTGCCACTACAAGGTATTTGACTCAAGGGAAGGGCAATACTGGGAGCACACAAACTAGGGGCAAAATGGTGGGCTTCCCTGCATAAGGAGTAATTTGAGTCCAAAACATGAGAGTGATGCCTGAGGTAGAATGTCAAGCAAAACCCAATTCCCATAGGGCCAGTATTTCTGGGCAATGTGGTTTTTAGCTTATAACTGTATTCTGCTTTGAAAACTTGGGAAACTTACTCATTCTTACATTGTTATTGTTCTAAGAAGAGAAAGGTTTTCCCACTATCCAATTTGATCTTCTCTTTTTAATATTTTAAAAGACACAGTGAAAGCTTACTTAAGAAAAAAATGTGGATGTAGGGTAACACTGATGGTTATCAGATAGAAGCCTACATAATCCAGTTATTTCTTTTATCAAATTTACTTCCAACAGCAAGAGCAGGATTTGCTTCTGAGCTGTCCCAATAATTGCTCAAATTCTCATAAGTTTATTGCTATGAGTACTATATCTCAAACACTGGGATTCACAACACTGAAAAAGTCTTTCCTACCCATATACCACTGTATCAGATGAATCTTGCATTAAGTATCCCACATTTTGCATACAAAGACCTTTATATTTTACTTAATCAGGGAATCGATTCAAAACTTGTTCTTTACACATGGCTGATTACCTCAATAGATTGTAAGGTATTAAATGTGTGAAATAGTCCATAAAACAGATCCAGCCAATTAATTCTAATTTCACAACTCCAAAGCGGAGTTCTGAAAGTACCCACAAACACTTTGTTGGTGACCTTTCTGATATGTGTACCCTACCTGTCAATACCATTTATTACTACTGCTATTTAATTCCACTTTTATTCAAATTAAATACCTTCCAGCCATTCAAAAACTGAATTATGTTGCTGCTGCTTGCAATTGTCACACTAGTTAATTAGCTCTTGGCATGCCTGAGTGTCTGAAGAAATTGGGAAAATGATTTGTAATTGTTCACTGAAGTACAAAGAGGCACTTAAAATAAATAAAGCCACATAAATGCGGAAGAATAGATGAATATTTCAACCTAATTTAGGTGTAAGTTTTTTTATTTTATCAGCAAAAATTAGAAAAGCTCATTTATTTTATATGCAAGCTATGTGTTCACCACCTCTGCCTGTACCTGAGCTTAGTAAGGTTATAAAACATAAAAAAGTGGTCAAAAAGTAAAAATGGGATTTTATAGAAGCAAACTGCCAAATAAAACTTTTAAGAGTTCCTTCCATTCAACCTCTGACATTAATTTGATTCTTATTGCTAGTTTATATTGTAAGTGTGATAAACTGAAGATATGTGAATTTTATAGCAGCTGGTACTTTGAGATCTGTGACACCCTAAGCTCTCAGCTCTGGGTCATATGACCTCTTAAGGTAACTTTGGGATTCTTCACTGGCACAAAGCAGTGTTAAAGCCAACCAAAGTAATCAGAAGAGAATTTCCCTGTAGTCTTCCTTCCGGTAGCTGTGGGTGTCGAGACATACAAAGGTAGCAGACAGCGCTTTTTCTTTCCTTAGTCTTGTTCCTCACACTTGTGAATGCAAGGGGACACCCGACAGACTTTCAGTGAATCCCCCTGAGTGATTTTTTTTCCTACCTGTTGCACAGGAGATGACCAGGCTTTTGTTACTACTTTAAGCAGTGTCATGTTTGCAATGCCCATGTCTTATTGTAAACCAACACAAAACACAAGTCAATTCAGTCAAAGAGGATTACACTGATCCAGACATGGATCAGTTCAGTGTCATTGTCCTCCTTTACAGGAAATGTCAGAGCACCTCAGTTTGAAAGGTGGCTTACTCCAGCTGCTTCTTAGCTCGTTTTTCCTTCCACATGCAGGATGCGCAGCTTGCACGGGGGGAAGCGTAGTGTGTATACACAGAGAGAGAAATGGAGCTTGAGATGTAGGAACTTCTGAAGTCCCATTGCCTGGTAGCTTGTTTAGCAAATGTTCAGTCTCCCAAGGAGTCACGACGATGGCAAGTGCCTTGTCAATGCAGAATTTAATGTACTGCAACAGTGGTGTCAGATAATTAGCTTGACAGACCAACAGATTTTCCCATAGAACTGATCATATAAACCATCATTATTTTATTATTATTTAGACCAGACATTGTAGCCTTCTGATGAAATAAAGACTCAGAGTCTTTAGACATGCTTGTAATTTTGGTCATCTTATCAAAGAATTATCTCTGGCTCACCCTCACTGCTTCCCTGCTCAACTGTAATTCAGACTTCTTTGAGAAAAATAAGCTGCTAGTGGTACATTAATGCTCATAATTTGATCAAGAAAGGCAATGCAGTGTGGAAAATGAATTTTCACAAACAGTAGCCATTTCAAGTAACTCTACAGTATTTAGAGATTAAATTTTTTCAAGTAACAAACTGTCTTTTCTGACACTAATTTTAGTCACTCCCACTTAATTTAGGACTCTTTTCTGAACAAAATTACTGTATAAAATATAGCAAACATACTTTTTATTCACACTCTTTCTATACTTCAAAGCATAGGGAAATCTAATTAAAATGTTTGTTGTAGTTACTGAGGAGCCATGGACTCGGGTGCCACAGTTGCAATGACAGCCAGGAAGCTGTCACCTCCGAAGGGGTGGGCCAGTGTCTGCTTCCTCCCCTTCTGGGGTAATCTCAGGACCATGGTCACATCACAGATGAGAAAGCCAGTTATAATAACCCCCCCATAAATCAAGTAATTAGCCTGTAATGGAGTAGGGAGATGCTAAATGACCACAAGTGATATTTATTCCCTGTTACCTCATTAGCAGTTTGACTTCATTTACATGGCCTAGGAAGAATGTTTTGCAATAGGAGAAGGATGAGTTGCTTTCCTAGAGGTGTGCTCGTATTGCTTGTGTCAAGAAGCTGTTGCTTGGCTGGAGGTGCAGGGTAGGTGTGGGTACAGGTCAGCTGCAACAACTGTAGCAAGCAGTTGTGTGACAGTGAGTTGGGGAGCTCAAACCAGTTCAGTTTTGTATAAAATAATTGTCAATTACCTAGAGTTTTAACTGGGTGTTTAGATAAAATCTATTCTCTGGAACTTTTCTGACAGGTCGATACAAAGATACAAATGGAGTGTGGCAAGGAACTGTGGAAAACTTGGGCAAATCCTCACATGGCCACTGGATACAGAGAGGTCTCTTCAGAGCCCCTCTTGGAGCTACTGGATGGAGTGGGGGCAGCATGATAAAATCTGCCCTTAGTATATCTGGCTTAAAGAAAAACAACCAGCAGATGCTTTAATTTGAATTACATCTCTCAGGATAGCTTTACCTCTGTTTTTCTTCCCAGTATTACTTCTGTTGTGAAGTAGGTTTTGAAAGCATGCCTGTACCTTCACGGTGACCCGCAGAGCAGCGCGGGAAAGTGCGCGACTGCCCCGGGGGAAGTGCGAGTCTCCTTCCAGGCTTTCTCCGCAGGCAGTGGGGGCTTTGCCTCACTAGATAAAAGCAGAAAGTCTCTCTCAAACTTAGTTCTCTCCTTGCTTTGTCTCCTCATCTTTCTTTTTCTTATCTTTCTCCAAGATTGCACGTCATGTACTTTTTTCCCCGTTGCAGTCTAACGGGGTCGCAGACAGTTTAAAATGGATTGCTGCATCGGTACGGAGGAATATGAGAGACAAGGGAGAACACTCTGACAGAAGGATGAAATGACATGTGGTTTGGCTACCAGTGCAGAGACAGCTTTGATTGAAGTGAAGCACAGGAAAGGCATAAGAGCAATCACAGGGAACTATTACAGATCTCCGAGGGCAGAATGAAAAGGCAGACTAGGAAATGTTTATGCAGATGGAGGCAGCAGCTTTGTGGAAGGCTGGGACACTAGCATGGGGGATATGTTCAGCACTCCTTTGGGTCAAAATTGTAGTGTTCCCTATAGATTTTAGTGGGAGCAACTTCAGAAAGGATTTTTACGGACTGCATGAAAGCTTTAAGATGTTACTGATACAAATGAGTTAGGTGATGTGTTATTGCTCCGTTAATAGACGTTTGTTGGCAAGGATGATAAGCAAGGCAAAACCCAACACAAACAGCTTTTCTGCTGGGTACAAGTGGAGCAGTCAGGGTATAACCAAGGCAGCTGCTTTTGCTGGATACAGCTGCTTCATCAGTCTGCCCTGTATGCAAATCCTTAGATATGTGTAGCACATTTGTCAGACTGGGAGAACCTGGAGTCCAAAGTCTCCTCTTTTAAATGAGCCCGAAACTCCTGTAGAGCAGCTGGCCTCTCATTTAACTCCATCTGTACAATTTACTTCTGGTCAGAGTCTACCCCGTTTACTACAAAATATCTGGTGATCAATTTCTGAAGTGTTAATATTGCAAGGGTCAAGAGTTAGTGACTGTAGTAAGTCCATGAAGAAAAGAAATAAATGTTAAAAGGTCTGAGGCATTGGTGTGTTCAGAAAGAGTGTTTGTGGAAGAAATAAAGACGGATGGGAAATCAGGCTTGCTGAAGCTTCTGCATATGTTTTCAATAATCCAGAATGAACTGTTATATTTGGCAGAGCGCCATGGAAATCAGAGGGTATAATCTTATAACTAGGAAATTAGGAACTATAAAATGTTTTAAGTACACAAGAGGGAATAAACATACGTAATAAATTACTGTTGAAATGAGGAGAACTAGCAAGACAGCTCCTAGGCAAAGGATGAGAATGAGAAGAAAAATGGAAACTAACTGAATCTTTGTATTTTTTGAACCACACTCTTGGATATTTAGAAAACTTTTGAGAACGAGAAAACATTTATTAGTGGCTTAGTTTAAAAAAAAAAAAGCTCTCATGATCTCTTTCACTGGAGTTCCCATTGGGCCAATGCAAAGGATTTTGAGTTTACAGAGACGTATAGATGGAAGGTGTATTTCTCATCTCACTGTATTTAACTGAGGTGAGACACAACATGATTTCACTGCAGATGGAAGGGTTACATGGCTGTCTTTTGTGGCAGAGGATGCTGTGACCAAGGAAAGTCTTATTTCTTGTACCAGGGTGGATAGTAAGGAGATACTTCCAGAAAATGAGTTTGATATGCATATTTTGGTCTGATGGATAATAGAAGTTGAAGGAATTTTGTGTGATGCCAATATTTTTGGTGTTTTGTGTTTCAGGTACTTCCCTGAGGAACTCTTTTTGAAAGGGCTTGTGATGGAATGCAGAGGAAAAGCTGAGTTCTGGCAAGTCAGACTCAGGTGTGTCATGAGGTTAATTCCACTAAAATCTCCACTTATTTGCAGTGAACAAGCAATGTGTAAAATGGGAAACTGAGATATTTTGAGGGTATCTGTTGATGTAAGCCCTCATGAAGTATGCTGGAGTATAGACTTTAAGCCTCTGCCTTCCATCTTTCATTCAGACTCTTCAGTTAGCTATTTCTGTCTGTGTGACGGGGTCAAACAGATACAAATCTGCAGAATGACCTAAGACAATTACAGTATCTGTCCTTATCTCTTTCTAGTGGGAGAGATTCCTGAAAATTGCATTAGTTTTTATGTTAAGCCTCAAGTTAGATTTGGAATGAGATGGTAAAGATACTGGATGCAAATTTCTCTAAAACAAGGCTATTTACGTCTCATCTTGATAGTTAAAGGCAGAACAAAAATCCTCATTGTTGCTTTGTCTTTTTCTTTGGAGAGGTTTGCACTATTTCCACCTTTGTCATTTTACAGTCTCTGGTCTAGTGGTTTCTCTGTTTCACAGTTCAAGCAGCACTTTCCCTTTCTGTAGTGCATGAGAGAGTTGAAGCAAGGTTTTAGAATAAAAATACTTGTAAGTGCATTGTACTGATTTCAGTGTATATATCAGTGAACAATGTTCCTTGTGAGATGCATTCTGTGTGATCAAGTTTTAGATATAATAAAAGCAAAAAAGAATATTTCAGTTCATTTGTACTTTTTATGTGCTGTTAAGCATCTGATTAAATGCCTGCCTAAATCAGGAATAGAGCTTCCAGATATGTTGGACATCCTTCTATCTAATATGTTTATAGCTAGATACAAATACTTTTTAAATAGAGGTTAACTTCTGTAAAACCATATGATAACCCATTATCTCAAATTATAAATACCCATTTCAGTGATAAACAAGATGCACTTCTGAAATACTATCCAATACAGGGAGTTCCAAAAATGTCTTATAATTATGAAATAATGATGCTGCTGTTAAGCTGTCTTAATGTTGCACCTTGGAAACCTGTGCTCTGGTTTTGATGCCAGTCTTTGCCTTACACCCAGCAGCTTCAACTAAGCGTTTTGTAGTGCTTAATTACCTACTTCAAATTATATATGGAGTAGGAGGGAGGGATGGAGACAATAAAACAGTCAGAGATGATTGGTGTCCTGCAGAGGAGAGCTTTACTGTGGGGGCTTTAACAGGGTGGAGCAAGCAGTTAGTATCACTTACTGGCTAGAAAAGCAGACTCCGTTTTATGGCCCATGGTCTGCCTTCGTAATTTCTCACCAGCTTGGTCATACTCATGTGAAATTGAGAAGTTTGTGAATGGTGGTATTAATACAGACTACAAACTCACAAAGAACTATTTGATGTCATGAGCTGAGACTGCCGACTGGTCTTTTCCATTTCATGTTGGTAGTTCAGGCTACAAGCTCAAGAACTGATTTTATTTAAGTTGAAAATTAATTTTAAAGACCTAAATGTGGAGCACAAGATGATTGTAGGACTTTACGGAGGTGTTTACTTTTATAATAATGATAATGATGTAGCAGGGAATCATATCTATTCCTGGTTTTATCTACATGTATGCATCTTTAGAGTGTCAAAAACTGCCTAAACACAAAAAGTCCATACTAGTTTAACAATACAATATTTCTTTAGAGCTGTGAAAATATACCTTAACCAAATTTATCCCAATGCTTGATTTGTATCTGCATGTTTTTTATAAAATTTTATATAAAAAAAATATATATTTCTAATGATTTTGTATTTTTATATGGTCTTGCTAGACTAAAAAGAAAATATATCAATGTACCCAATTTAGCAGATCATATTTTGTATTTACACATGCACCTTTTTGCTGTAAAAGGTTATTCTATGTAACTTCTGTCTAGATTTCAAAATGTGTGCTATGTGACCTCTCTGATCAATTACAGTATAATGCAGTGAATAATAACTAGGAACTATTAGCACATACCTGTTTCAATCCATTTAGACATTAAAAAAAGACATAGACACTGAATACTGTACACTTTTAAAAGAATGGAAATCTCCTGGCATAGGTGCCTCAGACAGAAGACAGGTTAAGCTTCTCTAATACTGTAATCACTATGAATTATTTGCTCCATCCTGCTCATTGTACAATGTTTGTGATGGAATTTTCTGTTGCATAAAACATGCTCACTCTTTCTTTATATATTATGGCAGTTAGCTTAGATCTTTTGGGAGAAAGAAAAATGCATATTTATTTATATTCTGACATCTAAACAGGCAGAAGGAGCTGCCTAAACCAGATATGCTCTATCTGATGAATTGAAAGGTAAGTAGAAGTACAGAAAATGCTGGTTTCACTTAGCTCAGTGCAGTGGCTCATACCGTTGTACTCCTGTGGCAACGACAGAGGAATGAGGTTTCAGAATCCTTTTTGAAAAGTTTATGTATAAAAAAATATGATTTAAAAAAACTGGGACGTCCCCAAAAAGACAAGGAATATTCTACAAATATAACAATTGGAAGTGGGCCAAGATGGGAACTTGATGGCAAAAACTGTACAAAATTAAGGATGAAATAATGAAATTTTGCTATAAAGGAGGTGAAGCAGAACATGCTTGCTGGGTTATAACATTCCAGCCACCTGGTCAGAAATGTAATTGCTATCGTATGTCAGAAGAGTTTCAGTAAAAGATGGTCAGAGAAGTGCAAATGAGTAGGAGAGGACACCAAAGCACCAGGAGAGGACATCAAAATGGATGTTCATCGTCCCAAGGCATGATCACTGTCTTGAAACTTTTGATCAATTGCGTTCTGCGGTGTTCATCACAGCTCAGCTTCAAGAGCCAGACAAACGTGTCTATTCTGAGTGAATTCATGAATTACCTTTGAGCTGAGAACGAGAGAAAAAAATCAGACTTTATAGAGCAGTCGACAGAACAAAATCTAATATCCTTCACTGCAGTTTTAAGCCACTGCCTAGTCCAAGAAATAATTCTTAGCTACCGTATGGTGACAAAATTAAGCAGTAGTTCAGGCAGAAAAATATCAGCTCATCTTGATAGCAGGAAGTGGTCATAAAGGCATGGGTCAGCCTAATCAACATCTACAGCCCCTGAAACTTTTTTTTTTTACCTGAACATTTACTTCACCCCTTATTTCTAGGTGGAAGTGTCTCAGCGCTCATAGGGCTGCACAGCAGTGGTACATGCTGTTCTGCTCGCAGCGTCTGTCTCCTGTAGTATCCTGGCAGCTGCTCCTCTATCTCTCCGCACCACCCTCCCTATGGCTTCCCTCTTTATTCCTCCCCCATCTCTGTCAGCCAACACAGTGCACACATGCTGTGCACATCTGGCGTGGAGCAGCATCCCCTCCCCTCATCAGGCTGGCACAGCTGCTGCTTCTAACTGGGAGCTGGCCAGGCAACTGCTCCTAATGATTCCCCTGACAGCTCTTTTCCACTTACTGATCCAGCTTTCCTATTCACCACCTGCTTGATTTCCCTTCCCCAAACATGCTGGCTGCTCAGACCCACACTCTGAATCCTCTTCTCCCAGCAGCCTGCACACTAAAGATGTGCTAATGCTGTTCTTCCTGGGCTGATTCCCTACACCTCCACATCAACAGTGCCTGCCATTATCATCCCTGGATTTAAAATAGCAAACCAATGAATGGAAGATTAGTTCTCTTGCTCCCTGTTTTGCTGTTTTCTGATTCAGATCATATGTCCGCAGGTTAATACTACAAATAGGACAAAGCAATGCCGAGTTTGAGTTACAACTAAAGCTTGGAAATTAGGGTCCTGAGCTTGACTGTTGGGTAACAACTATCTCTTATCCTATGAAAAAGATCATTCTAGTAGTTGTGGCCTTGTGTTGTGGTGGGGGCTGTCCCATAGGTGCAGTCAGTCTTATAGTTCACTTGTGCAGTAATGACCTTGGGCAGCAAAACTGAGACACTGAATCAGCCACCTTACCACTTTCTGAGACTTAAATCTGATGTAAATTTAGTTTTGGAAATTCATCTCCACTTACTGTTTTAACACAGAGCACGGCTAGTCAGGAATTTTATAATTACTTTCCTTTTTGGTAGGAACTGCTTTCCATTTTGAGAAGAAACATATTGTATTCCATAACTGATCTTTTTTTTTTTTTTTTTCTCAAAATCAGAGAAACTCAAGAGTCCAGACTTGCCTGGAGCATGGAAAATTCAACCAGGATATGGAGATGCCCATGTTCAGTGCTAAGTTCTGAGTCAGACTAGGGAAGCAAACTTCAGTATCTCATATTCTCGATGAAGTCCATCACTTCAGACTAAAAACTTAGGTCTACCCTTTGTATCTTACCTTTTGCACTTTGAAATATTAAAGAAAATAATTAGTCTGCTAGACCATGGATGTGATTGATTTAATGCATGTTAGGACAGTTCCCTTGAATGCAGGACAGCAAGATCGAATTCTTCAATCTGAATCGGGTCAAATCTAAATATACCTTCAGCTCCCATACTTCAGGCTAACTCTCTGGCAGCTAGATGACCACTAGCACAGCATTTGCCATCCCTGCGTTTTTCCAAAATGCTGGGATGAGCAGAGGTCCTTCCAGTAGAGATAAGGAACATTTCTGAAATCTCAAAAAAACCCCAACCCAACGTTTTGGAAAAGTGTTTCCCTCTTACAACTACTGCATTTGTTCCTCCTGCCTGTGCTTTTAGGGTATGCATTACAAGCCTTGAATGGTCAATAACTTTTTACATGCATTGGTGGACTGATATGATTACAACTCATCTATATATCCAGAATATAAGACTGTAACTTTATAGCCTTTTAAAGCCATCTGAGGCAGTGCAGTAGGAACTACAGCACTGTTGAAAGGGTCAGTCCCTGGTTCAGAAGCCATTACAGAGGGCATGGCCATTCTGGCAGAAGAAAGTAGAAATAATAGGGAGTACTCTGTGGAAAAATACAGAGAGCAGGACCAGAACGATTTTCTTCAACACAGCCTTTGTTGATGCCATCAAACGTGACTCAAATGAGTAGACCTAATTCTAACATCTCCTGCTTTTCAGTTCCACTGACTTCCCGTCATTTTTGTGAAATTAGTTTCTTAGCAGGGAATGTTTCAATTTTCTTTCCCTCATTCCCACCAGTCTAATGATTCTTTACCATCTTAATAAGTACAATGAATGTGCTCCATTAATGGACAGGGGCATTAGAGAATAATGCCATTTCTGAAAACTCTTAATACATTTCACAATTAAGAAGGCATTGATTCAAGGTCTTTTTCAAATAGGAAAAACCCAAGTCATTTCCCTAGTGACACTTACTGCCCTATGAGAAGTGGCTATTCTAGTAAGAAAGTTTCTTTGATTTTTTTTTTCACATTGGTTCATTTGGATGAATCAGCTTTGGCTGATCCCTGAACCTGCCTGAAATACTCTTCTGCAAATAGAAAGGGATATTTGTACCAGGATTTTATTCCGAATTTTGAATTGCAACTCAACAGAAATAGCAAAAAAAAAAAAAAGTAAATGCAAGTGATTGTGTTTTTACATATATGAAATTTAAATGTACTACTATCAAGTTTTTGAAGCAGTAATTGTGTTACAAATTTGTTATGTACTCTTTGTTACAAAGTTCCTCCTCCATTCTGTTCTAGTAGGTGGATGCTCTGCTTGCAGTGCTCAGCTCTGTTTAAAGTACGAATCTAAAAACATTCATTCAACCAAGCATTGCCCTATTGACAGTGAACGACATGTTTATCCAGTCAAGTGCAGAGATTCATGGCATAATGAACTGGTGAAACATGAACTATATGTAGTGTTAAATTCATGTAGACACATCAGCATGTGATTTTGCCTTGCTTTGTCAGACTTGCCTTTCAGGTCTTTTAGGACTTCATGCTCAGGTAACTCAACCAAAAGCATGAATGGAGGTGTCTGCACATAACTGTGAAGACACATTCAACTTGATTTGCTGAAATGGCAACACATAATAGTCCCACTGAAGCCAATCTGCATGGACTTGTGTGTATGAAAATAAGGGTTTTCATATGTGTGGTCCTGGAGTCCAAAGTTTCAGGTTACTTTTTTAGGATCTAATTCATTCTTACTGTAACACAGAACTACTGATTAACTATTTATTATGCTTCATTTTTTTTCATTGAAAGCAAACTTTGTGTCTGCATTAGCATTAGTCCTTCTGAATCACAGAATCATTCAGGTTGGAAAAGACCCTTGGGATCATCGAGTCCAACCATCAGCCCTACTCTACAAAGTTCTCCCCTACAACATATCCCCCAACATCTCATCTAAACAGCCCTTAAACACATCCAGCGATGGTGACACCACCACCTCCCTGGGCAGCCTGTTCCATCCCCTGACCACTCTTTCTGTGAATTATTTTCTTAATGTCCAGTCTAAACCTCCCCTGTTGCAGTTTCAAGCCATTCCCTCTTGTTCTATCGCTAATTACCTGTGAGAAGAGACCAGCACCAACCTCTCTACAATGTCCTTTCAGGTAGTTGCAGAGAGTGATGAGGTCTCCCCTCAGCCTTCTCCTCAAACTAAACAGTCCCACCTCCTTCAATTGCTCCTCATAGGATTTTTTTCTCCAGGCCCTGCACCAGTTTTGTTGCCCCCCTCTGCACTCACAGAATATACTGATTGTCTCCTCTTGACTGCACTTTGCTTTCTGTTGTGGAGCAGTCTCAGAGTACATGAGCTAGGTTTCCTTCAAATGCAAATAAACCAGGAGCATTCATTCCATGAGACCAGACTAGTTCAAAGTAATCCCCTCCATATGCTGTAGACTGAATATGTTGCTCAATAGACCTGCTTCTACTACACAGCATTGTTTGCTGTTTTGCTTCCATTGCACACACAAGCTTATCTGAATGGACAAGGTGATAAATTACTTTTTAAAAGTATTCCTCTTTACAAGGAACAGAAATCACTTATTTCCAATCTCATCCAATATTGCTGCATGTGATTTTAGACTATTTGATATATCCAAGTAGCTTTGCTTTGTTCTTTTCCTTGTGTCCCTGCCAGCTGCAGCATATGTTTATCCTTACAAAGTATTGCACAGGCTGGGAACTTATAAGGTGCCTAAGGACTGCCTTTAACTTGCCTAAAATTGTCACCATTTATACCCTTTAACATGGTAGTTCACTGTATGCATGAGCTGTAATCACAGCAGGCCAAATCCTCTTTTATAAAATGATATAAAATATAATTCCTGCAAATTCAACACATTCTGTAGAGTCATGAGCTAATTCAGAGCACTTGTTCTCCAGGGTCTGGTGTAGTGACAGCACTCTCCATGAAGGACCATCTTTACCTCTCTTACCATGGCTAGTGCTACAGAACAGGTTGTCAGGGTTGAGGCATCTTGAGAAGACTGATAGCATCAGGAAGATAGATAACTTATGTTTTATGTGATGAGAAAGAACAACATTTACTAATGTGGGGCATCACTCACAGCAACAGACCATTTCACTCTGTGAACAGTTAAGATAACGCCCAGCCACCTGCAATACTCTTGGCCAACCTCCTTTAAACCCATTAGCCAGTGCTGGTGTTTTTCCCCATTCTCTTTCCATATGTTTTAGGTTGACAGTATTCAGTGGGTTAGAGTACATTGTATATGTCTGCACTTCATTGGTTTTATGGTTGTGTATAACAACAAAGACAGTCCTGTTTTTCTTTTTCATGGTTAGTAGGGATTAAATTTGTTATTTACTAAGAGTTCTAGAGACTTAAAGTATTAACTCATTGCACATGAAAAACTAGAGCTTTCTTACCAAAAGCTAATGAGAATAACTGCTTCATCTGAGCATAGGTGGCTCTCAGATTTTTAAGTTCTGAAGAATGGTCTTATGAAAGAAGTAAGAGATATTCTCTAAATAGAAAAGTGTTGGCTTTAGGTGGCAAATTAATATAGTTTAAGAAAATATGTGCATTTCTCAAGGAAATACACTTGCGAAGAAATTGATTTAATGAAGAATGTTTTCTTTTTCCATATCAGAATTTATTGTGCCTTCTGCTTGGATCTGTACTAGTTGTTTTTGTCAGTGCCACTCTCAATTTTTAGTATTCTGCCTGTGGCTGTGTCTCTGGGAGCAGAGTCCTTCTGAGTACCTAGACGCAGCTAGACATTATTGCCATTTTTCTGGCAGTATTACTGTTGGGTAGTTAGGAAAGTGTTGTGGTCCCCATTTAATGTGTCTAGAGTTGAAATACAGTGTGGTGAAATGATATGCTCAAGGTTATGGAAGGACATAGTACCGAGAGCTCAGAAAAAAAAGGGGGTTTTTGAGTTCAGGTTTAACATGTTATCAGTAGGACCAATATTTTTTCCCCCTTGGCTGATATATCTGGTTTCTGGATTCCTTCTGTTTCCCTCTCGATCTCCTGTTACATAATTTCTGGTCTACAATGCCCTCCTTTTAAACTCCCATCATTGGTTTTTCCTCTGATTTCCTGATGATTTCATCTACTGAGAGTGAGAGGGGGGAAAAAAAAAAAAAGCATATCTTGACTCTCAACTTGCTATACCCTATCCCAGCCATGCTGCTTCCTAAGATTTTGGATCTTTTTATACAATTTCAGAAAAGAAATGGGAATATGAAATCTGAATTCATGTGAATGTGGGCAAAGGTCCTTTAACAGATGTGAAAGCATCTTCCAGCTGAACACATTATCCTGCAGTACGCCATGTGGCACTGCATACTGTTAAAACAGATGTACTATCAGCATAGTTTTGTTCTCCAGTGATTTATTATCTGGGGTCCTTCCACAGAACATCGCCTTCTATTAAAATATAAGAGCAGAAGTGTTCAAAATATTCCTCTACAATGCCTATTGCATTCAATGACAAAACTCCTTAAAGGAGGAAGCTGATACCTTGTCAAGATATCACTGGTGAGCTTAATTGTTATAGACTGTAAGTCTGTAAATGAACATACTCCCAGGAAGTCCCAAGAAGTACTCAACCCCCCTTAAAGAACTGTCAAAGCACAGCATTTTTATTATTTGAGCACTTCGTGTGTGATAGTGAGATCTCTCATGTCCCACGAAAATGTGTGTGGAATAAATTTGCGTCTTATTTTACAGGACCCTTGAATAAACTAGCTCAGACCTTCTAGGTAAGTGGTTTTATCCCCTTTACACCTCATTCAAACCTTCCTCTGCATGTATATGAAAAGATGTTCATTCTCTAGGTGTAAATAAATACTCTGTTCCACAAATTTGAATATCAATGCATTCTGCTCTTTACCTAGTTAGGCTTTTGCTCTCAGAGTGCAGTATGTTGATACTTTTGTGATCAGATTGCCTGCTGACCATACAGAAGAGAAGGAACATTTTGATTTCTTTGAATCTGTTCTTCCTGGCTGTCATGCCAAAGTAGCAGATTTGCAGTGATATTCTTGGATTCCGAAAAGAGTGAATCCAACCTCAGTTTCAAAGGTTAATATGGCAAATTCCATTGTGCTATTCTGGGACTGAAAAAGGAAAAGCTGCCTGCATCAGAAATCACTGTTGTGATGTGTTTCTAAGTGCCTCCTGCAAGGTGTAGATTTTGATTGGAGTGTCTTGTTTTTTTGCAATAAACATTAATGTTAGAGTGTAGTCTTGAAAATTTGTTTAATTTGTCTGTCTTCCAACTGATAACATGTGGTGTACATGTGGTTCATTTGCTACTTATGTGTGTGGGAAGCTATTTTATATGGTAAGTTTCTTGCTCTTATTGTTAATGAAGTTCATCTTTTTCTATAATGTAGTGAAACCTCATCTTTAGGATCAGCCTTTGTTGAATCCCCATACATGGGAAATAGGCTGTGAAATCCAATAGTTCATTCCTCCTTCACTATTTATTCTCCCATGGAGTGAGCATAAGGCCACTTTACCTCTTAGTACATGGGTTTGATGGTCAGTGGGAAATACTGTTCCCTTCCAGTGCTTTACTCTTCCCATGTTGTGCATCTCTTCACTCCTTTTCTTGGGTTGCTGTAGGCTTTCCTGGGGGAGTCACCCAGATTGTGTTACTACTACCACTGTCATTTTCAGTGTTGTTTTATCTTTCTGTATTAGCTTAACTAGACACAAACACAGAGGCAGGCTCCTCACAAAAAGATGTGTGTAGTGACCATTCTGCCCCCTACTTGAACTATTTATTTATTTAGCCTGTTTTTCTGAACTCTTGGGCAACTCTGTGTGGAAAATCCATGCAGTGTCTGTGGTTTAGGATATATATCTTGCCTGCCATCTAGGACTTGTAGGCTGAACTTGTATAAGTAAACTCAGGCATACCGAGGAATAATCAGTGCCAGAAACCCTGGTGAGCTCTGCTAGCATTTGATATTAACTTTTTGCAAAGATGTGTATGCAGAGAGATGAAAACTCCATCTCCACTCTACTCCAAAATTTGAGGTGGCTTCACTGTGTTGCTCAAAGAAAATGAATAAAAGAAATGCATTGGACTCTATTGCCTTGCCTGAAATGTCCCCAAAATTCCTGGGCTAAGAGAGCCAGATGGTGTGAGACCTCTGGACAATGCCTAACTTTAATTTAGAGAAGTATGCATGAGATCTCAAAACCTGAATGAATCTCAAGAGCTTGGATGTAAGCGGAGTTTGCACTCATGCAAAGATGGAACATTGCATTCTATGCTGACAAGTAAATTCCAGACCAATCAGAGTCAATTGGAGCTCTCTGGCTTTCAGGTTTTATGTTCACAGTATACAAGCTTACACAATTAGCCTGTAGGCAAGGACATACCCTTTGGCTATGTTGATAAATATTTATTTAGTCTCACTAAGCCTTCTTGGTCCCTGGTAGACTGAGTCAAAGTGCTTTCTCTTCTACTAGACAGATATAGAACAACCCATTTCTTCTTTCCTCATGCTGATACAGGCTTTTTTTTTTGGGGGTGGGGGGGTGGAACAAGAAATGTTTTTGATTGCTCGAGGCAATGTATATCGTAATAAAATAGACATTTCACCCTTTATAAACATCAGGAGACAAAGTGCCTGTGGCGGGACTGCTCTGAGCAACTGTTGCCAAACTCAGCTGCTGTCTCCAGACGGACAATCTCCTCCCAAGAAACTGTGGAAATGGACTTTCCTTGGGTATGTTTTTTGGTGCCAAGTTCCTTTTCTAAGGCTAGCGCTTTAATTTCTTTGAGGCTAAACAGCTGGACAGACCTAGTTTAAAGGCCTCAGTTTCAGCTGCACAGCCTCTCCTCCTTGGACTCAGGAGGAGGAGGACAGAGGTTTCCCAGCAACGCTGAGGCTCTCCGACATCTGCTCCACAGCTTGAGGCCCTTCAGGTCCTTTCTCATCTCTTTCCAGATGGCCAATGAACCATCTCCTCCCAAACAGATACACGCAAGAATCAGAGCTATTTACTTTTGTTCAAGCACTTATTTCTGCAAAAACAACGGCTGAAACACTTTAAATTTACGAAAATAAAACACGGATTCACACATAAATCCTATATTTAAGCACCTTCTGTCATACGCAAAATAACTTTACCAAAAATATTCTTCTGTAGAGCAGGCAAGTGAATTAAAAGTGTTCTTATATTTGGAGAGAAAGCCCTGGGACTAGAACTATGTGAATAATGGATTGCTTTGGTTCACTGCCCATTGTGAATTTTAGCAGATGTTTTGGTGAACATCCCTGCCTCTCCAGTTTTGCTTTCTATTGAAAAAAAAAAAAA
>NW_020799095.1:115037269-115064911 GCF_003259725.1 Athene cunicularia
GGTGGGAGGGTGTGTTTTGGTGTGGCGGGGCAGATGCACTGTGCCACTATTTGTGTGTATTAATATATTCAGCTTTAGCTCATTTTTTTATAGACATCTTTGTGTTAACTGTTTCCATGAAGTTATGTGAAGTCACTGGTTCCACCGAAGTTACATTCTCTCTCAATGGGAACAACAAAGGTGAAATTGCTTTTATTTTGATTTTTTTATGAGCAAAGATTTCTGGAAGACATTATGGGGACAGGACTGTGACTCCTTTGTGCTTCCTGGTGCTGAAGTGCTGCTGCTTTACCCACAGATGGTTCAAATGTGTCAACAGATAAAAAGCCTTTTCTTGGTAAGATCTGTGAGACAGCAGACATCTGATTTGAGGCAGCCCATTGCAAATGCCATCAAGGGAGCAAGAAGCCTGTAGAAAAATACATACACACAGAAGGGAAAAGGTGTGTGTGAGAGAGAAAGCACATTAAGTGACATTTAGAGACATACTAGCTGGTGACTGTTGGTGACTGTTACTGCCAGGGTTATTTTTTGGTTTCTGTTAAATGGTATAAACATTGCAAAAAAGATTCTTTTATTATCTAAACCAGTTTTTCATAGATGACAGGTCTGATATTCATGGGTTTTGGGGATTGGTGGTATTAAGAGTATGAGTATATATTTGCACTACAGAGAAGTATCTGTTTGTTCATCTTCCGTGAATGATTTTTTGTAAATCATAGAACGGTTTGGGTTGGAAGAGACATTAAAGATCATCTAGTCCCAACCCCCCTGCCATGGGCAGGGATACCTTCCACAGGTTGCTCAAAATATAGATTATGAACAAAGTTGAACTGCTTATATTAAAATGTAAGAAAACTCACCACAGGATCAGGGATGCTTTGATCCCTATTCTTTCTCTATAGTTTTATAAAGTACCTTTACTTTTTTTTTTTTTAAATCAGTTTCTTATAAAGAGCCTGCTCTGTGCTCACTTTTCTGCCCTTGCCATCATTAAGAACTTCACAGAGGGTACTCCCATGATGAACATTTTTTTTTTTTTTCCCCTTCTTTCTCAAAGTAGAACTTCCAGTTCTGAAAACCAACTCTGGAGTCTTCCATTGGTCTTGAAATAAAGATTTGTTCTCTTTTAAACCTGCTCTTACATGGCTCCATTCTGGCCAGTAAGAAAGATCCTGCTCCTTTGCTGGTTTTACTGAGAATATATGTAATATCGACTTCCACAAAGTGTTTTGACCCAACCCCTATGAATCTCTTAAGTAGGACTCAGCCACCTGCTCCCAAACAATCTTTTCTGACCTTCATTGTCAGAAAAGCAGATAAAGCATGGAAGGAAAACTGGTTCTTTCTCTCTGTTAACTTGAGCTGCAGTAAGTAGGAACACTCCCACCTGATTTTTGCTTTAAAAATCAGGCTCAACAGCATGTGGGAAAGGTAAGGGCAAAGGGCTGAAGAGGAGGGGAGAGTAATAAGTGGAAGAAGGAAAGGAGAAGACATAGGAAGATGTATTCAAGGAAAGGGGGTCATCTTAAGGGTCACATTTTCAGAAAGGAGGACAGTGGTTTCTGAGCAAAAATGCATTCTCCAAGTCAAACACATTTGGCAGCCTCATACTTAGGGCCATCTTCACATGTGCTGCAGTCTACTGTTACGTCTGCCCTCATGAGGCTTGGATATTTTAAACTGGTGGTTAACAATGCTAGACCTTGGGTCCCTGATGTGGTCAATGGAGGGAGGTAGTCACAACACCTTAGACTAGGCAATCGCCAGAAGAATTTGTACATATACATCTTTTGGTCAGCTAATTATATACCTCAGTGGTTGTTTTTTTTTTCTTTTGTAATTGCACTTTTCCTGCACCGTATACTGCTACAGTAACCAGAGACACTTTTACCACAGAAGTGGTACTCTTAAAAATATTATTCCAGTATTCACAAGCATGATATTTCTCACTGCTGGTAACCTTGGCAGATACTGGGAGATTGTTGTGGGAGTTTCAGAGAAGCTCTATTAGACCATTTCTTCCTCCAGACATATCTGTATCCTACACCACCACATGTCACAAAGCTGGTGTTTTACTGGATTGATATATATATACACCCCAATATATCAAGGACATTGGTCTTCAGAACGTGTATGTTGAAGACATATCTTCCCCTTTTATTCCCACTCTGAAATCATACAACCTGGGGCAGATGAATTGCTGTTGGTGTTTTTACCCCAGAATAGACTAACTCCAGCTCCTTCCTGAACTGCCTGACTCAGTATTCCAGTAACAGCAGAGCTCCTTGGGGGCTACTTGTGCTAGGTGCTGCCTGAGTATATTTTACTATCCTAAATGGATGGACAAAGATGTGAACAAAAGAAATTATGCTACCTGTATTTTACCTGCGGGCAACTGAGAGACAGACTTGATGGCCAGGTATTTAGAAGGAGTTGGGTCCCTTAATAAATAGGATTTAAGTGTTTGCCTAAAGCCATATAGGAAGTCTTTGACAGAGCTAGAAAAGATCCATAGTTTAGTTTAAGCTTTGTAATGGAACTTTACCCTAGCATAAGTGTTTAAAAACCACACCCAGTCCTTTGTTTATCCATTTTCACTCCAGTTGATGTCTTTTGGATCTACTGACCTTATTGAAGAGAAGAGGGAGAGAGACTGAGCCAAGGCTGTCAGGTAGGGAGCTTCCCATCAGACATGTCACTTCACTAGTTGTTACAGAGTCCAGATACAAGCTACATCTATGTAGCTTCATCCCTTTACTCAGAGCACTGCTACCATCTACAGAATTTTGTTTTATTGACTCCATAGGTATTCTAGTCATCAGGAGCCTTCGTGCTGCACTGCCTATATATATGTTACCACAACGTATGGGTAGCAGTGTTCTCAACCCACTCCTGTAGGTTGGCCAGGTTATGAGGTTAGCGCATTTACAGTCAACGTTTTCAGTCGTTTTGCAGACAGAATGTTTTAATACTCCCAAGAAATAGCTTTGCAGGGTAAAAAGTCTTAAATGTAGTTCCAGTTCATCTCATGTTCTGTTGGCTGCTCTGCTGAGGTCCCAGAACACTGTTTGTGCAATGGGTGCTTTTGACAGAAATGTGCTTCAAGTGTCACCTGGCTCTGGGAAAATGGGCATCTCAAGGAGGCAGGGAGGGAGAAGAGGGAAGGCAAGGTGTGCTGGAGCATGCCTGGATGTCAGTCCAGCGTGGTCAGATGTCAGCCAGGGCAGGCACTGGGCCTGGGAGCTGAGAAATGCTCGCATGTTTAGACATAACCGGTACAAGCCAATGAAAATTTCCATTCCTCTTGATTTCTTCTCTACAAAATGGCAGCTCCCATATTTTGCAATAGTTCCTCTTTTACCATTTTAAGAGCTCAGTATGATCACTAAGTTTTACGATATTTTACATACAAAAGATCTGTAATACAAGGATATTGTCTGATACAAGCAAACATGTTTATCAGCAAGTCCGATATGTGTGTGTAATGTATTCTGATTTATATAGAATTGCCTTAGACTATTTTCTGTGCTGTGGTGTAATACTTTCTGGAATAAGCATATGACAGAATTTTGTCTTTTGAGGATTTTGTGGAAAACATCAAACAAACCAAACTTTACAATTTTCTGATAAAGTCCTGGCTCTTCATAACAGTTCTGTCAACTGTAAAGAAAGCACCTTCCATTTACTAGTAAATATGCATTTAATAAATAAAAAATTGCAAACTATTTAGAATATTCTAAATTACTTTAAAGAAAGGCTATTAGTAAGTCAAACATGCATTGTATTCCAATTTGTTGCTGTTGCCACATTTTGTTTCATTTTAATATGCATATTTCTGTATGCTAGTATTCACATAAACACATTATCCTTTAATCATCTTTCAGAAATAATTATTGACTACCTATTTTGATTATAACATACAGTATATATTGTTTTAGAACTGAATATAATACAGGCATCTTTTCAGATTATCCAACTTCCTTTCAGTAAAACTCTGAGCATGTTGGAAGTGGAATTTTAGTCCATTCATTGACTTTTGCTGTTGACTTTCTTCAGTGAAATAGAAGGCAACAGAGATACTGAAGTGAAGAAACAAAAGATCTGTTTGCTTCTCTATGCTTTGCACATGATAATAGTCACTTTTCCTTATTATCGAAGTTAAATACGGATCTTGAAATCCCTTTAGTAGTGCATCATGATGAACTTTCACCTTAGTATACTGAATCACTGCTTAACTGATACTAACTTAAAAGGTTAACTGTTAGTGAAGTGTTTTTTCTCAACACCTTTTAGCCTATGGGAGGGAGAAAAGTTCCACTTCCGTAGGGATGCCATAATGTCATCTATACATTAGATCAGCTGAAGCATTCCCTAATACATAAAACCTGAAAAACCACCCATCTCACTTCAAAGAGGTCCAGAGGGTGGAACCCATCTCCCAAAGGGCCTAAGCCTGTCAGTGCTTTAGTTTACAAACCTAGCCATGGTCCTTGTTACTGTTATTCTTCCCTCTGCATCCTTGCTTGGTGCTGGTTGTCTCAGTTCAGAGGCAGCAGTTTTGTGTACAATCAAGAAACAAACTGAACTTCGTACCTCAACCTCCTGCAAGGTCAGCCAGCTGAGCTGCCTTGCCTTTCCCTGCACGGCTACTGAGAGACACAAGTTGGATCTTTCCCTTTCTTCAGGCTTTGCAAGGAGGTTTGTGAGCTCTGGAAGGACGATCTGGGTTTTCTGCAGGTTTGTCTTCAAGTTAATTGACTTTGGTGTAGGCTTTGATGTAATCTCTGTCCGGTGTTTTACCATATGAGACTCCTTGTTGTAGCCTTTTCCTGCTTAAGATGTCTCTTTTACCTTACTTTCTTGAAATACTACCTTTCAGACATATGCTCCTGTCTCATATTTCAATGTGCAGTTGAAACAGGTCACACAAGGAAAGGGGGAGCAGAGATAGGGGACAGGCACAGAAACATGCTTGTGCATAAGGTGATTATACACATTTCCTTAGTAAATCATGTTGAAAATTAGATGCTGAAGTATAAAGTGTAGGGTTTATTTATGCAGAATGTTACAGATGTGCTTTTCTTATAACAGTGTCTGTAGGTGATATCTTCTAGTGTAGATGCCTAGTAAATTTTTTAAGATTTAAAAATACTTTTGATTTTATTTGGAATAGATTTTTTAACTCTGACCAACATACATATATATATATATATATATATATTTTTGTTTTATCTGTGTTCTTGAAATAGACTTGAGCATAGCATATGGCTTTGTTTGCATGCAAGAGAGACATTCTTGGCAAGACAAAGCAGGTCGTGCGAATAGCAAGCATGGCTGCTGGTCTGCTCCATCAGAATGATTCCTAATATGCCTATGTGTGTACATTGGATGTTTACACCGCTAGAATAGTAATAGCAATTCTTAACTCGGAATACCTTGAGCGTTTAAGGTGGTTTCAGAAATAATTTTCTTGTCAGACTCATCACTGTAAAGCTCTTTAATACGTCTGTGCTGCCATATGTTGATTTATATAAAGCGTGTCCCATTCATGGTGAAAATAACCCAAATGGAGAGGCCTTAGCAGTAAGCCTCACTTAAGTTGCTATCTAAGTGCCTTGACAGTTGAAATAGTAATAAGGATCTCTGCTGCAGCTTCTTAGGCAAGTAGCTGAGATAGTATGCCTAAGATAGGCATACTTCATACCACCTGAGATAGTATGAAGTAGGTGAGCAAGTATGCCTCCTTTGTATCTGGTCCCATCTGCTTACACTGACATTTTGGTATCTGCAATTTTTCAGCATGCATCTTTGAAAAGCAAAACTTTTTTTTTTTTTTTTTTATGACTGTGCTATCATGGCTGTGAAAAATGCTTGTTTCACAGGACACATACAATATACGGTGATGACGCTTTCATCAGGTTAGCATTTCTTTCTAATCATGCCATAAAAGAATGCGTGTCAATGCCAGAAAAATGAAAGGAGCGGAGGAAGAAAAAGCAAGCACACTTTTACAGTCAGCCAGAATTATAGATTTTGCAATATTATTTGATTTTTTTCTTGTGATGTTAATGATTCATTCTCTATATTTCAATTGCCATTAAAAAGTTGAATATAAGTAAAAATTGATCCAAATAGAGAAACTGTCTCCCTCAGCCTGAAGAAGAAAAGGTCTATTAGTATTTTGAATGAAATTTAACACGTTTTCTTGCAGCTTGTCAGTAGTATTAGTCAAATTATGATGTTGCAGCAGACTTTAGCTAAAATGTTAGTTGTTAATGCTGATGCTTTGTTGCATATATATATATATATATAAGGTATGCTCTGAATTAAACTGTTAATGTAACAAAAATATAGTTCATTTCGAAGTTCATATTACAGTAGTAAGAGTATTTTTTAAAAACAAACAGCATAAAGGCAATGACCTCTTGTATCAATTTATAATTAAAAAGAAGAAAAAAATGTTTAACAGCACTATCTAGAAAACTGTGCTGAGAATTATGTTTCCATTGGTCAATGAGCTATAGTTATACAGTTACACAGTAAAAAATAATCATAGTAAAATGAAATTAATTCCTCTGAAGAAGGTTAACACAAAGCTTATATGTCTCTTCAGTACTTACTCCAGCCTCATTTTGAAGGGTTAAATTGGAATTTAATGATGCAGAAACTGCTCCCTCTGGCTCTTTGTGGAGGAATGGATTTCAACTCCCTCAAGAATATCTCAGAACCACCACAGCTGATTATTTCATCTGGGGAAGGGCACAGAGCACAAGTGAAGCACAATCACACAGTCCATAAATATGATATGTAAGTGATATATTGAATGAGAGTCCAACAAGTCAATCCACAAAAACTATTTGAAAATAGCTGAAACTAAACATTATGTATTGGTTAAGCATGGTTTAGAACACAGAGATAGAAACTTCTGGTGATTTTCTAAATGTAGTCCAAGGCAGAATAAAAGATTTAAGTTGATAAATATGGGACTAGTTCCTTGACTTCACTCATTGACTTTATTGAGCCTTCACAGTGTCATTAGTAAGAGAAACAACCTCAGGTCCTAATCTTATTATAAATGAGAAAATGTATCTAAATCAAGGAAATCGCTTCCTGTCTATAGCATGTTGTCTAGTGAGCAAGGACTCAAGTTTCAGAGTTGCCTGTAGAAATTTATAGTTAGTGTGCTAAGGCACTTGAGGGATGCTTGAGTGCATCCCCAGGCATTAAATCATTATGGCCCACCTTTGAAACATCAACCCTATATTTTTGTTATCTTCAGGCTCTCCTGCTATCCAGCTGTGGAGAACAGGGTTATGACACGTGTTTTGAACTTTCATATAAATATGTATCTGCTCGTACCTTCCCTCTGTTCAAGAGAGTGAAGAACAGAGTTTACAAGAAATTTTTAACTTTGTTATCTAACCAAGGTTCATGATCTAGCACACAACAAAAGTAAAATGTTTTACGATCATAGAGTAGTGTTGCTTTTCAGATTCCTTCAGTAAATAACTATTGCCCAATGGCTTTTACAGGAGACAACACAATCAATCGTGTACTTGTATAATAGTGTTCTCACATATGAATGATTGGCTTTGTGGAGATTTTGTTGATCTTACATTGAAAAAAACATTTTGAACATCCTCCTGGCTTGAAACAGTTATTTATTATTTACAATGTAGATGTTTTAGGACATTATTCAGATAGAAATTCCTTGACTTGGGGCTTAACATTAAAGACAGCCTACAAGATAACAACCCGGAGAAGCTGGAAGTAGACTGAATTTGGTTTGAATCTTAATGAGATGCAATGGTGAATCTCTCAGCAAAGCCTGTACTGAGGAGCTGCACTGTCAAAACAATTTCCAAGTAATGCCCATAGAATTTAAAGCAAATCAGACATATAGATAATAAAATAAACACAAAATAAAAAAAATGTTGTTTTTAACTTATGTGTGGTTCATGCAAGATTCATTGTAAGCCTCAGAAGAAGGAAAGGATGATTTCTGGCAGAACTAGGAACCTGTATAGGCAGTCTAATTTCACTCAATAGGTTAAACTTAAGGAAGCAGCCTTAGTAATGAGGTTTTATATGTTTCAAAGAATGAGAAAATGAGGTCTTTTCTCAGATTGTCTCCTGACAGGATGAAATAATTATAAAAATACAGTGATCTCTGAACAGATGAGGAATATTGTTTGAGGAACAAGAGAAAGAATGCTGAAGAGAGATTATTTCTGAGTCTTCCTTCCCTCTTTACCCTCTGCCCTCCACCTACTTTCCTATAGAGCTTCTAATGACCTAAATCAAACTTAATTAAAAGAGGAGACTATTTTAAAAGCTTTTAGTGGTGATTGCTCTCAAAACACAAAATATACAAGATATAATTTATTTAGATTTTTTGTGGAAAAAAACAACATATATGCAAATGTTCACTCATCTTGTATTATCATAATACAATTAATTTAACAGAGCTATGATATTTACACCAGGCAAGGATCTGTCTCCTGGGATTTAATTCTTGTCTCATTTACACTGTTTTAAGCATGCCTAACTACTTAGCATTTTAAGGGATTACTACCGATTTGCCACAGTGCTAGACTAAAATCAGGGAGACTTTTTTCCTTCCTACACTAGAAAGGTGTTAGTTTCCTGATACTGCTTCTGAATAACCATAGGATGGGGAAGATACACTCTGCAGCTTCTCTAAGGTTAGAAATATGGGCTGTCTTTAAAGTAAGACATGAGCAGCATGTGACATTTTGGTGAGAGACAAACGAGCCTGATACCTCTAGGTTCACTCTGAATGCCTTGTAAGTCTGGCCTTATATACATCCCAGACCACCTCTTCTCATTTATTTTAGCTTGTTCCCTTGATTTCAATTTTGCTTATAACCATTTCTGTCTAAAAATATTCAGTTTGCTAAACGGTACACTCATCTCACAGTATGATTTCTTCAATAATTTATATGAAACGTATTCTTGTCTCTTTTAGGACTCGGTTAATTTACATGCCATTACGTTTATGCAAAATCTGGACATTTCACATTTTGTATCATTGGGCTACAGAAACAGACCTGCTTTTTCAACAGAGAATAGTCCAGTTATGGTTATATTTTGCTGCTCTCTTATCAAAATTTGAAAATAAGACAGAATTTAAAGGAATATCATCTAAATAATTTTCAAAGGAAAATGTACATTAAGTAAATAAAAAAATCTTCATGTTAGCTTCATATGTCATCTTTGCTACAATCTTCAGCTATTGATCTATTTATACAGAGACAGATATCTCTATATATGCAAACCCTCCTACCCTCAGTTTTTCACATATCACACACATTGTGAAGAGCAATATGAACACATGCCAACTACAGATTATGGTTGAGACACATATTATTAAGTAGATGCCATTAACATTTGGACTTTTGAAGGTTGTTTGGAAATTTTCTGATGTTGCTAAAACAAAAATGAAAAAGAATCATAGAGTGTGTCCATTTGGAGAGAGTCCCATTGAACTCTAGGAGGTTTCCCTTGGAAGCATGAGATAACTGCTACCTACTTACATCTGTGCCTGTCTGCTCACCCAGACCCTGTTCTGTGTGTTAGTTGGAGAGGAATCTGGGACCCAGAAAAGCTTCCATCCTGGCAGGAACAGGGGCATATTATGTTGTTTCAAAATGAAAAAACCCCCACCACAACACAAAACCAAACCAAAAAAACCCTAGAAGTTGTTCTTCAGAAATGCAGTTTGACTTTGTATTTTGCTCCATTTCCATCCCTGTACATGGAAAACAAAGACTTGGTTCATTCCTTCCCTTCCTAATTTCCTCTAAATCAGACACGAAAATCTCCTTTTATCTCTCGCTGACACTCCAGAAACCACTCCTTCAGTTAATGTTTTAGTTTGAGGGAGATGATCCTCCATTTTCACCAACAAAGCCACTGAATGTCTCTGGAAGCAGCTGAGAAGATGATGAGACAGGAAAGCTTGTTTGGTTTCAGACCTGACCGCTCACGCACATCAGTATTACCTTGGATAAACTGTGTTTTTTAAGCACGAGCTTGAGCAAACAATGGTATGTAAATTGCATCAACCTACAAATAGCTCTGGGAGGCATTGTGCCTCGTACCACAATTCAGAATAATTGCTTACTGGCTTCCTATTGCTCTTGGGGGATAATAATCATCTGCTTACCTCTGTCTGTAGTAAAACTACTAAACATCAGCACAAAAAACCTAACATAAACACACACTCATCTGCTTTGTTTAGCTGTTAAAGCTTTCATATCACTCCCTCCTTATTTGATGCATGGCATGCAAGTCCTTACTTGCCTTTATGTATTTGGACTCTTTATCTCCTATAACCATACAAAGATTTTTATTTAATTTTTACCTCCTTGCATGCATATGAAGTTCAAGCAGGATTGCAGCCCATAATTGTCTGGTTTTTTTCCTTCATTTGTGGAATGGAGATACAGTAAAACTTACACTTGAAAAACATTTAAGAGGCACAGATTCTAAATTCTATGTGGTATATAAAATGTGTTTACACCATGTTTATATGACAATGCCATAATGATGTAAAGCAACATCTCCCATATATGAGAATCAATCTCAAGATGAATTTTTCATTCTCAGTGATTTTCCCATGTGAAAGAGGTAGAACTCCATAGTGGGCTATGGGAAAATAAGATGCTAAGAACCTGATGTAGTTAATAGCTTGTGTCGCTCCATGCCATAAAATTGGATATTTTATCCCTGACTCATTACAGGCAGATCTAAACCCCATTGTAATTTCACACAGAAATTTAGTTAATGGTTTAGTAACTTGTTTTGAAATTTCCAGGGTCAGTTAAGAGGCATTTCCTTTTTGGAGATATATATACCCCCATTTGCCCCAATTTTGATTTAGTTATTGATTGACTGAGAGACTAATTCAGTAACAATATTGGCAAAATAGGGTTTACTAATTTCTTGAAAGTACATACCCCATTAAGAGACATTTAAGAACTAAATTGAAAGAGAAGACACAATTAGCCTTCAACTTGAGTGGTTCTTTTGGTTTTTACCTCAAAAACTTCTGGTTAACCCCTGCAGCCCAAGGTAATTGCACCAGTGTAAAACCCCCTTGTAACATATGGCATTTCCATGGCTTGCCAAAATAGGCCTTGAGGATTTTCAAGTTGTTTTGCTTTCCTTTTAAAGGCTTTCAACGTAACAACTGTGATATTTATACTCTTTTATTCTAAAGAGCATTTTCCCCATTCTGTAGGAAGCTGAGACTGCTCCACACTTGCTCCCAAGCACATCTTGACATTTTGAAAATGAATACAGGTCCCCAGAGGACACACAGTGTGCTCAGATTGAACAGCTGTTCCAGTTAGCAGTATATACAGTCAAATTAAAACGTATTAAGTGCACATCAGGATTAACATAGACTTAAAGTTCTCTGAAATCAGAGCCCACAAAATACCCATCCTTTACCCTGTCATCTCCACCTGCACTGGTGCCATTATAGGAAACAGATGAATATGCCCATATTCATTTCTTCAGCCAGTGCCAGCTTTGTAGAAGTTTAAAAAACAGAATTAGCTGTAATGGAGGGCAGTATGCTGAGCACTATGCCACACATCCTCACAATGAATGTTAACAATACCAAATTTATCCATAAAGTGTTACGTGGGAATTATAGACACACCACAGTTAGTATGAGCAACTATGAAGGGAACAAAAGGTTTTTCAACAACCCACAACACTTTGGTAGTGATGACTGCTAAAAATGTGCATTTCAGTCTCCAAAGGGATCCTGGACAGTGAGTACTTCCCCTTTTCTTCATCTTCATCATCTCATCTTTTCTTCATCTTCATTGTCTCATCACCACTCCATATACTTATTTCAACACATGAGTAATACTGCCAAGAGTATTGGCTTAAACCCCTAGGATAGGGAGTCGACTTGGCTTATTTTACTTGATACTACCTTGCTTGATCTCAGCATGGTTTTTTTTCTGAGATCTCATCATGTCTGAGCAATTCTTCCATGCTGACAAAACCTTCTTATTTGCATCATAGGACATTATGAAAGTAAGTTTTAATCTGTTTATCTTTAACCATAATTATCCAATTTGGAATCCAGTAGACTGAGGTCTGAATTTAGTGGTTGTACACCTAGTTACTAGTGGTGTCTGCTGGAATATAATTCCTTATTGCTGAGTGTAGTTTATATCTTTAAACAAAAGTGTTTCACTAGCGTAAGTACATTATGTCTTAACCTTTAAATAAATAGGGTTTTACTGTCAGAAAATGAGCTGAGACCTTTCGGTAGTCTTGGTCTCTGGATTAGATGTTTTACCTTGGTTTCATCACCAATTTATTTACATATAGTATTTTTACAGATGCTAGACCAAATGCAAGATCCTATAACTTTTTTCACAATTCATTTCCAGTGAAGAGTAATACCTCTGAAATGAAGGTCTTTGACTGTAATGTGTTTCTTCCAACTAATTTGTTGTCCTTTTTCTAAGCTGTGATTCAGATGTTTGCTTAGTAAATATTGTCTGGCGTTTTACTGCAGAAGCAAAAAAATGAGAGTAGTAAAATTTTAAAATATGGCTCTGAAACCTATAGTTGTACATATCATAGTGTTAAATATGATTTTTTTTTAAAAGCAGCTACTTATTATTCATCCTGTCTGCCCTTTTCTGCACACACATACTCAAACTCAGCAGAGATTTTGTAGTAGTTGTAGTTCCCCATGGGCTGTGTTATGAGGACTGCAATAAAATATAGGACCAGAATTATTTCTAGAATAAAGCAGTTTGTAGCAACTGAAAGCTTGGTTCACAATTGATTATTGACTGATACCCTGGTCTAGCCATTCCATTAATATCGAAATAAAGGAAATTGCCTGAGAAGGAAAGAGGAAGCAATTGCTGTATATAAGGGGAGATTTTCCCCCAGTACTTACTTTGCTTAGTTCAAGAGATGCAGCAGGATAATAATGAGGAAAGATCAAAGCACAGTAGCTTTGTAATGTTCTACTAGATTGGTCTTGGGGCTATTTTATAAAATTGTAGAGCAGAATAGTTTTTATCAATTCTACAGGTATTTGTCATTTCTGTAAAAAGGTCTAGAGAACTGAATTTATGATATCCTACAATGATCAAGACCCTGTACCTAGAAATGACTGGAAGTTTTCAATTTTTTTTTTTTTTTTTTTTTTTTTTTTTTTTAATACATGTACAACATTTAAAAAATAATAGGTATACAGTGGTCACATTATAAAACTTACTGGGATTTTAACTATAGCACAGAATGTATGTCTTGAGCCTTGGGAATGAGTTTGTGTTCCCTTTACTTTTCCTTACAAGAAACAACACACGACACTTAGCTTTAGGTTAACACAGAAAATGTTCCATCTAATGTAAAATGTTAGCATTTAAATGTACATACTAGAAAGAAAAATGAAAGTATATCAGGAAAAGATTGATAAATATTCCAGTATGTAACAATATATATATATATGAAGCTAGAGTTGTCAGAAAATTGCTAAAATCATCAAAAGAGCACAAGGAAGAAGACTGTGGCAATGGAAAGAGCATGGAAATAAGTATTAATGTATTTGGAGTAAAAAGAATGTTAATGATGTGGGTCTCTCGAGTTAGTGATATAGTAGCCAAATCACTTAAAAATGTAGAAATGACAGAAATGATTTTTCAGTATTTTTTCTTCATCTTTGGGAAGAAAATCCAAAGTAATAAATGATAGAGGTGTTTGAAAAGATAATGACGATAACATATTTTTTGGTACTGTGATAATTTGAGAGCACTAAATATTAAAATGATAGACATTTTGAAAAGAGTGTGTCCCTGTAGCTTGCAGTCAGAGATTTTGAAGGAATTAGGCAAGGAGTGCTGTCAGGATTTGATCTTGGTTTTCATGATATTTTGGAATACCAAAGAAGTTCCAGAAGAGAGCTAATGTTATGTAATAGTTTAGGAGGAATCATAAATAAATTATTTACTACTATATTTGTTGCTTAGTAATGCGCTTAATTGACCACCTTATGGAATTTCGATAAAGAAATTAGTGTTATTGAAACTAGATGGCATGCCTTAATTATATTAGTTTTCAAAATATAACCATTTCCTCAGAGATTTTTCTTTAAGAATATTGTGTTTAAGGCTATATTCCTAATGGTTGTATAACTGCTTTCAGTCCTGTGCTGTCAAACATTTTGGTAGTCACCAACAGAAAACCTAAAATCATAATTTATAAGATTTGCTGGGATGCAAAAGTAGGGAAGTGGTAAATAATAATAAACAGAAATTCTAGTGTTCTTGTCTTCAAAAAGCCCTTGATGCCCCAAATTATTTAGAATCCTATAAATATTATATCAGGATTCTTCTGTTATTTGGAGGTCCTTTCAGAGCTGATACCTTTTCATGTCTATGAAGAAAACAAAAGCTTTATTGCAGTAGATTTTAAACTGGGTTAATCATGGATCTTGGGAAAAGAACTTTAGCTTATGTCTGGCATGCTTTTGGCCAAGATGGACTTTATCTTGTAATGTGAGGCTATTTGCAGTGCTTTTGGTCAGTCAAATAAAACATCTTTGGGGAAAAGTTTATGTTGTAGTTTTGAGTAATTGCCTCATGCCAAGTTATCCTTGTGTTTGAAGAATCAAACCTTCCCATTTAAATAAATATTTCCTCACATCAAAATGGATAGTTATATATACATATATATATATATTTATTTTTTTTTTTCCAATAACTATTGGAAAAGAACTGAGACATTAAGTTCTTTGGAACTACTACTATTACTAGGTTAACACTGCATGCTAGTTTAATCTCTGAAAGATAATATTTTCCTTAAGAAGACAGATAGTATATATATATCTTGTTGATTTCAAAATATTATTTTATTTCAAAGACAAGAGTTTAATTGTTAGCCAGGCAATGTTAGACTTTACCAAATATGATTCAATAGCCAATTTTACAATGTTTCTGAAAGCAAGTAGATGTGAAATGTAAATAAACACTCAAGAAGAAAATAAAATGAAGAAATAAAATTAGCAGATGCCTAGAGAGTTGTATATGATGAAGAATTCAGTCTTTTCAATAACCATGTCGTACAGGTCCATAAAGCCCTGCCGGCAGAGCTGTCTTCAGACATAGGTAATTGCTTGGAGCTGCAAGTAGAAAGGGCTCCCTGAACAGCTGGTCTCCAGCTCCTGCCTGCACCTTGTCCTTATCCTGGTGCTGTGGCTGTCTCCAGGACTTGGATTCTGTGGGAAACCAGCTATGATAGGTTAGTTTGTCCCAGTGCCTGGAGGAGATGAGAAGCCACAAGCCAGTTCTTAAGGACCTCGCAGCCAGTGACTCAATTCAGTGGTGGTGTGGGCACAGTGTGAATTAGTCTGGGTGATCCTGCAGGTGCTGGTGCTGCTAGGAGGACATCAGACATAACCCTGCCCTCCTCACGCAGGCACATGCTCCACTGAACCTAGTAGGTTTTTCTGTGGGAAGAGCTTTTGGGTTAAATTACTTCCCTGTTATTACAGTATTATGATTTTCTTACTCATACCATTTGCAGGGTTTCCATTATTCAGAAAAGGGAGCAATTTTGAATCTAGATGGACCATATGTGTGATTGGGCCAGACTTTCAGAATGAGTTCTACACAACTGCTTATGTATCCAAAGAGTTAGGGGCACTGAATAAATTTCATATATAAATATATATATCACCCTGCACATTTGGATATTTGCATGGATGGACATGACTTGCCTTCATCAGGGACCCTGAATAGATTATATACATATATACATATATATATATATATATATATATATATATATATATGCATTTTATATAGAAAGATACCTTGCACATTTGGATATTTGCATGGACATACATGTCTTCATGTTGCACTCCAGCCTTTTCACACAGACCATAGGCAGCTTTATGGGGAGAAGTGCATGACACTGTTGTATCTCCTTTGTTTTGACCACAAGACTGTTCCTTAATTGTTAAAAAAAAAAAAAAAAAAGGTTTGGATACCTTGGGATATATCATATGGGAATATTTAGAAATAGAAATCAAAGAACTGTATTCTGCATCGAGCTCCTGCAAAGACTTGATTGAATTACTTCAGTGAAACATTTTCTGATAAATGATATATACCTATTTCACTGGCTTCTATTCTCTGTAAGTCCTGTCATGGTTTAACCCCAGCTGGCAGCTGAGCACCACACAGCTTCTTGCTCGTTCCCTACCCCCAGCAGGATGGGGGAAAGAATTGTAAAAAAAAATAGAAGTCATGAATTGAGATAAAGACAGTTTAATAAGACAGAAAAAAAAAAAAAAAAAAAAAAAAAAAAAAAAAAAAAAAAAAAAAGTAATGGTAATAGCAACAGCAAGAACAGCAACAATAATAATAATAGAACTTAGAATATATGAAACAAGTGATGCACAATGTAGTTGTTTATCACTTATTGACCAATGCCCAGTCAGTTCCCGAGCATGCGGCAGCCCCTGGCCAGCTTTTCCCCCAGGTTATATACTGGGCATGACATTTCATGGTACGAAATACTCATTTGGGTGAGCTGTCCTGGCTGTGTCTCCTCCCAGCTTTCTCTGCCCCTTCAGCCTTCTTGCTGGCAGGACATGAGAAGCTGAAAAGTCCTTGACTTGGTATAAATGTGACTTAGCAACAACTAAAAACATCAGTGTTATCAATATTACTCTCCTACTAAATCCAAAACACAACACTATACCAGCTACTAGGAAGAAAGTTAACTTTATCCCAGCTGAGATCAAGACAAGCTCTTACACACTTTGAATGGGGAGTGCAAAAGGATAATTTCTAATACCATGGAAGAAAGGAAATGAATGCTGAAGGTGGCTAAAAGTGTAATACAACAACATAATCTAGATATATAAACTTTGCCAACAGTAAAAATTAAGTCGTGATTTAGTGTTCTCTGTAACCAGACTCAGCATTTTTCATGGACTTCTGATTGAAATCTTGGCCTTGTGGTGTAACCCTGTGTTGGTGTAATGGGAATAAGTCCTCACTAAAAACAAACGGGAAGATCTTTATTCCAGAGAAATGTTTAAAAAAAGACAGAAACGTTGGATGTGGAGAGAAAAAGAAGATAGAAAGGTGATGGTTCCTTGTATGTTCCCAAAGCCATATAGCATCTCCAGGCTTTCAATACGAAGTGACAGCTTTAAATTACAGTTGAGCTTGGAGAAATTTTTATAGCTCTGAATTGAATTCTTTTATGTGGGTAATACAAAGAGCTTATCAGAACAAGCACATTTTTTAAACCACAAGGCACTTTAGAGTATATACTGTAAATTCAGAAGTAGGATCTTGAATTTACGTTTAGAGAAAATATACCATAAGTTGGATCATTAGAGAGTCAAAATGGAGATAAGATTAAAGATATACCTGAGGACATACATATCTTGTACATTATCCTTGTCTTATTATTCCTACCCATTCTTCACTTTAAGAAATGAATTTGCCTAGGCTGTGGAGAAAAATAGAAAGAAGATGGGTATCTTACCTGATTAACAGGTGTTCATTGCAGAATGGGCACTATAGCTAATATTTATCTTAATCTGTATTATGTTGTATTCGGTTTGCATGGCAAGGTTTTGGTAGCGGGGGGGCTACACGGGTGTCTTCTGTGAGAAGCTGGAGATGCTTCCCCTGTGTCCAATAAGGCCAATGCCAGCTGGCTCCAAGATGGACCCACTGCTGGCCGAGGCTGAGCCCATCAGTGACAGTGGTAGTGCTTCTGAGATAACATATTTAAGAAGGGGGAAAGGTTGCTGGACAACTGATTTGCAGCCAGAGAGAGGAGTGAGAATATGTGAGAGAATCAACTTTGCAGACACCAAGGTCAGTGAAGGAGGGGCAGGAGATGCTCCAGGCACAGGAGGAGCAGAGATACTCTTGTAGCCCGTGGTGAAGACCACGGTGAGGCAGGCTATTCTCCTGCAGCCCGTGGAGCTGATCTCCATCTGCAGCCCAGGGAGGACCCCACACGGGAAGGGGTGGATGTGCCCAAAGGAGACTGTCACCCCATGCTGGAGCAGGCTCCTGGCAGTACCTGTGGCCCTGAGGGAGACCCACGCTGGAGCAGTCTGTTCCTGAAGGACTGCAATCTGTGGAAGGGACACACACTGAAGCAGTTTATGAAGAACTGCAGACTGTGGGAAGGACTCACTTTGGAAAAGTTCGTGGAGGACTGTCTCCTGTGGGAGGGATACCATGCTGGAGCAGGGGAAGAGTGTGAGGAGTCCTCCTCCTGAAGAGGAAGGAGCAGCAGAGACAATGTGTGATGAACTGACCACAACTCCCATTCCTCATGCCCTTGTGCTACTTAGGGGGAGGAGATAGAGAAATTGTGAATAAAGTTAAGACTGGTGGGGGGAAGGTGTTTTTAATATTTGGGTTTATTTCTCATTATCTTACTCTGATTTAATTGGTAATTAATTAAACTAATTTCCCTAAGTCAAGTCTGTTTTGCCTGTGACAGTAATTGTTGAGTGATCTCCCTGTCCTTATCTTGACCCACAGGCCTTTCATTATATTTACTTTCCCCTATCAAGCTGAGGAGGGGAGTGATAGAGCAGCTTTGGTGGGTACCTGGCCTCCAACCAGGGTCAACACACCACATATGTATATTAGGTTAGGAACTGAAAATTTAAAACAGGAAGCCTAGTAAAAGGCCCTGCACGTGTCCAGTGAACTAAAGTGCGGGGTACATCCATACTATCAAATAAAGAAGAGAAAGAAGGGCAGCACGCTCCTCTGGGCTCTCTGTGGTGTGCCTGTGGTGCAAAGACATAACTGCTCTTGTTGTGTGCAATTTTCTTCTTTTCCAAGGGTCTGAGGTAAGCTTGAAATAAAAGGTGAAAGCTGTGTTGCAGCTCCTCAGAGTTGTGCTTTTGTAGCAGGAGAAAGAGGTTATATGTATTTATTGTCTAACAGTGGTAGGGGAAAGATGGAGGTTGCTTTCGAGAGTGTGTGGAAGTGCATTAAATGAAAAGCCTCCTGGGGCTTCATGTGCATGGTACCTTTAAGAGTAGGTCTGGAAGTCAGCTACCATGAGCCAATGATCCATCAGAAAGCTTAATTACATTTGAGAAGTGAATTCAGATTTTGTCCTTATCCTTTTATTGTAGGGGAACGTACCTGTTTTCTGGATAAATATTTTGTGTGCTTCCAGGTCTTCATCTGAACATAAGAGGTATTGCAATTGGAGCAGCAATCTTCTGACTTTCATTGAAGAATACATAATAATGAAGGAAATACAATTATGAGTTTATGGTAGAGAATGAAGGTAGCGATGACAGCCTCTCACTGTATTTGTAAGTAGTCATAAGGCAGAGATAAAGGTTGATATTTTAATCATTTCCCTGAGTTTCAGTAGCCTTGGAAGTAGTAATAGAATGCAATAAATTACTCCCAGGAATTCAAGAACATTCAAGAATGTAAGAATGGCCACAATGGATTAGAGCAAATACTTAGATAATCTACTTTCCTGTCTGTAACAATGCTCAGATTTTTCGGGAAAGAGTGCAAGAAACGTAGAGGGATTTTGACAGTCAGAGACTTTATGAAAAGACAGTGTTAATACATTGCCTATTTACAATTAAAAAGTATTATTGTTTAATTTTACCAAAGAATTACAGGAAGAATTATTTTATCTCTTCCTAGAACACCATAAAGCCAACTCTTGAACATGAAACTGCTTCTTGTTCCCCATATTTCTCTTTTAGGGAATAACAGATGGAGAGGTGGGAGAGTGCAAAGGGCACAAACCCCAATAAAAACTGTCTTGCCTGGGACATATGGTTTACTTTGGTTCTTCATTGAAAGCAGAGGCAAATCATTAAAATTCATCATTGCTATTTGTCTCCAAAGTAGCCCTAGAGCAGAACAGAGAGACATCAACCCTTAATTAAGGCCTTAAATAATAAAAGGTCTATAACATAAAATTTAACAGCAGAAGTGTCCATGTTGTGGCACATTTCTGAATAAATAATCTGTTTGCCACCTTGTTGAGCATAAAGAGCAAAACATAATTTACATGATATATCTGCTGTGCATTTTTGGAATGCAAACTTAAAGCCACCAACAGTTTAAGGTGTACATGGTTTACCTCAAACTTTAGGAATCCATTAGAGACACCAAGTACACCAGATGGTGGGCTATACCCCAGGTGACACAAAAATGCAACAATCATTGTCATTAAGTGTTACAGAAAAGTGTGTTGGAGGTACACAGGAGGTAGATTGGTCCTAAAGAAGTTAAATAAGGAAGACCCATGGCTTTATAGTGGAGGCAGTATGTCCCAGAGGAGATGTGTGAGTGTGCAAAGAAGGCATTATGGTAAGATGAAGTAAGAGATGTGACAGCTCAGGTGGAAGCAGGAATAAACATGTTTGCAGCCTCTCCAACTCTGACGTTACAAAGGACATAAGACAACAGAGATAGAGGGGGCATACCTCACATGGAGAACTATGGTACATTTTCATTGCATCAGCTTCCTCCATATTACTCCCATCTGCTGCATCACCAGATTAAAGAGGCTTCTTTTCTGACAGTGGATTTTTTGGAGCTCCTGCCAGATAATGAATGTTTAGCATTCCTTGCCATGGCATCAGATAAGGCAGGCTCGCCTTGTCTTTATGCCTATTCCAGCAGTGATAAGAACAGAGATTACAGCACGCCTTCCCTGGGGTCTGAAAACTCCCTTGTCACAGACTGATTGCTTAGCTCTGCTGAAAACAGGTGTCTCTCACCAAGGAGATGAAGCTGAAATAAATAAACTTACAGTGGCTGAAACCCACTGGATATGTAAGCATGTGACTGCCTAAAGTGGTTACTGGTTTTCACAGTGATACTTAGCATTATATTTTCTCTTAGTGGTCTTCCCTTTCTGAACTTGCACAGTAAAATTAAATGAGGCAGAAGGTCTACAGCAGGGTTTTTTTTCCTGGTTTTAAAGGCTTCCCTTTACATTTTGTACCAATCCAGCTATTTTTGGTAGATAAAATGTGAGTAAGAAAGGAAGGCAAGTAACGTACTTATCCACTTGGTCTTTTCAAAGATTATTTTCACTAACTTTTAAAAACTACTTTCAAAGTATTAAGACCTTAAGACAAATATTACACTAAAGATGATTCATACCTATTTGATAGTCATAATTTTGTTTATCTCATTTTCTCACTGTTGACAATATTTGTGCTCAAAAAAGAGTTTGGAATCATCTGGATCATTTCCTTTTTTTGCTGAATCATGAAATCAAGTTGTAATACTGAAATTTCAAGACCACCACCCTACTTCTACTAGAAAGCAGATTATTGTGCCGCAGTACAAAAATCTACCATCATATAAATAGTAAAACTTCTTGAAGGTCTTGAAGTATGCAGAATTTAGTAAATTCCAATTTGGTAGAGATATTCTTTCCAGCCTTACACTTGTTGGGCAGGTGAGCATATTTTCTAGCACTGGAAACTATGTGCAGACAATTTGTGTCTTGCAGAAAATTAATAAAAGTAGATGTTCTAAGGCACGCTTAATGCCCTGTTCATATAGGAGACAAGAATACTGCAGTGTTTCAACTGCATGTGCTGTGATTAATATGAACTGCAGTAGTTTCATAATAAATATCTCTAGATGTTATCATCCAAAAGTCTTACTGTCTCCTGTAATCCCAGTAGCTTTTCCCAAGTGTAATTTTTTTCAGCCTTGGAGCCAACAATACTGTCTTACTCTACAGATGCTTGAGGTACATTTGCTTCTCAATCCTTATGTTTAATTCAGTGATCAATTGATTGGTTGGGCTTACATTTTTCTTCACTGCAAGTATCTCTAATCAGATTCTGATTCATCTGACATTCATTTTGCTTAAGTTAACATCATGATTTTATAGAGAAAATTGCATAGTTCTGTGATGCTCCAGTCACATTATAAAGATCTTTCTTTATCTCATTGAGCTGAGAGTGAATTTTGGCAGTTCTACCCTTGAGCATACTTATCATTTATGTCATCATGTAGCTCATACATTCCTGAACAACCCCATCAACTTCATTGGGATTACTGCTGAGAATGAGGGTTTCAGGTTCTGATGCTGGTATGTTGGCCCTCAGTTTTCCTAGGGCCTTTGCTCTAAACTTATCCTCTTATTTGTTACTGTCTCTTTTGTCCTCCTTAGGAAATGCTAACTTGCTCAAGCTTATAAATTTGATCTTGATTTAATCCTATCAGTCTGCCACAGAAATAAAAATAGCATGTTTTGAAGACACAAACATAGCTTGGAGTTTTTGGTATTTGCACAAAGTTACCCCTTTTCCACAGATACTGTCGTGGCACATTTGCTGAATTCACTAGAAATCTTATCCTGAAAGGCACTGAAAAAGGAAACACTTTTACTGTGAGTGTGACCAAGCACTGGCACAGGTTGCCCAGAGAAGTCATGGAGTCTCCATCCTACGAGATATTCAAAAGTCATCTAAACACGGTGCTGGGGAAGCTGCTCTGGGTGGCCCTGCTTGAGCAGGGAGATTGGACCAGATGACCTCCAGAGGTCCCTTCCAACCTTAAGAATTCCATGAAGCATTTTTGCTCTACTAGCACTCAGGTAGGAACCACGCATTAACTTTAACATTGGTCTTCTGTAAAACCATCTCATCTCTTTGTGTTTCTTGTGGGGCAGTTTGTACAGTTTCAAATGATAGAGGTATGATATTTGCACAACATCTGTTACAGTAAGGATTATGAGATCTCTCTTACATAGCATACTAGTTCTGGTATTTTTGTTATCCATAAACTGCCTGTCCAGTGCAAGTACTCTGGAGGATACATTATTGTACTCCAGCTCAGAAAAGTGCAGCACAAAAGTGAAAAATTTTACAACTAATTAACACTGTTCCATTCTTACCTCACTTGTATAGGAACATTACATATATACTGTTAACACAAACACCTCCTTCTGATGATGCCATGACAAGTGTTTGGGAAACTTTGCAAATCTTTAGGATCAGTACCCTGAAATCCAAAGGATAAATCTTGTACATTGGAATCTATTACACTGCATGACTTCAGACCAGTCTCTCTCTTCCCATTTCCTTGCATAGCCTTGCTGAGCACCTCTAGATAATTAGGGATAATTAATTACCTCTAGCCTTTGAACAGCATTGGTGTATTTCATGACATTCTGGTAGCTCCCCTGCTTTCCTCAACCTGATTGTTCTGTTCCAAACCTTTTGAGAGACAATTGACAAGTTTGGGTATATCTGTGTGCTGGCTGAGTTTAGGAGTGGACAAAAGAGTTGCTGAAGAACGTTTGACTGATGAGATAAATAGAGAGAACACTGCTGAGATAAATGAAGAGCTACACTGAATATCACTAGCTATCTTCTTTTTGTAGTGTATACTGAAATACCAGCAGTGGGGCTAGCAGAGGGTGGCAGGAATTATGAAGGTAAAGGGAGATAATTGCTGCATCTGTGGTTTGCAGAGACAAGGCTAGATAAACTTTTTCGAAACTGCAGGCCAACTGCTAAATCAGTGTTGTCAATGAGAGGTCATTCAAGGGAGGAAAAGCAGAAGCTGGAGGATTAAATGGAAATAACATGACAAATGGAAATCACAGAGAGAGTAAGATCTGTTAAAGTTAGACTAGAAATATTAAGATTAAACAATTCAACACTTATTTTATGAAGGAGTTCCAAATATATCACATATGAAGAACTTTTGCAGTTCTTTATGTATACCACTGAGTTTCAAAATGGCACTGAAAAGTATCATAGCTACTTCTAAATACTCAGTTTTCATTCAGATCATAATTCATCCCTCTCTTCCTTATGAACTATGGATTACCAGCTAGTGACAAGAAAAAGTTGATATGTTTTCATTTACTAAATGAAAATAGGTGTTTACACTGGAAAAGTTAAAAATGACAGTTAATCTGCATATCTAGGAGAATTCTGGCCATGCACGTTTAGGAAAGATGAATTCAAGGTGAAGCAGGTGAGGTATATTTCTGTTTGAAAAACAGTGCTTTGAAATGGCATTTGAGAAGGTGTAGTGGGATCAAAACAGTTTAGATACAATATAAGTTTATATTGTTATATAAGTTTATATAACAGTTTAGATACAATATACAAGATAAACAATTCTTAAAAGGAGTAATAGAGTGGAATGGATTTTGGTATCAGGGAGCTGGCTTAGATGATCCAAAAGACATCTTCTAGTGCTCTGTAGCTCTGTCGCAATCAACCTTGCAGCATTTTGCAGGAAGAGTCACCAATCGGTGGCTTTGTAAAGAGTCCTGCACTCAGCGTAAGACACCATCCTTATGGCAGGGCACTTGCGTGTTTAGGACCTTGTTCTGCAGAGTCTGCATAGTGTTCTATGCTTCTGTTGACAGCTTTCTAGTAAACCGCACATGCAGTTATATATATACTTTGAGAATTTAAATCTCCATTCAATGTGAAGATGCTACAAAATCACAGAAAACAATGGAGATATGGGGGGTTTATTTCTAGAAGAGAATGGCCACATCTTACAGTACACGTAAACGAGCAGGATTTAAAGTAGGATATTGCTAATTTACCACCCACCTTTAACTATAGTAATGTTCTTCCATGTTTCAGAATAACCTCAGACCTCCCATTGTTCTTATATGTCTAAACGAATCATAAATGCCCTTTTAGCCCACTAATCTGTGCGATATACGTGTCATGCCCTATTTAGGAGAATCGGGGTCTGCTCATATGTGATTAAGCTTACTTTCCTGCCCTATGAAAGTTGAAATGGCACACTGAGTACATTTTTGCAGCCAGATTACATTGAACACTATTTTTTACATTCAGTTGAAGTGCTCTTTAGCATTCTTATTTCTAAAGTAGCAAAGTAACAGGACTGACGTGTCAGCCACTAACATTAATGGGCATTAACACAGTACCTTTCTCTTCCCAGTTCTCCAATAAACCTATAATTCATATTTCAACGAATTTAGCACTCACTCTCCTCTTGTTCTTTTCTTCACAGAAGCATGTAGGATGTATTGGATAGTGTGGGGCCTGAGCATGATGTAGTAGTATGGGGTGCAGCATGTGCTGGTTTTGGCTGGGATGGAGTTAATTTTCTTCACAGTATCTAGTATGGGGCTGTTTTGGATTTGTGCTGGAAACAGTGTTGATAATACAGGTATGTTTTAGTCACTGCTGATCAGTGCTCACACAGAGAGTGAAGGCCTTTTCTGCTTCTCACCTCACCCCACCAGTCAGTACACTGGGGGTGCACAAGAAGTTGGGAGGGGGCACAGCTGGAACAGCTGACCCCAACTGACCAAAGGGATATCCCACACCATATGACATCATGCTCAGCATGTAAAGCTGGGGGAAGAAGGAAGAGGGGGGACATTCTGAGTGATGCCATTTATTTTCCCAAGTAACTGTTATGTGTGATGGAGCCCTGCTCTCCTGGAGATGGCTGAACTGATGAGAAGTGATGAATGAATTCCTGGCTTTGCTTTGCTTGTGTGCATGGCTTCTGCTTTGCCTATTAAACTGTCTTGATCTCAACCCACGAGTTTTCTCACTGTTACTCTTCCTTTTTTCTCCCCCATCCCACCAGTGCAGAGTGAGCCAGTGGCTGTGTGGGGCTTAGTTGCCAGCTGGGGTTAAACCACAACAGAGAGCCAACGCATTAAGCTTTGTAAAATATAGCCCCCTATTGGAAGTTATTCATACAATAAACTCTGTTGATGAATTACTTTAGATAGCACAAGGTCAAAATAATTTGTCATGCTGCTATTCAGTCCTATCCTTTTCTTTAACTTAGTGGGAGAGGTTAGAAAAAGAATAGAAACAGTTGCCCTACTTTTTGTTAATAGCAGGTGGCTAGAGGATGTTCATGGGATGCTGTATAAGTGTCCAGGCTGCATGATCAGATATTTGATATTAGACTATGGTACTTGAAAGAGAAAAAAAATATTTAGTGCAAAGGGCCTTTTACATAGAACTCTTGGTGGCTCACATTCGGACAGTCACCTGGATCCATAGGAATTAGGAGATGTAATCTGGTATATTCCAGTACAGATCCTACATTATGTTTTGAGAGGTCGCAGGATGTCAGCATACAGCAGGTAGAACTAACTGCTGGAAGCATTAGATATTCTTGATCATACAGAAGAATGAACAAAGAGGCAGCTTTGTATTTAATATTTTTCAATAATAGGCTTGGATGTCTGCTCTAAATCTTATTGCCTTAGGTTCAGTTGGTTCAGTTACTTCAGTTTACCTTGCTAACAACAGTGTAAATAGACTTGCTCAATTATGTCATGAACAGTTTCACTTGACATGCCGCAAAAGGGTGAGCTGGGCTCTTTGTGGGGATGAGACGAGCTCTGAAGGGGGAAGAAAAAGACAACAGTAAAGAAGATTGTTGAAGAGTTTCAGGTTAATTTGTTCTCATCAAAGAAAAAAAAAAAAGCAACAGCCTTTTCAGCATGTGAAAGTAGCATCCTCTGTCCTCACCACCACCTTTCTTCTTGGTCAAATTACTCATGAGGTGGAGGGATGTTGTTACTATGCTGTAAACAGAGAAGGACTTTTCTCTATTTTAGATGGCAACATGAAATGATCCAGTGTGAAGAGTTTTCTCATCGAACCCATATGGCATGAAGAAGTCAAAGGATCCACAATTGTTTCTAGTATGCTTGAACTTGTCATTTGATAACAAATGAATGAACTGCAGTGCTGGGATCAATTTAGATGCATTGTTAGACTTCTGAGCCAGTGATAAACTCCTTGTTTTTCTTTGTGCATCTGGTGAATCTAAGCAGATGCAGTCTCTCCTTCTATTTTTGCATAGATGGAGCTTGAGAGAGGCACTAGAGAGAAGTTTTCTGGGGAAAGAAAGGGAAAAGTTATTCAGGCAGACATCTGAACTCTTCCCTGCTGTGGAAATAGGCTCTATGCTGTGGCTCAAATTAGGGGTAGAAGGCAGCACATGATTTTTATTACTTTGGTGAGATGATTTACAATATACTTCCTCTTTGGAACCAGAAATTAAACCCTAACAAGCAGATGCACCATCCTGTGGGAAACCTTGTTTCACAAGATCTGGCATGAGTCAGTTTGTGCTGTTTGATGTTTTATGCCAAGGCTCATATCAAACAATTTGACTTGGTTAAACTCAGACCTTGAATGAACTGTGAGACTTGTCCAGCTCTTTGTGAATGCTGAACATGTGTCTTCCTTAGTCATTGAAGGAAAGTTCCATCTGGTTTAATTTCTGTCTTCTTCGGGAGCCCACATTAAAACCCAGGGTTCATAGGGCATTAAAGAGTCCTTGATGTATTTCATAAGAGAGTGGGTTGTTCTTTGGCCAGAAGGAGCACACCATTCATCTGCTAGAGGCTCTAAATACTGTTTTTTCTATCTTACAGGGATTTCAATTCATTTTGTGCCTTGCAGTCTGGGTGCCCATCTCAGCCTCTCTCCCTTCACATGCTCACAGTCTGTCCATGCTGGGAATGGGTTGGGTACAGATCCTGCAGCAAGTGTTTCCATCTTTATCTTTTTCTCTCCTTTTCTCCTTTTTTTTT
>NW_020799095.1:115064961-115246172 GCF_003259725.1 Athene cunicularia
GGAAGGGGAAGGGGAAGGGGAAGGGGAAGGGGAAGGGAAAGGAAAGGAAGGGAAAGGAAGGGAAAGGAAGGGAAAGGAAGGATGGGAGATGAGTTGGGAGGGACAGGTGAGTACATTGCTTAGCTCAGTGAAGGTGTCCTGGGGCTTCAGAACAGAGGGCACTTAAATCTCCAGGTGGAGTTTCCTGAAGGAGGCTTGGGAACCAGTTCAGTTTTTAAAACTGGACTGAACTGTCTGTAATTCAGTGTGGCATACTGGAAACTAGTGGTAATGGTGAAAGGAGCAAGAGCCCTGAAAGATTCCCCATGTCCAGGAAACTTTCTGAAGTCACATGTTAAATTTATGGCCGTAAGATGAAGCAGAGAGTTTTGCAGAAAACATCTTTATCCTTAGGAACAGTAGTTAGTATGGATGATGAGCTGTGCCCTGGCACTTTGCTGTGATAATTATTAACAGCATCAACCAACTCTGAGTCTTACATGCATAATTCAAATGTTTCAGATAATTCCTTACTTCAACTTAGAATATGAATGCTCTGGACTGTAATTTTTAGATTCACCATTTTTTTGTATACTATTTTCATTTTTGAAAGCTGGGGAGGCAGTGTCCATTTGGGAAGTCATAATAATTTATATATTTTTTCCTACTTCTAAAATTGTTTTTATTTCAAAACTATATAGTTTTGCAGCTCTGCAATTATTAAGTATTTAATTTTATGATTGCTGTTAGATCACTCAAATACAAGTTTGTTAGATATAGAATAGATACTTTTCTGGTTATTATAATTTCTAGGCTTTGTCTTACATGACAAATTGAAGCAGCTTTTTAATATCAAGTACAGGGTAGATTTTACTTTCCCAGTTTTGTAAACTCAGTAATTTGTAAGGTATCAAATTTGAAGATATTTCTATATACCCTTTTATTTTTATATTAAGTAATTTTATGCTTTTATTTTTATAGCAAGCCAATTCTAGGTCTTTTCTTGTCTAAAATGATCTGTTACATATGAAAACTCTTGATCGAGTGGGTCCTTCTGTTATGAATGTAGACCTTTTTATTCATCTCAAACTAACATGTCATTTATAAAAACTTTTTCATTAAAATATAAAACTGACTGTTATCCTTGAGGTTTCTGACAGAAAACTGAGATTTTACACTCATTTTGGAAAGTTGACTTTCTAACTCTGCTGTGATTTCTCATCACTCAGACAGCTTTTGATATGTATTTTGAAGTATAATAGAACCTGAGCATTTAAAAGAGGGGTTTACTCTATAGGGGGAATTTGTTGAAGTCTGCCCTTAAAAATGTTTTTTGATCTCTCTATTCAGTGGGACCATCTTGGTGATTCCTTTCTGTAGATCCTATGCAGCCTTGCTGATTGCTTCCTCACCTTTTATTTTGTTACTCCTTCACCATAAGCAGCTAATGGGCATTAAGGCTACAGCTGCCCTATTCTGTTCAGGGTATTCCAGGTGTGCTGCACATCTGGTTGATCTATCTAGGAGAAGCAGCTCAAAATTCAGACAGATTGTCTCATCAGAACATTTTACTGCTCTTAACACAAAAGGGCTTTGGCATGGCCAGAAAAGAAAGTTCACCCTCTGTGACTTTTAATGCAGTCTAGACTCGCAGCTTAGTACCTTCTCCTTGCACTCTGCAGAAAGAGGGACATGGGGAATGTTTGATAGACTTACTTAGTGAAACAGAGAGGTAAAATAACAAGACAAATGTGGCACATCTTCATTAAGTGATCTGATACAGTCCCACTAGAGCATTTTACTGCTAGTCCTAGTCTCCTGAGTTGTGCACTTTACATTACAAGATTGTCGGTGCTGATGATGACTAAATAACAAAGCGCTCCCTTGGCAGCAGTAATAAGAAATATTATGTCTCTTTTTCCAAGTGTTGTTATCATAAGAAAATGTTATTTCCTATCAACTTTGATAGATTTTTTTTAAGTTCTCATGAAAATTTTTCACACAACTGGACATAGCTTTTACTAAAAACAGACCCCCAGTATTTAATCTGCCAGAACTGAAACCCTCCTCTTATTTGCAAGAATGGTTTGGGTTTTCATTCTATTTTTGTGTTAAACATTAAAAAATGCTATCAAACAACAATTTATTATGACATTCCCAAACATCGTTGTCTTAGTGATCACAAGTATTGGAGGTGCCAGACTCTGTCAACATGTGCTTGTTGGGAAAGTCCTATCAAGCACACCCCATTTCTTCAGCCTCCAGCTCCTCTGCTCTACTAAGCTGATATCTGTCTTCTCATCAGAATGTTTTTGGTGAAACATTTCAAAGTACTCACATGCACATAACTTCAAGTGAAACTGTCTGTCACAGTGTCTGCTCCTTTCTGACTGTACCATGTGGCATAGGTTAGTCTGGTGGCCACTTGTGACTATTGATATTTTGGATCTGTGCAAACACAAATAGTACTGACTCTTCCTATCTGTGCACAACCAGTCCGTAATTGTGCACAGGTACCTGTCTCCCTCCCTTTATTCTGATGATTTCTGTGCAGTGAATTACCTGAAACACAGACTGGGTTAGGGACTGCTTTTATTCATTTGCAGAGAGCTAAAAACTCTGTGGCCTTCACCTCTGTCTGGGTTCTCTGTTGGGTGAAATTCTAGACGTAAGAGCAGTAGCACTTACATGCTTTCTCTATGCAGTGCGTATTGCTCATGGTATAAAAAAACCCCAGAACTTAATGTTTCCTCTGCCATTATCATGAATTATTAGGTTTTTAACTTCTATCTGTGCTGTCTGCAAGATGGTTTTATAATTTAGAAGAGAGTAGCAATTTGAGCAGGATAGACATGCCTCCTACATCTTTCTTTTCTTTAAATTTTTTTCCCCCCACTAAAGTATTCTGTGGGCTTTCAGGATGAGACAAATTACTCTGTGTTGGCGACACGAATAAAATAAATGAGATTTAGCTGCACAGGAAAGTCTCACTGCATAGCCCGATGGTGAAAGCACTTGTTAGTGGGGAACGAATGGTGCTATATGTTTGGCGTCCTGCTCTCAGGATTCCTTCAGTAGTTTGCATGCTGTCACTGTGTATAAGATAAAGAGCCCTACAGGCAAGAAATACAAGCAGCTCTCCCAGTCCCGGATAAGTGCCATAAGCAGTAGGCTGTAGACTCATGTTTCTGCTTGTGCTCTTTTGACTCACTAAATACAAATTATTATTTTTTTTGGCCAGTGACATGGCTTCAAGGAGAAGCTCTTCCCCTTGGTATCCTAACGGATAGGTGTAAGAGATGAGGAATGGATACCTCGGTAAGCAGCAGGAGAGGAAATTGAACCTTATTCATCTGTGTTTGTGGTGGGTGCCTTTACCACAATAAACTATAACAAGACTATTTTTTATACGTGTGTGTCTATCTACAGTGCATATACACATTTGTACAATCATCTGTGGGAGGGTACTTATGGCCACTGTGCTATTTTGTGGGAGCCCAGTCCTGCTAGATGTGCTTGGCAGGTATCAAGGAGGTACACATGAAGGCAAATGTTGTGTCTGATCCAGTTTAAGCATGAGCTGAGTACCAAGCCTGTTAAGATGGTGCTGTTGGTCAAGTGCAGCGGCTGTGTTCGTGGATGTTACAGTACTATGTCTTTCAGGCATTTAAGGTGCTGATCTACATGGCTCTGAAAATTGCTCCTAAGGACCAGTTTAAGAAAAGAAAATGTACTGAGTAGCTTCAATCATATATCCATGCTGCAGAATTAATATCTGTGCTGCAGGCTTTTGTCTTTCAGACAGCTCTTGGTGTTTCAAGACTACGTAAAATGTCTAAGGGCAGCCATCTCTTGCACCGAACCATCTGTGTGAAATGAATTTCCTCCATATCCACTCTGGCTAAGACCTTGCTCTCTACACCAGCAATTTCAGTCATGCCTGGGGAAGAAGCCAGGCAGTGGCATACCACTGTGGGTGCTAGCGAGCTGTTAGAATCCTCTCTCAATTGCGTTCATTGTGACCGGGGGCTTCCTAGACAGTTCACCCATGCCCAGGGACCATTTTGAGTAGGTAGGTATGTAGTTTGCACATGGCTTCCCTGTTTCCGAGCCAAGGACACTTTACTGGAGGCAATCCTAAGCCATCTGCCTTCAGTTCTGGGAACATTATAGGACACACTCAATTTATTAGTGCAGGTGAAGGCCTAGGCTACATGAAGATTTCAATGAATGTCAGGGTAGAGGTGTCTGTTAAGAAGATTCTAGTGTGATTTGGCAACTCCATCCTCTGCTTGCTTGGTCATGTTGAGGCTCCAGGAAGAAGACTATCTCTGAAAACTGGTGGTCTATGAATTATTTAGGTGCCTTGCTGACCCTGGCAGATCTCTGCTTGTAGTGCTGGGAATGAAACAGGCTCTGGCTCTGGTCATGGGTGTCATAAATGTCTTCCTATGTGATCCAGGACTCTTGGTATGTTGTTGCTAATACCAGAAGCTGAGTTCTACCTGTGCCAAAGAGTTTCCGAAACTCTCTACCATCTCACACATGGGATTTGGGGCACCCTTGTGCTGTACTGTGTGAGGTATCCTATGGTTTAGGGAAGCTATAGGTAGGGGTATTCCCAAATGTGAGGTCACTTGAATTGTCTTCATTAGAGACTGGTAGAAAAAGCAAGTGATTCAGAGGTGTCACTAGTGAAGTCCCAACTAGGCCATTATTGTGATGCTTGTAAGTCTGCTGCAAGGTAAAGACATTATGGGAATGACATTGGTGTCACTGTTGTGTACCAGTTAGGATGCCCACATACATCCAGGAGGGGGACAACCACACCCTTAGGCACTGAAATTCTGTCTGAGGTCCATGTAAATATGCCATTTTCTGGATTTGGTCATTAACTTATGTAGTTCTTTTCCATATCTGGGAAAGAAAAATTGTTGATCCAGGTGGTCAATAACTTAAAAGAAGAGAGGTCAGAGGGTGAAAAAACAAGGTAGATAGCCAGTGCTACATGAGCCATTGGCTTAATTCACATGGGAGGGGTGTTCCCTCTGAGATTTTCCCTTACCTTCAGCGTAAAAAGGATAAGATAATTTCTGTTAAGATGAGAATATTTTACATGTCCAAGAGGATAACATCATTTTAACATTGTCTGCTGCGTGATAATTTTTCATTTATACATACTGGGCCAGATGTTTAGCTGATAAAAGTCAGTGTAACTTCACAGATTGCAGAGGACCTGCATCAAGTTGATGATTCAACCTTTGTTCATTTAATTGTTTAGATCTATCATATTTATTAACCTCAGCATAGAGAATGTGTTTTTTATGACTGGTATAAGGGATGATTTTTGGACAGAAAAGATGCATTCTGCTCTGAGGGACACCTAGACCCATCTTGTAAGTGAGGAGAATTTGGCCATTATGTGTAAAATGAAATGTTTTCTGTGAAATACCCACATATGATAATACTTTGCTTGGTATTCATAGGGCCATGCTTACTCCATCTGCCTCAGCTATAAATATTTTAAGTGCATATTTCAGTAAATTTTAGGGTTTGTAACAATGTAGTAAAATCAAGTAGATGTGTAATAAATTCTAGCAAGCATAGAAACAGTTTGTTTCTCAGTAGGATTCTGTTTAGCTGCTCAAAAATATCTTGCTATGGATGGAGAAATATTGAAACAACTTTAAACTTTAACAAGTGTGGTGCTAAGAAAGTTGATTTTAGTATCTTTAGAACAATAGACCGGATTGACAAAAATGAGTAGCAAATGTGTTTGCAGAAGAAATTTAATCTAGCTTTTCTGAGGGGTTTTGTTCAACATTCAGAAATGCACAATTACCTAAGAACAACATGCTGATACAAGGATGAAGGTTGATGCTTTTTAGCTTCCTCCATTTCCACACACAACTAAATCCACTCCTGAAATGCCATGAGGACAGTAGGAAGAGAGCCATTAAGCTGCCACCGTGTCCGATTTGCGCTTGCCCAAAGTAACCTAGAAGCTTTTGGCATTGCACAGATAGCTCATTTGGATGCTGGTTTTGAAGCCGCTTACTCTAAGGTCTTCCATCAATTTGTACAGCTTTTCACTCCCTGAGCCTACCTCCATGCCTCAGGTAGTAAGGAGGTCCCAGCATTTTCCTGTATTAGGGAAGTCTAGAGAGCATACCCAATACCACATCTGGGACTCCTCTGAGCCCCCTCTGCCCCTTTTTGGCCAAAATCTCTCTCCTTTAGGAACAGATTGAAGAACTCGCAGTCAAGTCTAGTGGACAAATCTAAGGAAACAAAGACATGGGGAAGGGAGGGAACATGATAATACTTCAGTAACAACGTCAAGGTCCTCATGGCTTTGCTCAGTCTAGGTGAGCTTCTGACAACTTTTATATTCAAATAAATATTGTCAAGCCTTAGAGCTTCCAGCATACAAGAACAAAATAAAACTTGTCTGCATTTGTTTTGTACAGGTATTTTTGTATTATATGAGGGTTTTACAAATATTTTCTTAACTTTTTTTCCAAGTGCTTTTTCATTAGAAGATCTGTATGTTGACTAGTAGCTATCTTCAGATATCAGTGTACTAACAATGATGACATAGGCAACATGCTGGAACTGTAGTTTCAGAATTTTGCCATACTTTTCTCTGATGAAGCTTGGTGCAAATAAAACGTGAAGTGTTTTGTCTCACCCATAATTAAAAAGTGGATGTTCTGTTTATGTGTTTTCTTACAGCTGGCAGCATTAGAGAGACAGATCTTTGACTTCCTTGGTTTCCAATGGGCTCCTATCCTTGGCAATTTCCTACAAATAATAGTTGTCATTTTGGGTTTGTTTGGAACCATCCAGTTTAGGCCTCGATATATAGTTGTGGTAAGTCTCCTTTATATTCTTCTTTTTTTTTTTTTTTCCAATTGGTTTTAAAGCCTGTCATATTACAAAGCAGAATTTTCTTGGTTTCAAAATGCTAGATGTTATTATTGTATAAACTTTTCAGGTCTCCATTTCTTTTTGCAAATTTAAGACTACTGAGGGGCATTTCCAAGATTTTTGAAGCTATCAAGAATGGGTAACCTAAAGTGCTGCCAAAATGATGACTGTGATACAAGTCCTTAGTAAGATTCTGTAAAGAATTAAATACCTAGATGGGTCATGGGAACATCTGTAGTTAAACTATGCATAAATGAAGAAAAGAAATACAAATTATTGTTCTCCTCACAATAGACAAGCAGAATTCAGGCATTTAAAAAAAATTTGTAACGGTCAAGTTATATTTAGCTACATCTTCCTCTTAAAAAGAGAGAAGCAAGGATTGCTAAATTGTAAATTGTCTCTGATGCTTGTGACTTGAAGCTTCACAAATTTTTTTCACATGTTCTCAACATAGCCAGGAATAGAAAAAAAACTTTCAAAACTGTGAAGGAAACTGCCAACAAAAAATAGCCCTTTTCCACCCCCAGAGTCTCTCTCTCCTGAATGGATGAATATTAGGTCTTTGCCTGGCAGTGTCTGTAACTCGAACATTTCAGTTGTGTTGTCAGTAATGGATTTTAAGAGGCTAAAGCTGTTGGGTTTTTTTCTCACAAGAGAGTGAAGTAAATGTCTACTGGGGAAAACTCATTAAACAAATACTTAAAAAGCTTCATCTTTTGTAGTCAAACCTGAAATCCTGTAATTCTTTGTCATGTCTTAAAAAGTGAACAAAAAGTACACCCAAGGTTCTTTATACTCAAATTAGCTAAGCTTCACAAGCAGTCTGTAAGTAATTGAAAATGGATTGATGTAAATAATACTGTTATCTGTTACCTATGGCTGGAGAACAGGGCAACAGTGTATATACATCCATATATTGATGACTCACCTTTCTGCTTCATGTGCTCCATTTTATACATAAGATATCAGAAGCAAGGGAGGGTAAACATCTTTAAAATTATGTAGGAAATTCCTTTCTGAAGTGCAATACCTCAAAATCTCTTGCCCCTCAGGTTCAGCACTGCTGTTCAGTGGTAGAAGCTTGGCTTTAGTTTTCAAATGAAACGCAACAGATGTTGACTGTTCCTATATATTTTCCAATGTAAATGAACATTTTAGACTATATTAGTTTTAAAGCAGAGATAGAAAACTTGCAATTAAAGAAACAATCACCTCAACAAGATACTCTATCCTCAGATTTAAATGAGCTCACATTCTGATTTAACTTTAAGCATATATTTAAGAGCTCAAGCTATAGTAAGTGCAAATAGTCACTACTTGGGAAGATCAAGACTAACATAAGGTTCCTAATGAAATAGGAGTATTTGAGTCAAATCCTGAGATCTGAAGAGTGAAAGAACACAAGTGGTCTGGAACCAGCCCCACAGCTCAACACCAGCAGAAGGAGGTGGCTCGCATGCTTCCCTGTTCCCACTGTTCTCCCTGGCTGACTCCTTATCCAAACCTTCTCCACCATTTCTGGCAGCAGTTAACTCGACCCTTCAGTAAGCCAGTTCCACTCCTAAACCATCAAGAAAACAAACCTAGCAAAAAGTGGAGAGTTTTTTGTTAGACTGGTGATCTGAATCCAGTCTGTGAGGTTCCCCATGGCTGGCAGGGCTAGTGTAAGGCAGGGACTGGGACTACACAGTCATGAACAGCAGCGCGGAGGAGGAAGGGAAAGGAGGAGATGCAAGAATTCCCTTGTTGCTAGCTACAAACTGTCAGCTCAGCCTCTTGTCTAGCTTCACCCTCAGGCTAGATTCAGTGAATACCTCAAGCCAGCATAAGCAATAATCCTTCCCTTTGCCCAGCTGCTACCTTCTGTCCCTATGCTATTCCTTCCCTTGCACCAGCACGAGCATCAGTTCAGGCACTTGATAAACTATCGAGACAGAACAGATCAAGCTGAAAAGCAACTATTTACTTTTTCGGTGTTAATTTAAGCGTAGGTCAGCTTTCTAACATTTTTAGCTTGTTCCCGGAGAAGGGAGGAGGTGCAAAAGGGGAAACTGGAAGAAGTAGCCAGAGAAAGGGGAAGAGTGCACGGAGTCTTTCTGCAGCAGTGCAGGGTTACACCAACTTTAAGTGCTCATTGAGCTGAAGCCTGAGGATCTCCCAGGCCATACCTAACACATGCTTCCCAAGCTGTGCTTCATAGAGCTGGCCCAACCACAGTTGGGCTTTGCCAACTGTCCTCGGAAGCCCTAGAGGAATCAGTGGTACAGACAGCAAGACCGCTACCAGTGCCAGTCCAAGCCGTTTTCACCAAGACCAAAGGAAATACAAAATCATCTCTCCCAAGGAAGGGCATAGACTGCCTCCCTGCTTGTGAAAACCTTTAAAAACACCATCCATCTGTTACAGTGGTAAACTTGTACTGCTGGATTCAAATATAAAGTCTGTTTAATGCAAAACTTCAGTAGGGTCCTGAATTTCAGTATTACTTAAAACACTACCCAGGCTCTGAGTAGTGAATTGGGCTCCAAATTCATCAAGAAGTTTCATGGATTTCCCAGTCCATAGCTGCACCTTCAGCCACATCTAAGTGGTTGGTGTCCACTTTAGAGCAAGAATTTGTTACTGTGGCTTTGGCAAAAGAAAAATGTTGACTCATGCTTTTATGTACTTTGCTGAAGCTTCTGGTTCAGATTAAGCTAAATCCAGTTTAACTAGAAAAGTAATGAAATTCTTTGAGAAACGTATACTTCATAGCCTTTGTCTTTTCCTTAAGACTTCCCTGGAAGTCAGCTTTGCTGGTGCAGGATGATCCCATCAGAATATAAAAGAATGAAGTAAACAAAGAATCATGTCTGATAGAACAATTTACTTCTGTAAACTGTCAACACAAAATTGATCTGTCACATGTGGGTGCAAATCATTCCCATAATATTCTATCATACACTGATAGGGATCTTGACTTAAGCTGATGAGCACTAGGGTCCTTGGTTTGACATCAAGAGAACATTTTAATCTATCTTCTGTGTGATAATGGCTGTGCCTGAAGGTTTCTCTGACAAGGAGTTACACAGAAACTTTCACTTTGCCATCCTCTGCTGCATATGTCATGTTCTCTCCCCTCAAAATTTAACATACAACAGGAATGGGTAAATGAATAAATGCATTATATGTAGGGCCATAACTTGAATCACTTCTATACTGCAGTGAAATATGAGAGTAGTTCTGCAGGCACAACTGAGCAGGCTTTTGCTGCAGGTACCTAGAGCCAAGGACCTCAGGGAGGGCTGCAGTAGAAGCTAGATAAACACAACAGCAGTTTGATGCTTCTGACTCTTCCACTGTCATTGAATCCAGGCTAGATAATTTATCACGAACACTTAATGACTACATAAGCTGAAGTCATTTCTTCGACAGCAGCATAAGCATAGTCATTGTAGATTGAAAGTCTGAATAAAGAAATGAGTTTTTCTTTTTAAGTGATATAAAATTTGGTCTGAGAACTTTCTACCAAAAAACTACCCTACCTTCTAAGAGCTGTCACACAATGGCTGGGTGTCACGTCCCACTCAGACAAGGGGGACGACTCAGATTCTCACATCCCCAATGGAGCGGACAAGTCTCCAAGCATTTATTAACTACCCACAATGTACTAATTGAACACATGATAATTGGCTAAGTATATAGCAAGTTGTGGTAAGTGATACAATATGCCTTGCATTTCTTAATGGAAAAAAGAAAAGAGGGAGATAGAGGGAATGGGGGAATACAGGTCACTGGTCTGGGTTCCTGCGCTGATCCCGCCGGTGAGGGTTCCAGGAGGCAGCTGTCTTTTTTGCTGGCATCTGTCATCTTTGCTTCACTCCAGGCAGGCCAGGCCAGCAGGGGCACCCCTTTCTTCCCCTCCTTGATTTATACCCACTTTCCTTGGGTCCATCCTCTAGGTCAATGCACATACCTACATATCTCATGTATACAGGGAGGGGTAAAGTGTTTCATGGGATGATGTAATTAGCATGATCATGTCAGCCCTCGTTAGCATATTGAGGGGTGTCAACTTTAATATGCATTTTGTGGATAATGAAGCAAAGTTCATTCACCGGACACATGGCCCTTGAAGTTTGCCCAGGTGCCCCAGAACAGAGCCGTCCTGTCTTCACAGGGCTTCCCCCTCCAACTGCACCTTGTGTTATTCAGGCAGCCTTAACAGCTTCGACCTCCACAGAAGGCACCCTGTCACTCATAGTTCTGTCTTGCAAGTGTTTGAGGCATTTCTTCCACCAGCCTCAACTTCTGCTTTCCCAAGCTGTTTTTCTTAGTTTCTCATCTCACACTGAGTCATAAAGCATCACCGTTGAATACAGTTGTCATTCTAGGTAGATAAAGGTAGTAGCTCATGTTCTGTCTACAGTCCTTCAGATACAGGACCACAAGGATGGTGATTCTGAAATAATTCTTGACTTTCACTAGCTCATATGTAAAATTTTGAGTCCTCAGAGCTTAGGAAACAGAGAGAGGAAGCAATAGCATTAACTCCAAGTGTTCTAATTAGTTTAAATCCAATAATTTTTTCTAATAGTTTTTATATTAATAATTTAGATCAGTTTTTGTGAGTAACTTGTCCTGTCACTAAGCAGATGTGCTATTTTCAGTACTTTAATATTTTGTGGCTGAATTATATCAGTGCAAAGTTCCCAGGGGACATAGAGGTACAGAGTTGATTACTCATTTATCCTATATTAGTTCATTTGAAACTTACCCAAACATTTGCAAAGAAGAAAAAAACAGCTAAATTTCAATTCTAACTGTGCCATAACACACCTCTCACATCTCCAGAGCTCTGCTGTGATCCATTTCCCTGTGCATGCTTTTACTTTCTTAGTAGAACTTGCTACCACTAGCAAGATTTTCAGGCTGTTAAAATTGATTAAAGCTAATGACAGGATACTTTTTAAGGATAGGGTTTTTTTCTCTCTCCTACTTCTGATATGGGACTTCAAAAGCCTTCTGAACAATGAGTCATGTAGCTAAAATGGCACAAACCTGGTGCAAAGCTGGACACAAATGTATTAATGAACAGTGAGAGATGGAAATAATACACTTAAATAGGGGGAATATAAGGTGGAAATCTCTGCTTTATTTGCCTTAATTTATTCTATTAAACAATACGATATAGGCAATGTGTACACCTGAAAAGCCAGGAGGCAGTTTCTTAAAAACCACAAAAGCAGAAGGCAGGCTATACTCGATACCTTGCACAGCATTCAAACAAATGCTATACAGACACTCAAAACACTTGTGAAATATTTAGAAATCTAAAATTAAATATCCTTTCCAGTATGTCATGAGTTGCTACTGTTCTGTCATGTTAATTTGTGCCGCTTCCTTTGTCATCTTTCACAAATATGACTAAGTAGGGCTCTGCAAGTAGTGATGCCTCTGAGGCACAGCCAGGTATTAGAGGGCTGATCTGATGACTCAGTAGTTGCTGTCTTTCCCTTGAAGTCCCCAAGCCAACATTCATTTCCCCTACTGCCAAGACACTGTCAGAGGAAATGCTGCACTTCAGATTAAATATACACTTGAGATAGTTTATTCATTAAAGCTACATTTATCCCACAATCCTTGTAATATTTAGAGTTAGTAATTTCTCTTTTCTCTCTTACTTGTCAGTTTATGAAGTCATCCTTCGCATTTTTCCTTAACCCCCTCTTTTTATGATGTTGTGTCCATCTAATACCAATGACTTAACTCTAGAAATGGTTGTATTTCACCAATTTATGAGAAGTATCTCTGCATTGGCTTCAACATGACCTGTAGAATCAAGAGGTATAGAAATATCACTATTGTAGAGAGTCTGGCATTAAGAATGAGGATCTGAAAGGAACCTACTGGGTTAGACAATAATTTAATAGACATTTAGCCTCCAAGATTTAGGGAATACTCTCTCCAGGTAGCTTATAAGACTCCAAATGCTTCCTCACACCACATATGATGCTGTTTTGCCAATTATTAGGCCTAGCATAAAGATGAACCAATAACCAGATTGTATTTGATACAAAAGGGTCAGTACATGGGTGAGCACTAGGGGTACAAACAAATCAGATTATACATAACCAACATCAATCCCACTGACCCCAACAACACCCCACAACCAACAACAGGTGGAATAAACAGTGAAACGCATTTTCTGGATAGAAGGGAAGATAACTGAGTCAACAAACCAAACACATAAGACTAAGGAAGCCACATACTGAATCTCTACACAGCCCATGTTTACAAGAGCCAGACCTGACTGGAGCCCAGTCCCAGGGAGGCAGGAGGTCCTTCCCCAACAGGGAACTCTGCACAGTGCATCCACCTCACAGACAGACACGGCCCCTGCTTGCAAGGGGTCCCAGCTTTTATCCCTCAGTGGGACACCTGACCTTGGGTTACTTACTGCAGACACCTGGGGCTCATTTACCCAATGGCTCTCCCTGCAAGGCCGGCACCACCCTGGAGGGAAGCTTAAAGGTAAACTCACCCCCACTTTGTGAAGGGCTGTGGGAATCACCCATATGTTAACCTTAATTTGGGGCTTGGGGTTGAAACCCCAGCATTTCAAAACCACAGCATTTCAGATCCTTAGTGTAAAAGACCAAAAGAAAGAAAATATACAGTTCATCGTGAGGAGAATTCAGCAAAGATTATCACCAGTGTCCTAGGTCCTTCCAGTAGAAGGAATCTGTTAGAAATATCCAGGTGATTTTTAAGTAGTGCATCATATGGAGTATAAAATAAAAACCCAACTCTTTTTACGTATTCAACCTGTGCATAAAATTTCGTTCTCCATGCCAGATACGGTGAGGATTGTGATGCTGAGCATGAGGCCAGCAGAGCGGGAGGGGACTGACTGTGGCTGGCCAAAGAACTGGGGCAGGAATCGTTGGGTGTGGGATGTAAGAGTGATCTGGAAGAGCAGGACGGTCAGGGTTGTAGTGTTCAAGACACAGGGTGGGAAAGGTTGAATGGCAGGTTAGGTCATGAAACAGGTTAAGTGAAGTGTCTTGTGAGACAAATGATCCCTGAGGATCAGTGTGGACCTGATGTGTCAGACCCTCACCATTCCTTCACTGACAGCAGATGTCTGCCAGCATACATGACATGTCCCTTTCCACAGAAGATGACAGCTCGGGGCTGCAGGCAGTTTCTCTGCTAGCAAAAAGGAGAGGTCTTCCTCATGGATCTAAAAGTTACACCTCTTAGTGACTCAAGCAGGTGCTAGTGGGATGCCACATAATTGAATATTGTTAATTTTTTTTTTAAACCTTGAAGGTATATACACATAAATTTACACGCATGCACATAATGTTCAGAAAGTATTACAAATTTTTCAGGAAGAAACACTCAGAAATTAAGAAAAGCTGTTATTAAAGCCCTCCTAAGTGCAATCTTAATGTGATCCTTTTATGTATATGCAGTTTTGAACTGTGCAGATGCATACCAATTTTTTTCTAGGGACAATGGAAAGGACAGACATTTAGTAGTTTTCTAGTAATCACAGCTAGAGAATAGAAACTTGATTTGAAGAAAACAGAAAGCATGGGAAGAATGAGGCATGTGACAGCAAGAATAAAAGGATTGCTTTTGTTGTGAAAGCTGTGCTGGATAGCTGAGTTTTATCTCTGCTCAAGCACTGAAACCTTTTTTGACACAAAGCGAGTCACTTAAACCAAACTTCTCACATTCTTTGTTTTCCCCTTGCATTCTGGGTTCTTGTCTTGAGACTTTGTGGTCTCATTTGCACAAATGCTGAATGCTCAGCCACAGGGAGCTGAACACAGGGCTTATAACGCACTGTATAACCTCAAGTGTTCTGAAAAATGAAGTCTTAAGCATCTCAAGTTGGATGCCTATAATGTATGAATACTTCTGAATGTAATCTCTGCATGTATCAGAACATCATTTGCATTCTGAGAGCTGTATCATTCCCTTATAACATAAAATAAATTAGTTAATGTTTGTGCAGCTCTCACACATTACAGCGATGAGCATCTTAGAAAATCTCATGAGGAAATTTATATTCTGTCCTCAGAGCAGGGTCTGTACAACAAAGAGAAATGAAGTATTGAGTTAGCTGTCCATAAAATGTATTAAGGGAGCTATGGTCTTTTAAAATAAAAATATACTTATGATCATTCAATTAATGTTTGCATTGTATTGCACATCCACAAAATAAATTAGGACGGCATATATAACCAGAATTCAGACCTTTCCTAACTTTCTTTCTTGCTTTTGCTGTCTTAAAACCTTTCTTTTAATGTAGTCTTCCATGAGTACCTATGACACTATACATGGAAAAAATCTGCTACTTGCATGTCCAAAAAGTTGTGTTTTCAAATGTGGACAACAACTTTATTTTAAACATTTTATAGTACTAATTACTGAATATGTAATTACTATGTTCTTAAAGTAAATGGATCTTAAATTTATATTCCTGCAGTTCAGTGAGTGTAGGAGGAGCCTCTCCATACGCAGCAGATGGGTTTCAAGGTGCACACCTGCTTTGGACCTGCACTTCTTTTTCAGTAATCCTCACAGTGGATAAGGAACTGAAGAAGTCCTGACTATGTAAAACAGCCCAGCTTGGCCTGGGAAAGCATGTTCAGACAGTTTTTGCCTGCATGTTTCAGAGTTGTCATTGGTGCCCATGGGACAGAATGAGGCCATTAACAGATCTGGCATGGCCTGGCAGATCAAGTAGGTCTCCTGTTGCTGTGATAACAGGTTTCATTCATGGACAAATAAAAATTTCTTTCTTAAAAAGGGGAATTCTCCTGAATATTCTGAAATCTGCTTTTGACACGCAACTGGTCTTCTATTGAGTGTTCGTTAATTTTGAACGCTCTGCACCTGATGTTCTGAGGAGATATGTTGGAAAATCAGGAGCTTATGATGAGTTAATACAAAGTCAGCAAATGTGGTAAAATGTGATATCCTCTTACAAGTTAATCTTACGAATAGTACAGACTTTATACTGCTCACAGACCACAGCAGAGTGGTCTATTTTCTAACTACTGAGCCTTCTGTTGCCACACTGCCCTTCTCTGTAAGCCAGAGGAAAGGGCCCAAGAATGTTACTCTTATTTTATTAATGATCTTATGCTAGAGCCATCTCCAAACAGCCTAAGTACCTCAAAAGAAATTAAATTAAAGCAACTAACCTGTTTGGTATACAGAAAGGACTGTATACATGTGGGGTTAATCAAAGTGTGAAAAAATTAAACTGTCTTCACCTGAGCCTTTTGTTATACATCACATGGAGGGGAAGGGAGAGGGGAACATAACCCAAAACTGCCTAAGCAAGCCAATCAGATGGCACCTATGCAGTAAAATGGGATCCAGCATATTGTAGATTAGGGTGTTGAGCTCTGAGTATATTGAAGAAAAAAAATAGCATTATTAGCTTCACCTGGTCACAGCTAATTAAACTTGCAGAGGCATTTAGCAGCCCTTATCCACTGTGAAAGTTCCAAGTGCATAAGTGTAAAGTCATGCTGCGTTTTTCAGGTGGGTGTAGCTCCAGGGTGGCTGGGTGTGCAGGCAGCCTGCCAGACTGAAATGCTTCTGAACTGGGCATAGTTTACAGTCATGTATAGATAAACAGTGTGTATCTGTAAGGAAATAGTGCCAGTCAATTATGCTGACAATTAAGATGCAAAAGATGATTTAAAGTAGATTAATTAATCTCCTATTCATGCTGTGGGTGGAATTGGGTTCAGTCTTGCTCTAGGGTAGGACACCAGGGACCCCAGAAGAGTTATGGATGTGTTCACATGTTAAGGGTGTATTGTAGGATTGGGTTTGTGGCCACAAATGCTGGAGCAGTAGTGAGCTATTTTTAATGTAATTTAAAAAGATTCATAAGAGATCAGATTTAGCTTTTACCTGTTTGTTTTTTAAAAATATGCAAATATCAGATTAATAGATCTTCTGTTTTATTTGATGGTGGCTTTTTCTTTTGCCTTTTTTCATAATATTTAAATATTATTTTTATAATATTTGTTTATTTAAATTACTCTGCTATTCTAGAACCTCCATTAACAGAGCTAAATCACAAATTATGAATGACTCACAGTTGCCTCCAAACCAGTGTTATCATCAGCATTTTGGACTTAATTGACATCAGTAGGACAATGTAAAACTGTAAAGAATAAATCTGTTTTATTGGTATGTATTTAGAGCAGCAATGAATATTGGATTTGTAATTTCCTGTGGTTCTTAAGGGACTTCTGCAGGGAGAACTCCTTTTCTGAATTCTCTGTGCTTGGCTGTTCCCAGAAGAACATTGTGTATTGATATCAGTTTTGTTATTATTGATCTGCTCAGTATAAAATCCTTGCATCTTCACATTTTATTTTTCTCTCTTTGCTTTCATCTGGCTTTGTGTTTAGTACACGGTGTGGACTGCCCTGTGGGTCACCTGGAATGTTTTCATTATCTGCTTCTATTTGGAAGTAGGCGGACTTTCTAAGGTAGGTCACTTATCCTTCTTCAAGCTTATGGAAGGGTGTTCTAACAGCAGGACTCTCAGATTGTAAAAGGCTGTAACCATAGAGGAAAAATGTGGTTGTCTGAATGTATAGTTTGATCTTCAGAATTCCCCTCCAATGAGAACTCCAGTGTTTGAACTCGTGTGTGATACTAAATAGTCATGGGTTTGAAGTACCTAAATGCAATGAATCTGAATTACAATTGCATTCTGAAGTACCATCTGGGGTTGGGGGGAAGGTTTTTCAGTGGAAAATTTCAGGTTCTTCTTGATCGTTGAAAAACTGACAATGTCCTTATGTTGAGTTTTCAGGTTTGTATGAAAAGTGTATCTGAAATTCTGAGACTGCTTTGAAAGCAGCTGAAAAAAATTACTAAAAAGGTTAATGTGATAACTTGTTGATTGAATTGGTCTCATGTTGAGAATGTTAATTCTTTATAAAAAAGAGCAAATGTCAAAGGATGATTTTTTTTTTTTTTTTTTTTTAATCTGAATAAAACTTTCCTTTACATTACACTCAGGCACCAATTCCTTATTCAAACATCTGATTGGATGAGAATGGTTTGCCGGTTGTATCAAGATATGTGTTGTGTTCGTACACTTATGTTAGCACAGGTTATATTTAGCACTGTATCTACAGTGAGTTCCATACAACAGCTGCTGGTTTTCATCTTACCGTTAGGTAAAGATGATATTGTTCTTTGTTTACCACATTCAGACTTAAATGATTCCAGGCACAGTATGACCATGGTGCATGGTGATCCTGGTATTATTAATAGAATAAATGTCCCCGTTACTGGTTGTTGATTCAGTGATATGAACTGCATCACTGTTAATTTATTCAATGCTTTTAGACAACTGTGAACTCCACTCAGTTCAGATGGGAACATTTGTGAGCTACATACTCATACTTTTTTTTGTTCAATATTAAAACTCCTAGCTTTAGACTGACAACAAAGAGAGAACTGGTGAAACTGATTTAATAAGAAATAAAATTCAACTTGGTAAAAAAATCCTTTAAAATTAAAGCTTTTAGTAATAGATTGCTTTGGTGGTAAAATTTCCTAATATAAAGCTACAACAGTTTATTTTATTAGTTCACCAGAAGTCATAGCCTTGATGAGGAAATTGGTGCACTTCGTAGACAATCAAAATAAATGATCATATTGGTATATTCTGACTTAAAAATGTATTAGATGAACAGAAGAGCAACATGTGGAAGTGATGAATGCCCAAAGTAATTGTTCATTTTCATTATACGTAGAGTTTGTATTTTTTCAATCAGTTGAGTGATGACTGTTTTTTATAGTGGCAATTTTATTTTTATAAGTAACTAGTAGTTTTATCTAAGTCCCTACGAAGTGAAGCAGAATTTTTAGTCTGACCCCTGAGTCTGTGAAAATCTGAGTTGTCTTTCCATTGACTGCAGAGTTCTGATGATATCTTTAGTGTAAGGGGATTATAAAACCAGCAGCTATGAATTGAAATCTTGTATCTTCCAGTTTCACCGCTGTGTTTCACTTCTAGAGGTTTTTACTTAACGTATATGACAAATCACAATGCAGGGAAATAGTGGTGTAGATGTTATTCAACAGTTGAGAAAAATCACTTTTATTAGTATGTGCTTTGGTTGATCTCAGAATTTCAGTGGAATATTTATCTTTTGGTTTATAACTCTAACATTTGAAAAGTAGTTTCTCAACAAGGTGATAGACACAAAATTATTGCATAGAAGTTAACTGCTCGTATAGATTACATCAAAGGCACCAGTATCAGCACGAAGATAGTAATGATAAAATAAAGAATTTTGTTCCGTAAAAGATGGAAATTGGGTTTATTTAATGCTGTTTCTGAAAACTGTGCTAGAAATGATGTGGTCATCAAGAGACTGAGGTCATTTTGCAGCATGTACATAAAATCCTGGGTGTTTACAAACTGAACGGTATTTGACACTGACTTAATCAGGACCCACATGTTACCCAACATGCTAATTTTCATCATTGCTTTCCGTGAATATGTTCCTGTGCTGTCAGGCATGATAGAAAGGTGCCGTTATCAAGGTAGGTTAGTGTGGTTGCCAAATCAACCACCATCAGAAGCTTTTCAAGGATGGCTATTTTCTGAGCATTGAAATCTCAGCAGGGTATATTCACCGTTGTTGTTATTGTTTTTCCATTTTAAAAAAAGGTTTTGTTTCTGAAATGAATGCAAATCGATTATAAGATTTTTAACTTACTGTTACATACTAATAAGGGAAAATTATGATGCTGTCTGGTAGATGACTGATTTCTGTTGGTTTGCTTGTTTTCAAGCACCGTCAAGTTTATATTTGTTCTGACCAGAATCAGCATTAGCTGTTGCTTGATGTCCTGTGATGTTATTAAGTCTTCAGTTATGAATACTATCAGAAAATATAACTTGGTGCGATATTAAACGGTAATTTTAATTCAATGTCTTTGCATGGAGTACGTGTACAATATGGACAGACTTTTCAAATGTCCTAATAGAAACCCCCTACTGATGAAATTTTGCTCAGATCTTATTCTTGTGGAAGAAAATAAGATCTCCTTTGCATATTCTCTGTTTGAATTCTGCCAAGAAGTTCCACTACTGTTAATGAAAAATTTAAATAAGAATAAGGAGGATACAGGTAATTTAGGCCTGTTTGTTGCTGTGAGAATTTGAAGAAAACATGTTTCTTTTAATTATAATGCATAATGCTCAGGTTTTCCTGGTAAATGGATTTTATTTTTTAAAGGAACAACTTGATATTTAGTTTAAAGTTTATGGATTTGGTACAAAAAGATCTTTAAACTTATCTTGATAAAGTGTGATGAAAATTCCTGCCACCTACCTGCCCAGTGCCAAACGTGGCTTGATCCTTTCCATTCTTTCAGAAAAGTATGTTTCTTCACAAGAGTAACATGGAAAGCATATTTTTAGCTGAAAACACGTTTCATGTTTTAAAATAACTTGGAAAAAAAAAAAAAAAAGACAATTGCATGCACGCCCTAGTTCCAACCAGAATTTGTTTTTAACAGTCTGGAGGGCCAATGTGGTAATCCTGAGGGGAGGAAGATGGTGGGGAAGGGTAAACTAGGAACTGAAAGACTGTATGTATGGCTGTAGGTTTGTTGTCAAGGGATTTGCTTGGGTCTTGGTCCCTGCTCCAATTAATATCCTGTTACTTTACACAAAGAAGGAACCCTTCACAGAAGAGCTTTCTGTGGAAGCACCACCCAGTAACTAACAGTACGGTAATCAGGGCAATCTCCTGGCAAAAAGATGATATGGATTCAAGTCCTCTTGGGTGTGAAGGGGAAATAAACCTGGCTCTCCCATAGCTGGGTATTGTGATGGCAGCTAATGAATAAAGATTTCCTCTTTAACTACCTTATAAACAACATATAAGTCAAGCTCCTTTTTCACTCAAGTTACAGATGTGCAAATAAAATTTTAATGTTTTTTGAGGGTTAAAGAAGTTGTGTTTGATCAGAAATAAAACAAATATACCCATATAAATATCTTTTGTTTGTATTAAGTTTTTTATTCTTGTTAATTTCTGATTTTAGCAGTGAAAATCTGCCCATATGAAAATTTGTCTGTAATTTTCATTTACTACTTTTATGAAACTGAAAGCATAATTTTTAGTTTTAACCACTCTGTATGAGGGAAAGCAAAGCCGCAATTCTAACATGACCTTTTAATCCTCCACTGCAGGATGACAGATTGCTACATCTGTACATGAGTTCATTAGTTGTCTGGGTCTCTTTCTGTGTCTTGAAATGAAGATGTGTTCTAATTGCCACATTCAAGAGTATGGACAACAAAATATATAGACATAAACACAAATCTCAAGGAATAAGAGGCAAAAAAAATTCTCTGAAGAACACTTAAAAATAAACATTGATTGTATCTTAACTGATACAATACCAAAGCTGTTATTTTGAAGTTTTGTTTGTTCTTAAATATGGACAAGAGAACCTCTAACATGTATAAGCCAGCCCTCCATCCCCAGCAATACATTCTTTTATATACTTCTGTACAAATGGGGCTTCATTTGTTTAGTGAATACAGTTAATATTTCTATCACTTATATTCCTGCAGTACTTCAGATTTGGTGTGAAAATAGCTGTGTTTATCTGTATTTATCATTTGCTATTCCAACTGATGGTTTTGATAGATAATTTTTCTACTGCTTTTTTTATTGTTAGTGACATCTGTTTGCGTGTGTCAATACCTCTATTCAGTAAACATATAGCAGCATTCCAGTACTGCATACTCCTCTCCTGTTGTTTGATATACCTTACCCAAGCAGGTGGGCAATGGTGATGAGCTCTTTTCTTTTTCTGTGATGTTTTTGCTTGTTCTGCATGTTTTTTCTTGGCATGCTTCTTGAACATCAACTTTGTCTCATTCTGGACTACTTGGCTAATAAACAGAAGTTTAGCTCTCAAGTTTGAGCTCACTCTCAATTGACTCTTGTTGCTTTTGGCCAATGATTTGCATGACAAACTCTAATATATTCAGTAGGAAGCTACTTCTAAAACAGCTTATGTTTGTTATCTGGTCCTTAGTTTTAGGTATTGAATGTAAACTCTCTAATGTGCCTGTGACACCAGCTTCATTAACCCGTTCCCTGAAGCCAAAGGAAATTTTGCATATGTTAATGAATAAACCAATCTTTTATCATGTGTTTTTTTTCTAGTAGTATTTAATTTTATCAATGGAAGTTCAAAGTCTGTAGGGCTCCCAGCCAACTTTATTAAGCTGGAGACAGAACTATAGTCTAAATTGTTATGTGGATCTGTAGTTGGAGGATAGAATTATAACTCTGTTAATGATTTATTCCATTCAAGGACAAAATGGACTAATAAATTACTTAGTAAAACACTTGGGCAATGGAAGCCTAGTACTCTTTTCTAAAAAAAAAAAGCATTGTACCTCAGAATTCCTGGCTACTTCTGGAATCCAACTTATTCCATCTGGTGCATGTCAGTCAATCCTTATTTGTTGTGCAGTTGTATCTAAAAATCTCAAATGGAGTAAGTTAAGCTCAAAACCAATGCTATTTTTTAATAGAGAGATGTAAAGGTATATGCTGGGGTGCTTTTTTTAAAAAAATATGAAGTGAGACCATAAGCGTTGTTTGAATTTAGGCTAACAATATGAAAGAAAAAGTGATTCTCATTCTAATGTGCTGATGTGAGAAAACAATTATTTAGGTGTAATTAGCATCATAATTAACTCTATGGAATGAATAGTTGACTCCAAAAAGCTTGTGGGCAAAATTGGCAATGTTCACAAAACCTATATGGACAATCAGCAGGTGGAGAGTAAAGGACTTCCTTAGTCTAAGCAGATGACTGAAGGTAGGTCACAGTATATCTACTCACATGTAAGCGATTTTTACGTGGAGGAAAGTGATCATGTTTTTTTTTCACATCCACTGGGAAGAAGGGCAAGAATAATTTGCTGAGCATGTGGCAAAGAAGATTTGGTTGGAGGTCAGGAGAAGCTTTTAATAAGGGCACTGAATAGGATCTAAAGCTGTTACAAAGCCTCATCGATGGGTATTTTGAAGGATGAAGCAAAGGAATATCAATGTGGTGTGATCTAAGCAATTTTTCTGCCCTGCTATTTTTAATCTATAGAAATAAGCCTCTGTCAAGATAAAAACCCAACTTAGTGTCCATAGATGGTTTTGGGTAACAGTGATAAAAATGAAAAAGTGAGTGGAAGTTGAAGACACAAAACCTTATCTTAAATCAGGTCAGATTCTTATTAACTTCAGCAGGAGTGGCATTCCGTCTGGAAAGTATAGGGGTATCTTTGGCTTTTTTTCCCCAGCAGGTGTGTAGGGACACAGAAGATGGGGGACCCCAGTGTAGGCTCTGGGGTGGCTGATGACAGTTCTTGAGTGTGCGCAGGTGGAGTTTTGTTGTTCAGCTGTGTGACACGGAGTGGGTGGTGGCTCTGTCATTTCTGTTCATTCCTGATAGACATCTGTTACAGATAAGACTCATGTGCTTTCTGTTCTTTTAATGGATTTTTAATTGAACACAAATCATTGCCTTTCACAGCAACACATCCTTCAGTGAGAACAACACAAGAGTGATAAGGGTCTGTTTCTCTGTGACGGGACATGGTGCATAGATTCATGTTCAACCCAGCTGAGAATTTCTTCCCACACACTTCTGGTTCATATCAGTTGCTTTTGGTCAGCATCTCTCCTGGGTCTTGTGAGACTCCATACCCATTACCTTCTTATTCTTCCCACTACTATATGTCCATTTGTTTCAGCTGATGCCATCAGCTGCTACTAGCTGTGATATGCACAGTAATGGATCACACTAAAGCAGTGGATGTAGCTGTAGGCATTCTGCAATTTCTAGACATTACAAATGACTAGTTTTATAGCAGTAGTTAAACATAATCTCTTCCTATTGTGTGTGCTAATAAAACTGAACTTGTAGAAACTAAACCTGATGAAAAGATTGTTTTGTTTCTTTGAGGTTTGGACCCTCTTGCTGCCTCCTCCTTCCCCAACTTGATTATTCCAAAATGGTTTCAAGAATTGCTGTTTTAGAAGTAACATTCCAGAATCTTCTCTGACATAGAAAAAAGGAGGAAAACTAATTAAACAACGTTTGAGTAAATAGAATTAAACTAACATAAATGCAAAGAAAACCAGAACCAATATAAGTTTTAATGCTTGCATCATATAATCTATTTAATTCCCTTGGCCTTCGCTTTGTCTTTGAACCAGATCTCAGTAGTAATGGTTTTTTTTTGTTGTTTGTTTTTTTTTTAAAGACATTTTTAGAATCAGTTACCTCCTTTTTGTTATGTCCTTTCCTACAGTAGAGGTTCCACTGAAATGTTTTTGCTAAAATATAAACTTCTAATACAACCTTCCTTATGCAAGTTGCTCCTCCCATCCTGCTGCTCTCTCACCATAAAGAAGTAATCTCCAGGTTCAGTTGTATTTAATACTTTTCCATAATGTTCTGTTCAAACAGCAACCTTTTGAATTTTTAATTAGTTTGGCAATAAACCTGGAAACCAATTTGCTGTGAAGTTATGCAGTGTAATATTGAACAGAAACAACATTTCAGTGCTTCAAAATAATAGCTCTGGCCTTGGCTGGTATTAGGTAATCATAGATTCAGTGTGTTGGTGGTGAGCCTTTCAATGGTATTTGCAAACAGTATTTTCTGATGTTGTGTCAGGCTGACAACAGTACGTGCTGCAGGAGCAGAAACTGCGTGTGGTAGCTTCCAGTTAGAATACAATGATTGTTTCCATGAAAAGTAAGAAAATGATTAGCCACGCACTGTGAATTCATAACGGTGAAGCTATGGAAAAATACATTATCTTTTTATTTGCAATTTACATTTCTCAGATGAAAAAGGGAATAAGTACACATTTGTGCTTGCCATTTGAAAATAAAACTAAAGGAATGCCACCTGCAGAGTGCTTAAGAAGATGACTTAATACATGCTCTCTTTTTTAAAAAAAAGGATAAAAGGCAAATTAAAGAATGGAAAAGTACTAATCTGTTCGTACTCTAATATTGAAATCAGTGCACATTCTTCCAATTCAAAATTTTCAACAATGAACTGGCCTCAAAGACTTCTACTTTAGCTGAAGAGACTGTGTGGGTTTTTTGATGTTCCAGATTTCATGTAACCAAAGTAATTTATTATTCAGTCCATTTCACTCTACTGTGTAAAGCTGCAGCATCATGTAAGTTTTAATGAAATATATGCTTACTTTTGGAAGGAGAATTAACATGCAGCTAGCTTGGTGGCACAATTTGAGCATAAGGTCATTCTGGAAAAAAAATTATGTGGAACAAATGGGACACTGATAAATGCCACCGAAACTGCAGAATGTGTCATTCTGATGTTAATTAGTTTGTTTAGGTGATACAATCACATTGCTGAACAACTTAATCAGGAGGACATTCCAGATGGTGCAAAAATTGATTTTCATATCCTTTCAGGTGACATTTACAGTGGTTCATAATATTATATACAATAACCACAACTAAAACGTATTTTTCAAACAGAATTTGTGTTCTTTTATAACCCCTAATGCTAAATTCTAAGGTTGACTTTTGGAGTGTAGGCTACCAGGAACAAATTCATATTTATTTGAGTTCATTATTTTAATTTCTAGAATGTTGAAGATTAAAAAAAAAAAAAACCACAACACAACTAAAATGAATCCTCATATGGAGGAGTTAAGTAGATCAAGTAGCCTGCAAAATTTCTGCAAAGACACTTTTGGATATGAAAAAGAAATAAAGATACAGGCCCAGTCTGAACTGGGTCCTGTGATGCAGGAGTGCATTCTGCAATGGCTAGTAATGCAGAGAGGGTAAATCCCTGAGTACCTATAGTGTGTCTGTGACTGAAGGCCTGCAACAAAATTTGAAAGAGGATTGGATATTTAGATGTAGAATAAGAATGTACAGAATAAGGAATTGGAACATGTAAGGCAGGAAGGACCATCTAGTCTAACTTCATGTGTCTGGAAAAAGTTGCATTGATTAACTTCATGGAGTGAGGAAGGGAAATTTCTCTGAGTTGTGGTTTGGCTGTAAGCAAGTATGGCAAATCCATCTACAAATAAGAGTGAACCTAGGTTTCATTGCTCAGGGTATTATTTTTATCTACTTACTGACAATTTGATCTATTTTGTACTGATTTGTTATGCCCTTATGTAGATAAAGGGAAGACTGTTGCTGAGATTTTTCTTATTTGTAAATGTGATGTCCTTCTGGCAAAACTGCAGTGAAAGATATTTTGATTATTTCTTTAATCATGTTCTTGCTTAGACATCGGATCAACCACATCTGCTATCAGTTCAGCAACTTCTAACTGCTGACAAGATTGACTGCTATGTACAGATTTTGTCCCTTATGTAAGGCAGCATACTTAGTGCTAGTGCAGGCTCTCTTGCCTGCTAGGGTCAAATGATGGGTTTTGCTAATAATTTCTTTACACTGTTTTTCTGTTGTAGCGTATCCCTTGGAATTTTAGTTACTATGCTGGCCAAGTAAGGAGTTCTTTTTATTTTCAGGGAAGTCTTTCATTTCACCAATCTTCTAATAAATATTTGCATTCAACTTCTGTCCAGTTTTAAGACAGTTTTACTGTTTTGAAGGGAGTTTTGCGCTGATAAATTGGGGTTTTTTTTCCTTCTATTTGAAGACAATGCTTGCTTGTAAGAAAGTATAATTTTTAAGTAAGTTTTTTGTAATAATTTACATGTAAGACAGTCCTAGATGTTGATGAAAGTACAGAGAATTTATTGTTGGTGATAACAGAATCTGAAAAAGTTCTTCCCAGAAATTATGATACTGAGTTGTGTAGGAGTTTTAAGTATGCAAAATGCTTCTTATGGGACTTGATAATAGTGTGACTTCAGGCTATTATAGGATCATAGAATCATTTAGGTTAGAAAAGACCTTTAAGATAATCAAGTCCAGCCATAAACCTAACACTGCCAAGCCCACCACTAAACTATGTCCCTAAGTGCTGGATCTACACATCTTTTAAATACATCTAGGGATAGGACACAACCATTTACCTGGACAACCTGTTCCAATGCTTGACAACCCTTTCAGTGAAGAAATCTTTCTGAACATCCAATCTAAACTTCCACTGGTGCAATTAGAAGCTGTTTCCTCTTGTCTTATTGCTTATTACTTGGGGAAAGAGACTGGCATCCACCTTGCTACAACCTGCTCTCAGGTAGTTGAGGAGAGTGATAAGGTCTCCCCTGAGCCTTCTTTTCTCCATGTTAAACAATCCCAATTCCCTGAGACACTTCTCATAAGACTTGTGGTCTAGACCCTTCATGAGCCTCATTGCCCTCCTTTGGATGCACTCCAGCACCTCAATGTCTTTCTTATAGTGAGGGGTCCAAAACTGAGCACAGTATTTGAGGTGCAGCCACACTAGTGCCAAATACAGGGGGACAATCTCTTCCCTGGTCCTGCTGGCCACACTATTTCTGATACAAGCCAGGGTGCTATTGGCCTCTTTGGCCATCTGGGCACACTGCTGATTCATATTCAGCCAGCTGTCAAACAAGACCCCCAGGTCCTTTTCCACCAGACAGCTTTCCAGGCACTCTTCCCCAAGCCTGTAGCATTGCGTAAGGTTGTTATGACCCAGGTGCAGGACCTGGCACTTAGCCTCGTTGAACCTCATACAGCTGGCCTTGACCTGTTGATCCAGCCTGTCCAGATTCCTCTGTAGATATGTAGATAGGTGTGTTAACATGAACCCATCTTTGACCTGGAAAAGGAATACAAGTAGGTGATTGCTTGTCATCTCTAGATGTCATCCAGGTGACTGCACTTGAATGCTTTGGGATTAATTAACTCCACCTAATTTAGAGGAAAGGCGGAGGTGGATACAAGCTTGTCTTACTTTTCGTATATCTGCATTTGACAGCCAAGGTGATTTTACTAACTGTATAGAGCCTGTGTATCAGCTCAGCATTTCTGGTTCTTTAGGCTTTTCTAATATCTTGGAATTAGACACGCAGTCTTGAATTTTCTGAGTTAACTCTGCCTTTAATTCCTCCAGAGGTCCGGTGTTGTCATTTTACCTTTAAGTTTTACAAACATTGTGAATCTAGTAGACCAACCTGAACCTGACTTTCACCATATTTTTCAAAAGAGCATCTGGAAGAAATTTCTGCCATTCAGCTCCTATTGAGTGGTGTTTTCTTGCTGCACAATAAGGGGGACTGTAGGGCAGTGTCCCTGCCTTACTCCCACTATTCATTTCTTTTCAAGGCTTCAGCAAACAGAAGAATTCTAGTTAGTTCAGTAGCTTGGATAAGCCTTAAATATATTTTGAATATGTCTGTTTTGACATATTCTCTTTGTAGAATGCTTAACGTTTATGTTGTGTCAGTCTGCCCTAATTAGAAGAAAGCTTTGATTCTGTAGGTCATAGGAAGTAGTCTCTTAATCTTTGCGGTTTGAATCTTGGAGCATGTTTATCTCCTAAATTTGGTTTCCATGTAATAATATATTTAACCTCCATAAGGTGAATGGGTTTTGAGAACTCCTTCTTGATGCATAAGGGAAATGAAGGGATTGTTCCTTGTCCAGATTATGATACTCTTCTTTTTTTTTTTCCAACTGTCCTTCAGGGAAGTTCCTCGATAATGTTGATGATGTGACTGAGTTTATTATTCATGAGTATCAGCACTCCTTTGAGCAGACTTTTTCAGTTTGGATTAATGGGGAAAGAGTGAGAGAATCCTACTGGGGATTTGGCTGCCCTCCTGCCCTTTGCTTTGCTAGGAGGTTTATTGTCAGAGTAGCTTTACTATACCAGGAATAATGCTGAGTCTTTTTGACCTATTCAGTCAGATGAGGAAGACAGAAATGTTGGAAGTCACAGTGATGGTAATGGTGCTTGCCTGAGACTGTCTTTCAAGGGCAAATGCTGTTTATGAATAATTTGATTGTCTCTGTGTTACAGCAACATTGCATTCTGTATACTTAGATTCCTTCGCTGCTTATATCTTGAGAGCATGTAGAAGTTCTTTAAGATGTTGTTTTGCAAGGGGGAGTATATATTATACCTGTCTGCTGAGAACTGCTGCTCTGTCTTACTGCTATGGATCTTACTTCTGCATGCTTAGAAGCAGCTTCTTTTTTTTTTTTTTTTTTTTTTTTTTTTTTCCTCCTTTAGTGGATTGAGAGATGCAGCTTTGATTTGGGAGTTTTGGCTGAAGATTTTTCCTTGTTTATCTCAAAAATGCTTGAAGGCCTGGACGTCATTTTCTGCTGAGACAATTTGAACTTTCGAAGCTGCCTGCTGAACCCTCTGTCCAGTTGTGCTGCAAGGAGCATAGGTTTTACTCCTAAAACCCAGATTACTTCTTTGCAGCAGATATAACACAGTTGATTCATTTTACTTTTAATTATGAATATTTTTACTTTTAATTATGAATATTTTTACTTTTAATTATGAATATTTTTACTTTTTAGCTTTAGTTTTGTTCAGTTCAGTAGTTTTACTCAGTTTAGCCACAAGTGACCAACCTATTGGCCAACATTCTCATGGCCAGTATTGCCAGGGCAGATGATTTTCCTTTTGAGCCATCTCATCTTGACTAAATTAATGTTTCTTTCTCTTTAACCATTACTGAGGCATTCAAAAGTGCTTCTTATTTTTTCCACTTCAAAGGTGGGCTGTTGGACAAAAGACTACATTCAGTGAGGAAAAAATTGTGTACGTGTCCAGCTGTGAAGAAACTGATTTCCACTAGATCTTCTCAAATATATTTGTACATTGTTTAACTTCAGAGATGCTCATGCTGTTTTGGGACTATTTTCATACACTTCACGTCTACCCTGAGTTGCAGCTATGGTTTGCTTCAGGGTACCGTCTAACCTTATGTCTTGTTTTTCACATGAGCTACCTATTGTTAAATGTTGTAGACATGTAGACACTGTGTATACCCTGCAAGCATTAGCAAATTCGTGTAGTTATTTTGGAAAACCCAGCAATATAAATTTCTTAGTAATCACTTTAATTTGTATATCTTGATATTTTTAACTATTTTAGGTTTCATCTGTATATATTTTACTTGTGAATCAACTGATGATTAGTTAAAAATATACTTTATATTCTGGTTTTAAAACTGGAATTTGCTATACAAAATTTAAATAACCTTGTGGTATCATTTTCTTTGAAAACTTGCTTCACTCTGATACAATGTGCTAATATTTGAAAATGTCTACATCTTAAAATATACTTGGGACACAAGTTTACCTAGTTTTAATACATAAAATAACTACAAATTTTAAAAGTATGTTAGTTTTAAAATGATACTAGATGTTATAAATGCCATCAGTATCCAAAGATTTCTTCATTCCTAAATGTCTAAGTAATATCACATTCTAAATCTCTGAGTAGGCAGCTTGCTTAAACATTATAGGATCATATTAACTTATATCCAAAAATTTTATTCTCTAGAATGCAGTTTCAAATTCTGTTGCATAACCTGTTGTGGTTTGACCCCAGCCAACAACAAAGCAACACACAGCCGTTTGCTCACTCCCTTCTGGTGGGATGGGGGAGAAAAATGGAAGAGTAGAAATATGAAAACTTGTGGGTTGAGATAAAGATGTTTAATTAGGTAAAGCAAAAGCCACCTATTCAAGCAAAGTAAACAAGGAATTTATTCACCACTTCCCATCATCAGGCAGGAGTTCAGCCATCTCCAGCAAAGTAGGGCTCCATCACACATAACAGTTACTTGGGAAGACAAATGCTATCCCTCAGAATGTGTGTCCCTGCTCCCCTTTATTCTTCTTCACCCACCTTCCTATGCTGAGCATAACCTCAGATGGTGTGGGATGCCCCTTCGGTCAGTTGGGGTCAGCTGTCCCAGCTGTGTTGCCTCCCAACTTCTTGTGCACCTCCAGCCTACTGACTGGTGGGTGGGGTGAGAAGCAGAAAAGGCCTGGACTCTGTGTGAGCACTGCCAGCGGTAACTAAAACATCCGTGCATTAGCAGCACTGTTTTCAGCACAAATCCAGAACACAGCCCCATACTAGATACTGTGAAGAAAATATCTCCAAACCAACACATTCTGCACCTCATACCATTACATCCTGCTCAGTTCCCACACTATCCAATACATCCTCATTAACCACCCACACCCGTTCCCACCCTTTGATATGAAACACAGAGACATCATTCCCGTGGTCTATGGGCCACCCCTGTGAAATGTCTGTGAAATGTTCCAAGTGCATTTAGTCCATGGCTTTGTGCTCACTCAGGTTATGGTGGTCACTCAGGACAGGAGAGCTGGTGTGTTGAGTGGAGTTACTGGGCACCAGAGCCAGGTCAGGCACTGCTGCACTGGCACTGCTCCTTGTAAGGCTTGTCCTGCACTGTTTTAGGTGGTTCCTGCTACAATAATTCCTATGACATGCACCTCAAGTCCTAGGTTACAACAATTTAGAAATATTCTGTTACAGTCTCCGCCCCTGGACCCTTTCAACCAGACCATCGGGATTAACATTGCAATGAACTCCTCCCCTTGCCCTGCTCTGGCTTGGACTTCCCCACAGACTGCAGTCCCTCAGAGGGGCACCTGCTCCAAGTGGAGCCTTAGCAATGGCCCCGGTCTCTTCAGGGCTAGACCTGCTGTGACATAGACTTCTCCACAGCCAGAGTCACTTTGAGGTGCACCTGTTCCAGCATGGTCTTCTCCATGGGTCACAATGCCTGCAGACACGTGCTCCAGCCTGTCCCTACCCACAGCCACAGTCCCTTCAGGAGTGAACCTGCTCCAGCATGGCCTTACCCGTGGCTGCGGTTGCTCCAGGCCTGTTCCTGCTCTGTCATGAGCTTCTCTATGGCCACACGCTTTGAGGTGCTCCAGCATGTCCTCGTGCACAGCCGTAGATGCGTGGAGGTGTACCTGCTCCAGCATGGGCTTATCCAGAGCCACAGCTGCTTCGAGGTGTATCTTATCCAGTGTGGACTTATCCTTGGGCCACAATCCCTTCAGAGATGCACCTGCTGTGGCACAGACATAACCACGGCCACAGGCGCTTTGGGGTATCCTGCTCCCATGTGGACTCACCCGCAGGTCACAACCCCTTCGACTGGAGTTCACACAGGAGTTCCAGCCTGTCCGGCACAGCAGCACAGAGACAGCAGCGGTGCCCTGGACATCTGCCAGCCCAGGCGCATCGCCATTGCTGTTATTGAAATGTTCCCAGACACAGCAGAGTAAGATGATCAGCACTATGGTGGCACAGTAAGCAGCAAAAGCAAAAATCAGCCACTAACGAGCACTAGATTCTAATACACAGTAAGGCAAGCAAGCCCCATGGCAAGCACGGGAGACTGTTAACTAATAGCTAAACAGCAAAAACAGAGAGAAATTCAATCTAGCACATTCCAGTCAATTCTGTTATCTCTATTCCTTTGAATGCAACACTGGGCATCTCTTTAAGGTGTGGAGATTGTAATAGAAATACTTCTAAACTGTTGTAACCTAGGACTTGAGGTGCATGTCTTAGGAATTATTGTAGCAGGAACCACCTAAAACAGTGGAGGACAAGCCTTACAAGGAGCAGTGCCAGTGCAGCAGTGACCTGACCTGGCTCTGGTGCCCAGTAACTCCACTCAACACACCAGCTCTCCTGTCCTGAGTGACCACCATAACCTGAGTGAGCACAAAGCCATGGACTAAATGCACTTGGAACATTTCACAGACATTTCACAGGGGTGGCCCATAGACCACGGGAATGATGTCTCTGTGTTTCATATCAAAGGGTGGGAACGGGTGTGGGTGGTTAATGAGGATGTATTGGATAGTGTGGGAACTGAGCAGGATGTAAATGTTACAAAATAAGGGGTGCAGAATGTGTTGGTTTTGGCTGGGATGGAGTTATTTTCTTCACAGTATCTAGTATGGGGCTGTGTTCTGGATTTGTGCTGAAAACAGTGCTGCTAATGCACGGATGTTTTAGTTACCGCTGGCAGTGCTCACACAGAGTCCAGGCCTTTTCTGCTTCTCACCCCACCCACCAGTCAGTAGGCTGGAGGTGCACAAGAAGTTGGGAGGCAACACAGCTGGGACAGCTGACCCCAACTGACCGAAGGGGCATCCCACACCATCTGAGGTTATGCTCAGCATAGGAAGGTGGGTGAAGAAGAATAAAGGGGAGCAGGGACACACATTCTGAGGGATAGCATTTGTCTTCCCAAGTAACTGTTATGTGTGATGGAGCCCTGCTTTGCTGGAGATGGCTGAACTCCTGCCTGATGATGGGAAGTGGTGAATAAATTCCTTGTTTTGCTTTGCTTGAATAGGTGGCTTTTGCTTTACCTAATAAAGTGTCTTTATCTCAACCCACGAGTTTTCACGTTTTTACTGTTCCACTTTTCTTCCTCATCCCACCATTAAGGAGTCAGCGAGTGGCTTTGTGGGGTTTAGTTTCTTGTTGGGATTAAACCACAACACCTGTATTTCCTGCTTCCAGGCTATATTACTTTGCTTCTGCCTGTAATTTAATGGATTTTGTTTCACTCATCCTAGTTTACCAAGTAGTCCAGATGGCCCCGTACAGCTGCCTGCTTTTTCATTATTTACCCTCCTCCCTCTCCTTGTGTCATCTGCAAATACATCCACTGCAAGCAGTAATGTTATATTTACTTCTAGAGCACTGATGAAAACATTGAATAACAGCAAACCTTACATCAATCCCAAGGGAGTCCTGCTATAAACACTCTATTCAGCTGTGATTTTCCATTGATAACTATGTTAATTAGCTAGTTTTCAATCTATTTAATTTTCAGTCCATTAAAAATGTTCTGCCGTTCTAATTTTTTCAAGAAGGACGTTTTGTTAATGCCTTATAGAGGTCTAAGTATATTATCCTCTCGCAGCTGCTTCTATCAACTCAATGTTTAACCTCTTGAACTAATGCAATTGAGTTTGTTTAACAGGTCCTAATGTCTTATGAAATCTTATTGACTGGCATCAGTTATACTGCTTTTGCTGATTCTCAAGCATCTGGTTTTAAGTCATCTTTCCCTCCATTACTTTGGGACTGATGATAGACTAACCGTCCTTGAACCATTGCACGTGCATGTTTTGAACCTTACATAAGCTTTACCATTCTTCAGTCCCATGAAGTTCCCAAGATTTATTAAAAATTAACTTCTTTATATTCATGGATTTCAACATCTAATGCTTTTGTGTGGTTTCATTGTCCAGGCCTAAAGACTTACTATGATTTATAAATCGGTAGATCATTTACTAATGGTTTAGAAAGTGCTTCTTCCTCCTCATTCTGTACTTTGCTAAATAAAGAACAGAAACATTTATTAAAGATGTCTGCCTTTTCGGTCTGTTTAAAATTTCACATTCTTCATCTATTAGTAGGTATAGATCATCTCTATAATTCCTTTTGTTTCTAATAAACTTCATGAACTATTTCTTACTGCCTTTAACCTTGCTAGCATGGATTCTACCTGATATTTTTCTTTCCCTTTAAATATTCTCCACTGTATATCCTCTAATTTATATTGACTGAAATCTTTTTCTCTATTTTTATTCTGGTTTCTTGAGGAAGAGGCTGACACAATCAGTGTATGTGTTTATTTGTTTGACTGGCACTGAAAACTTTTGTACTCATTGACTGCAGAAATTTTGACAAAGGATGAATCTCTTATAATTAAATTCTTGTATATATGTGCCATTACAAATTAAAAAAGGTAGCTGGAATAGAGGACAGAGGAAACTGTCTAGTGCCTCCACAGAGAGAAAAGTTGCTATGACTTCTCATTAGAAACTTTACAGTTGCTGTCTTTAATTTAAACTAAACCAGAAGGAAGACCACAATGGAGGAGGAGGGAAAGATACCCTTTTGTATTCCTTCCCAATTTCTCTCCTTCACTCAAAGCACCCTAGCTCTGGACCTGGACTACCCCTTAACTTATTAACCCCTGAAACTCTATGTGCCAATCACTCAAAACCTTCACAGCCCATCTCTCTGACTTTTCACTCCCTCAGGGCAGTATGGTAAAAATGTATTTTCCCTCACTGAGAAGTCTTCCCCATTTTTTAATATGCACAACCTCTACATCTGCTTCAGAAAGGCAGTGAGAGCAGCACACACCCAAAAGGCTGCTATAATCACTGTAATTTGCACATGCTACCCCTGTTCTTTAGGTTATTGTACTATAACATTGTGTATTCCCACTACTTAGATTTCTGTATGTTTTTCTTCTATAGCTTCAGTACAAGACACATGATTAACTTAAAATGCATGAGTAGTCTCATTAAACTCAATAAAATTACTCACATGCTTACTATGCGTTTAAGTAGTTTGCAGAATCAGCATTAAAATAAGAGGCAATCCATAGACCTCTCCACTTCTCATATATTAAAGTTTGGGAAAGGGAGGAGGCTTTAATATAAAAGCTAAAAAAAACCCCTAAGTATTCATCAGGTACAAAAATCTTGTCCTGTGCAATAAAGTTGAAATGCAAAGCTTTGATATATTTGATGTATAACGTATTAAACAAATGCTGATGTATGGGTCTATATTATTCTATGCTTTTATATTATGCACAGTACAATATATTGCTTAATAGTATCTCTTAACAGCGTTTTCAAGTCATCTAGGTTACATTTACTTGTATTGATTTTGTATTTATTACTGTGGCACCTCTTCTGTTGTGCTTGTGCTTTATAAATTCTTCCAATACATAATGAGAGAGAAATTCAGTGAATTGGAGTGAGAAAATTTGAGGGAGGGATATGTAGATGTATAAAATTTGTTTAATGTCTCTTTTTTTTTTTTTTTAACAATCATCTGCCTTGGCTTACTATTTCAATGCATCTCTGAAATATTTAGTGTTTTTAAAAAATTTAAGATATAGTCCTTATAAAGAAGAATAAAAAACCCACTGAGAATTAAAGCCATTCTTAGAACCCAAAAAAGATTGCGACCCAAAGAAAGCATTAGGTTTGCATGAAAAATACTGCACAATGTGTTGTTTTTATCATCTGTGACCCACCTAGCAAGGAATAATTCATTAGTTTGTCCTGCTCACCACATCACCAAGATTGTGACTAGTGTAATAAATAATCCTTCTGACATAGTTTTTCTTTTAATTTACTACTTGCACTTTGAATCCCTTTATTAACAGGGAAATATAAATGTATGCCTGTATTTAAGTGTTTTGCCAACAGTAAAATAAGTTGGTGCATCAAGTAAGTATGATTTAATAGTTTGCAGGGTTGTGTTCTGCCTAACAGAATTATTACTCCTTTTTACTTGTAATTCCATTTGTCTTAATAGATTATTTTGTCAGGCCATAGAGTAGCTGTTTAATTTGGGTTTTACTGTAGGTGAAAAGAAACACAGGAATTTATGAATTGCACTAAGGAAACCAGAAGATATTATGTAATAAATATACATGGTACTGAAAACAAAATACAGTATTTCAATAACTGCAGATTTTTCTGCTGTTCATGTATGGGCTGTTGGTAAATGCCATTTTTAGAAAAAAAAAAAAAAAAAGTATTTAATTTTGTGAAATGTTAATATTTCTAAGTTCTTGATTTTTTGCTGAGATGGTATAAACTGACATAGATACATGAAAAAGTACTGAAACCCTGATCATACAGATTAGACAAAAATCTGACCTTGTTGGCTCACCTCTTTAAAGAAAAGGAAGACACTTGTGTACAATGTTACCTTAAAGGATAGATGGGGCTTTGTTTCCTTTTCTGAGGAAGACGAAAACCTGGAGGGTAATGATGTAAAGCTAACTTGACATCAACAATCCATTTTTAGGGATTCAGTCACAGGCCTCTTGTGGGCTAGGATGGAGCTGCTTCTTCGAAGACTCTGTCCTAGTGGCAATGCTGGGAAAGAAATTGTCTCTCAGTGAGTCTTGCTGCCTCTCCAAAGGGAGAAGAGGGCATGATCTGTGCACTCACGACGTTTCTAATATGCTTTTCCAGGGATAGATCATGCTTCCTCCCATGCATGAAGGAAGGATGCTGCCGTCCTACCTCATCTATCTACTAGGGTAGAATAAATTTTGCTGTGGCGTCCTTTTTCCATAAAGCACTATCCACCAAGTCATGTCATTGCTTTTCACCCTGAGCTCTGTAGCTTTCCCCTATGTATTTCTTTTGTCCCTTGCTTTCCAGACAGCCGTTGCATGGATATTTGACTCATAGAAGACAACCATGGCTTCACTGTTTCTAAAAGGGACATGGGTGCTGTAGTGTTCTGTACCACCAGAATGAGATCTATTCTGTTGTAGATACCAGTAGCCCTGAGGTACCTGAAGTACTGTACAAAGATAGCCTAAAACACTGTTCGTATTTGTTGGGTGTTTGAAAAAAAGCTGGCCACTTATGCTTGATGAGTGAGTCCTAAAATGTGTTATAGATGTTTGGTACCAGGATAGACTTTCAGTGTTATATTTGAGAAGTAAAAGTCAAGTATAAGATTTATATTTATCTAGTAAAAAGGCAGACTACAGGTTCCTGAAATCAATGACTCTCAAAATTGCCCAAACATTGAATGATATGCATGAATAATTTAAGACTGTTTTGTTAAATGTGCAAAAGTCAAGTTATCCTTGCAGTGAGGCTCATTGTAAATCGCCAGCAATTTACTGTGTTTCTGAAAACCACAGGCAGCAATTTACAGACAAGATTAGACCTGTTACTATACACATGTGACATTTTCTTGATTTAAACTGTCATTCTGAAAAGCTGTTAACTGACAGCCGGAGTTTGGAATGAGGTTATAAAGCTTACTGAAGGACTCCTTACTACTGAGGTTGAGCTATATTTCTGCTCGGGTAGAGAAGAGCACGTAGACCTCCTACCGCAACTGAAGAATGTATGCATGCAAATTAGCACTATCAAGGGAAATTATACATGATCTTTTTAGACATTCATGTGCTGCAGTGGTGTATGGTGCTGTGCTGACATTTTACATCTCATAAACACAGTAATATATTTCCAAAATACCTTCTTTCTTCTGAGGTATGTCAGAAATTCTGACTCTAAGTGATACAGATGGTTGGCAGTATAGCAATACACATCAACTTCATCATTTTGTCTGCTCTCTGTAAGTGGTGTTTATCAAAGTCGTTTCTGAAGATGATCTGTTGGGTTCCAGAATATCACTTTGGGCCAGAAGGAGGAATATTCATCTTCATTTAATTCTTTCTTAAAATTATCAACTGAACTGGAAGTCTTCCTACCAACTCAGTTCCCATTATATTTTCAGGGCATGTAGCCATGCAGTACTTGACCTAAGAAATGTATTTCATCACTGTCTTAACTACCTTCTCTTGACATCATGGGAGCAGTTTCGGTATAAGTGACACCTTCTTTGTCTTTCTCTAGTGACCTTCAGAAATGAGCATGCACTCAGACATGCACTAACTTAGATACCCTGATGTTCTCCAGAACTTGTTTTTATCATGAAATAACTCCTGCTACTTTCTGGTAGTCACTCATTCAAAACCTGGCTAGTCTTACAGCCTATTGGTGTGGATAGGTCCTTGGTATGAAGAACTTGTCCCAGTTAATGAATCATCCAGGAACTGCCAAAGTAGTAAAAGTGAACTTCAATTTCTTTTGCTAAAAGCCCATCTTGTAAGGTATGCTCTAATGGTATGATAAACCTTTCCCAAAATTTTCACTGAAAGTTTCAATCTGAAACTTCCTTATTTGTTATGAAGAAATAAACTTATTCTTATCAGGGATATGACATCCCTAGATTTTGCATAAAAGGTTTTGCATATAAACTTTTTTGCATAAGAATTTAAGACAACTCTACTTTCAGTAACTCTCTGAGGTGGAGGAAAGACAGTCAGCTGAAATTGTGTTGCCTGGAATATTGTGGACATGGTGTCCAAGTGAGCAAAACCAGAAATTAACACAATTGACAGGAGACTCTTTTCTTCACCAGTATCCTGTCAGTACATTAGCAGATCTTAATCCCTAGCAGATGGGCATGAAGAAGAATATCTTGTAGTTCTGCTCACTTGGAAAATTATTTGACCAGTATGATTCACAGACAGAAAACCATTAAAGCAGAAAGTGATCATAAATACGAGCATGTTTTAAGATGTGACTGTGAGAAGGTGCGCTGTAGCTTTAAATTTCAACATTTTCAGAAGAATCTCTGGAGAAAAGAGTCTGAGATAGTATCACATATAAAAAGAGACAAAGGAAAAGATACATACCACTGGGATCTGAATTTCATGTAAGAGAATGTATGGAGGAGAAGATTACAGACAGTCCTGTTTCAGATGTATGAGTCAGGGACACCTGACTGCTGATGAACCCTTGTGTTACAGGCAGGTGGTCACAGGGGGCAATGGAAATGTGTGGCAAACCTAACAGAAATTTGAAAAAAACAGACAAGCTACAGTTGTTGCAGGCAGGTGGCGGTTTGGTCTTCTGGGAACTAGGTGATCCCTCAGGCAAAATGGTGAAAGGTTTCGTTCAGTATGCGACTCAGGTAACACAGCTGCTGACAGTGGATTCAAGTTTGTTTATACCGAATGAATGAATATTGTTGATATATTGTACCAGTGAATTCAATGTTTTGTGTGCACTCTTGTTGGTATTAGTACCTATGTGTACTAGTATTCACAAATAGGTTAGGTGCTAGTCTGGGATTCCGGTGCCTTCTTCAGTTGTGCCAGGTAGAGTTGCCTTTGGAAAAGTCTCCTTTCATGAAGTATTTAGTGAAAGGAGGGTGAAAAACAAGTGAAGAGACAAGCAATAAAAACAAGCATCATGGAAGAAATCAGTGCTCTTTCCTCTTATGCTTGAAGAACACACTAAAGCATTAAGGTTGTAACACAGAGAGTAGTAGGTGTTGGGATACTTCATTACAAATAGGTTCTTAAGAATATTCATTACAAAAACAGGGGGAAAAAATAGAATTAACTGAATTATCAGTAAATAAAAGTCTGTCTTCAGAAGGGACCTGGATTATTCATTATACTGGACTAGACAGGGTGTTGAAAAAAATGTCAGTTAATATCTGGGGATCTAATTGTCCCCAGCTGATATTTTAGTCACTTTCCCACTAGCCAAAAGACCCTAGTCTCTGAAAAAACCTTGTAGCAAAGCGTCTTGGTGTGACATCTTACTTATGCATCTTTGATTTATAATTCAGTCCCTGTGCCCAAAACGCATACATGCGTATGCACGGAAAGGCTCCTTTTCCAACTTGCTATACTAAAAGCTCCCTTTTTTTAATTTCTGTGAGGTGGGTGTATTGTCCATGTAGTTCTCTTTCCTTTGGTGGAAGAAGTCAAGTCTGCCTGCACGAGACCTTGTGGCAATGCAAAGTGGCAGAGGCCATGATGCTAATGGTAATGCATGGTGCTGCTGTTGTGAGATCTCCTGCATCGCATGAATTCACCTCACTGGGTGCTAATATGAGGTATGCAGCCTCCCAGGGAATGCAGCAATGCTGCTTTGTGGATAGGCAAGGCAAGAGTAAGCTCTGCCTAAAACTGTCTTACAATATTATTTTTATTCCTTGTGTTTCCAATCAGCCTACTCCAAATTACTATCTCCTTTCATCTTTGGTTTATCTGAATGCCAACCCTCACCCAGTTTTTCTCAAAAATGAAATCTATAACAGTTCTTTAATAAATTACTGGTTTCCTTTCCCCTTTCAACTTCCATGGGAAAGAATAGAAAATGTTAGAAAACCATCACAGGAATTAAAAAATAAAGCACTCAGTGAATACAGATTAATATTAGCCCGTTAGTCTGGTATTGCCTGAGTTATTTCATAAGTCAGGTCAATATTGTACAAGGTAGTTCCAAGCAGCCTGTGAAATCTTTCCTCAGCTTTTGATTTTCCAGAAGTGTGAGAGGCAGCTTTAAGTTTGGTCTGAAATAGTAATTATTTTACCAGCCAGACCTCAAGCATGGAAGATATAGTCTGCATGTTATTCACAAGGTCATAAGATCTGACCTGATAACAGAAGGATTTCTTCAAATTATGTGGAAGAATCACAGTTCCTTCACTCCCATTCTCTGAAAAAAAAAACAAAAAAAGCATCAAGCAACAACCTTCTTGCATAAGTGACTGAATGCAAATTTCTAGCTCTTTTGTACTGTTATAAGCAAGCTTTCTTTCCAGTGTTGAATCTAAACAAAGTAGGCTGCCAAATTAATTTTTGTAAACACATTTTAGAATTAATATTAAATACTTTGTTCTCATGTGCGAGCTCATTTACTTTGCCTTTCTCTGATGCTCTACAAATGCTAGTCTTTCCAAATAACCACACCTGGGCTCTTTGCTGTTGGTGTCCCTCAGATCTTGTGGGATGCCTTATGTTGTCTTTAAATAGATACTTGTAAGTACCAAATAGCACCACAAAAGAACAATAAGCAAGAAACAATCTTAAATTGCTACCATATGTATTGCCCTCTCTCAAGTATAAACACTTGGTCTAAAACCCAGTCTGATTAAAAACTGTTTATTTAGAAGACTTAGTTTAAAAAAAATTATTGCAACATTATAGCTAAACATATCCTAACAATAAAATTGATTATTCTTTTATGCTACTCAATTTATATATGCACTGCATCTCATTTTGATCTGAGGAAGGTACAGTCAGTTTTTAGCATAAATTTAGTATGTTTATAAAAAGACTTGGAACTCATAGCCCCAAAATGTTCTGTAATAAAAACTTATGCTGCAAATCCCCTCTTCTATTAGTTTAATTTCCATTTTAAATGAAAACATGTTAAAATAGTGTAATCAAACCAATAAGAAATCATGAAAGTTCAATAATTAGTGACTTGTTTAAAGATCCCTGGATTATTGTATGTAATTAAGAAACTGAATAACATCTCACGGTGTTCTCTATCAATGGAATATCTCTCTCATGGTTTACAGTGTTCTGGGACGCCTAGTTTATAACTTGTTGTTACTGTCAGTTTCTGACTTTTTGGCTTGTTTTATTTTCATTTTTTAGTAAATGCAAGGAGGATCTTATTTTATCTGCTTTCACAAAAAGAGCTGTAATGGAACAAGTGACTTCATGGAAAACTCAGCTTTGTAAAAACTACTTTCTGCTATCTGTGGATTTTTGTTTGAGTATGTCAGGCAACATCTTCCCTTAAAATCTCTAAATGCTCTCAGCCCTGTCATTTTATCATCAATTTTTATATTGGAAAATGTAAGCTGCTTTGACATCTACCTATCAAAAGTTTTTGAGAGGTGTGAGTCATCAGGTCAATTCACTAGAGAAAATACTTTTTGATGAACAAAGAAGGTAAAAAATTGCTGAAAAAGATGTAAAAGCATATTCTTAATCTCAGTAGTTTGGGATTACAAGATCTTTTAAAAAGTACAAGGCAGTAAGTGATGAATTTATGGAATATGGGGTAGCAAACTAGTTAAGTAACCTTGTTGTGTTACCTTTGAGCATAATATAGGAACTCATGGATTCTGCTATGAAAATGGGAGAGAATATTATGAGTGAAAAGCAGGATGTGGTAGTTGTGTATGCTCAATGTGAGGATAGAAAAAGGATGTTGTGGTTTGAATTTAGTGTGTTATTTTCTTGATCAAAACTTCCGTTGTTCATTCTATCCCATCAGCAGGCTTTGTACACAGTATAGGAGCATGTGTCCTCAGAGAGGGAGAACTCTACAAATTCACTAGATTAATTTTTTTTTTTTTGAAAGTGCCATATAATACTTCTATGTCAATCTAAATCAACTGCAAATATAAACAAATAATATTGACATTTTCTACATAAATATCAAGGCTTATATTACGTTATGGAGAGGAGAGAAAGAGCAAGAAAATACATGAGATGCATAAGCAGAATTCCTGATTAAAGTATGTTTCAGATGGGACAGGCTTGTGAAGGGTTAAGGGACCATGACCTCAAGCATGCAAGATACTGTTCTCTAGAGACCATCCTAAGTCATAAAGTGATTCCTAACCATTAGCTATCCCAATAATGTTTTGACATTTTTTTGTCCAGAGCCAGTGTTGTGGCTTTTTTTTTTTTTTTGGTGGTGGCGGTATAATTCATTAATTTTGTATTGTACAGTAATGATAAATTAGTCTTTGGAAGAGTTAGTGTTTATTTGTAGATAAAAACTTTTAATGCTTACTTTTAGAATAGAATAAAATATTTCAATAGAATAAAATACTTCAGTTGGAAATGACCTACAGCAATCATTTAGTCCAACTACCTGATCACTTCAAGGCCGACTAGAAATTAAAGCATGTTATTAAGGACATTGTCAAATTCCTCTTAAACACTGACAGGCTTGGGGCATTGACCACCTCTCTAGGAAGCCTGTTCCAGTGTTTGACTAACCAGTTAGTAAAGAAATGCTTTCTAACGTCCAGTCTGAACTTCTGTGGCACAGCTTTGAACCATTCACATCAGTAAAAAGAAAACAAACAAACAAAAATTTAACGAAAGATAGAAAGAAGCAAACAAAAGGGCCCTGATAGTTTGCTCCATAATCAGATACACTTTTATCAATGAGACGATGTGCCTTCACTTCACAGGCACATCTACATCTGTGAAACACAGAGGGAAAGTTTATTCAAAATTTGAGCTTTCTTATGTTTATCATATCAAAACAAGCCTTTGTGGATATGGCTAAATGAGAGTAAGAAACTGCTAGTTTACTCATAATCTTAACTCAAAAAATATATTGGTTCTAGAAATTTTTTAGTAAGTCTTATTAGAGCAAATGTTTCTGTTGCTGATGTGGATTTTTTCAATCTTGTTTCTGGTGATTCGAAGTTCAAGAAAGTTAATTTCGTTTTAGAAGAAGTCTTGAAATTTTCTTATTTTTTTCAAACCAGTTTGCTCATCTGGTCTACCTTTTAGGTTGATGTTATTGGAAACACCTGTGCATTATCTCCTTGTTTTAGACTTCTTTTGATAAATTCTGTGTGGCACATCTCCATCTGCATGGGCAATTGAGTATACAGGCAGGCCATATAGAGATGCCTGGTTTGGAGAGTTGTTCCTTCTGTACTGTTCAAAGAGAGATTAAAGAAAATGTTTCCTGTTTCTTCATTGTTGATTGTCCAAAAGTACTTAAACTCCCTGATCCTGATTGAAATAGCTGCAGTTTCAATATTCCAGGTCCTGTTATGTTGTATGTTGTTTTTTTTCTTTAATGAAAGCTTAAAGAAGCTTTGATTTCCTGATCCACACATCTCCATTGGAAAACCAGCTTTTACATTAATTGCCATTCAAGCCAGGTGTAGATAGATGTCTTTTATAGCAAGAAGTGGTGTATATAACATGTAAAGGCTTTACTGGAGCATGTTGAGCAGCAGCCCTACTACTGCTACAGCTGGAAGAGGGTGAAAAATACAATTTTCATTTTTCCCCATTCCCCTCAGAACTCATAAAGCTTGACTATTTCCCAGCTGTCAGGCTAGTGACACAACTATCCATACAGAAAGTATGGATATATCAAACAGTGGTCTTAGAACAGCTGACATTTACATACTTTTTTTAGGTCAATTATTAAAGTAATGAAAGGTGCCAGTTAGTCATCTGAGAACCACAAGATACATTTACCTGAAAGGTCAGGTAAGTGAAGGAGCTGGCACAGAAAGCTGTGAGGTGGGGCATTAATTCTAGCGGGTTTCTTGGTATCGATTACACAGATTGTGAGTGCTCATTTGTAGGCCAGAAGGCATATACATCTCTTTCCAGGCCATTTGTCTCCTTTTGTTTCTTAATTAATATCACAGATTTGAAAACCTATGGTAATGAAATTGGCCTGTTAATTAGGCTGGTCTTTAGCAGTAAGATTTTGATATCTTTGGTTTTTTTCCAGTGCAGTTAATTGAAGTCTTGATAAAATTTATGCTTGTTTTCCTTTTGCAAAGTTGCCTGTAGTTGAAGTAGTTATACTGATGTGAAGAATAAACAGATTTTCCATCGTAGCATTAGATTTCAGAGAATAATACTGACTTTAAAATCTTGATTTTTCTCAGCATGTCTTTAAGGTTCTGCTTTTTAGAACTAATATCTTACATGGAAAAACCCTTGGGCATATTTCTCTTTGTTTGGAACATCTAGCAATATTTTTCATGATGTATGATATTTTGTCATGACATTTTGATGCAACTTTCCTTGGCACAGTGAGTTTTCTTTGATAATTGTGCAGGTTTTTTCCAGAACTGTGGAAGAGTTGTTTTATTTCTTTTTAAGAGTAAAACCAAATCATAACATAGCTGAAAAATGAGAAGAGAGACAAAAACATCAATGAAATATATACTTAGACTTCTTATTGAGTGTTTTGTGAGGAAGGTGTTATGTTTGAAAATTAATTTTCTGATTTGATGTTTGCCTTCAATTAGAAGACAACTTTTTTTTTTTTTTAATCATTTCCAATAGGTTGCAACTTTGTGTTAAATAGTAAATAATATCCTTTTGTTCAGTGTTGAATTCTGAAGAATTTAACACTAGAAATCTGTGATGAAGTCCCATCTGTGTTGACAACTCATTCTGTGTCCTGTATGCAGCCCTCATGATTCACAGATTCAGTCAGATAACCTTTCATCACTTTTTCACATTTACATCATTTAGGTCTCTAAACCAGCATTATTTTACTACATCTTTACTGGAGTGTAGTATATTTACATCAAATAGATGAGAAGTGTAAGTCAGAAAACAGGAGCGGATTTATTAGAAGGATAAGTGATTCCTCTGTAGTGTTAAGGTCAAAAAATATTTTCACATCATGAAATATTACTACACATTTTGGATCTCCCCTTGGAGAGATGGGTGTAGGCAGGTGCAGTAGGCATAATTATTCACACACACAGACAAAAAAAAAAAAAAGCATCTTTAAAATGAGCAATTACATCGTCCCATTTTGTTTCTTTTGTGTGATATTGTGATCTTCCTTTAGGAAATGTCTAGGTTACTATCTTATCTTAAGGTAACTGGAACAGGTAGAAAATATTGTTGGAATCTGAACAGCATCTAAATAAACTGCTCAGAATAAAGGAATTTGTTAGAAAATGCTTTTGTGAAATCTATTAACAATCTTTCAAAGCCTATGACCTTATGTATACTCAGAAATAAATATTACATATATTAAATCAAGCAATGAATTAATCTACTTATTCCTTCCTTGAACAACTAAAGAATAGGTTGCCATACTTGGCTCACGTTTGCCAAAAAACATTGTGATTTGGAAGAAAGATCAAATATATCATCTCCCTCAAACCTTGGATTTAAATTGTTTTAAAATTGTTATAGCAGAAATTGCACACTAGTTTTAACTATAATGATTTCTATCTCTCTGTTGTACATTTTACATTACTTTTTTCCATACATTCAAACCAAAGAGTAGAACTCAGAAAACTTTAATAACATCTCATACATGGCTGCCAAAGGAACTTTGCTAATTGAAAATTTCATCTCAGTGGCATTTCTCTTGCCATTTTTAATAAAACTTGACAGATTTCACAGTTTTTGTCTTTGCTTCATTATTTTTGGGGGGTTTCTGAAGATTTTTCTGTTTCTAGCACACTATAGTACAACAAAGCTGGATAAATCCCGCAAATCAATTAGTTGTGGCCCATGCAATCCAGTTGGCATTTCCTAGGCCAAAAAAAAAAAAAAAAAAAAAAAAGAATAAGTAGTGTCCAATGGTGCATCCTGTTAAGGATAGTTCTATTTTCTGAGCTACAGGTAAAAGGGGGCTGGATTAAGAAAAATGGACATAAAACACACTTACTCAGTCATCATGTGCATTGTTTTGAATACCCAACAATCCTGTCATATAATGCCTTTCATAAACTAATCAGTTTAGTACATATCATGTGATTGTATGATCCAATGTTGTTTTATTTTGCCATACCACAAAATACATGGATTTTATGATTCACGTACCACGCAGTCACTTGCAGTTGCAGATTTTGGATTTGTTTTTGCAACAGAGCGTCTTAAAGAAGACAACAGAATCCAGTTAAGGATTGGTCACAACCATGTGAAAGGTGCCTGTAATAACTGCATGTCACTTTGTTCTTAAATCCAACTGCACCAAGGGTCTGTAGGTAAGTCTGATAAGGTTATGGCTGAGCCAGGGTGATTATATTGTTTTATAGGATTCTTACAGTGTTACATTGTTGTAATGGAAAACACTCTTCTTCTGTACTGAGTTAACTAAAAAACAAGAAAAATAGACTTTCTTCAGTACTTTCAAAATTGAGTTAGAACTGTTAATTACAAGCCGTATCTTTACATGAAGTGCACCAAGTACATAACCTTTTTTTCTTTCTGCTGACTCTTAACCTTCTCTCACAATAGAAGTACAGAAAGTTATAGCTCACCACTTTTGGGATGAGAAATAAAAAAGAAGAGGAATTGGCAAGTTAAGACATGGCATAAGTGATCTTTTGATGTGTCTTGGGGAAATATTAAATACACTGTTCTCTATCCTAGGGTCACAATGTGCTGCCTACAAGACTTTCCAGCTTTGCTTGTGGGCATAGGAAATTAAAAACATAGAAGTAAAACCTAGACTTTCAGAGGAAGCGAAGGATGATGTTGCCTACTGCTCACTCCATGTCAGTACTGTTGCCTGTGGTCAAATATGATTGGGACCACTGTTTTAAGACATAGTTCAAAGTTATATTGTTTCACCTAATACATTCTAGGTTACAGCTCTATCTCCGACCTCATTGAGGAAAGGGTAAATGTGGAATATAAGAATAGTTTTTCCCACTGCATCATAATTTTTTTCAGCACTTACATTAGCAAATAATTGAATTGAAATAATATTTAGAGCAATTCAGTGCTCTAATAATGGTTGCTCATATAATATTATAAAAATGCAGTACTTGTTATGTTGGACAGAGCTTTGTGTGCCCATGAGAAGAAGCTCTGCAGATACTAAGAATACTATTCAGAGCTTATTTAAGATTTTCAAGATAAGTAAAAATTTCCCAATGAAACAGCACTTGAAATCTGATAGCTTTGACTCAGCAGTGCTGCTGCAGCATCTCATGGAAGTAAAAGTCCAGTCTTCTATCTCTAATTCTCTTTTCTGATGTAGAGATCTGAGTTGACCGCATCTCATGTAGAAACACAGGATCACAGAATCATCTAGGTTGGAAAGGACCCTGGAGATCATCTAGTCCAACCGTTCGCCTAGCACAGTTCCCACCTACAGCAAATCCTTAAGCTCTAAATTGACCCAACTCTTGAACACCTCCAGGGATGGGGACTCCACCACCCTCTGGGCAGCCCATTCCAACACCTAACAACCTGTTCTGGAAAGAAATGCTTGCTAATATCTAGTCTAAACTTTCCCTGGTGCAACTTGAGGCCATTCCCTCTTGTCCTATCACTTGTTACTTGGTTAAAGAGACTCATCCACAGCTCTCTGCACCCTCCTTTCAGGTAGCTGTAGAGGGTGATAAGGTCTCCCCTCAGCCTCCTCTTCTCCAGACTAAACAACCCCAGTTCCCTCAGCCGCTCCTCATATGACCTGTGCTCCAGACCCTGCACCAGCTTTGTAGCCATTCTCTGGACATGTTCGAGTAACTCTATGTTCTTTTTGTAGTTAGGGGCCCAAAACTGAACACAGGAATCGAGGGGCGGCCTCACCAGTGCCGAGTACAGGGGTCAGATCCCTTCCCTGTCCCTGCTGGCCACGCTATTGCTGAAACAATCCAGGATGCCATTGGCCTTCTTGGCCACCTGGGCACACTGCTGGCTCCTGTTCAGCCGGCTGTCAATCAGCACCCCCAGGTCCCTCTCTGACTGGCAGCTCTCCAGCCACTCCTCCCCAAGCCTGTAGCGCTGCTGGGGGTTGTTGTGGCCCAAGGGCAGCCCCCGGCATTTGGCCTTATGGAAACTCCTCCAGTTGGGCTCAGCCCATGGCTCCAGCCTGTCCAGGTCTCTCTGCAGAACCTCCCTGCCCTCGAGCAGATCAACACTCCCACCCAACCTGGTGTCATCTGCAAACTGACTGAGGGTGCCCTCGATCCCCTCGTCTAGATCATCAGTAAAGATGTTAAAGAGGAGTGACCCCAAAACTGAGCCCTTGGGGACACCACTCATGACGGCCGCCAACTGGATTTAACTCCATTCACCACAACTCTTTGGGCCCGGCCATCCAGACAATTTTTTACACAGCGAAGCGTGTGCCCATCCAAGCCATGAGCAGTTGGTTTCACCAGGAGAATGCTGTGGGAAATGGTGTCAAAAGCCTTGCTAAAGTCAAGATAAATTACATCCACAGCCTTTCTCTCATCCAATAAGCAGGTCACCCTGTTGTAGAAGGAGATCAGGTTTGTCAGGCAGGACCTGCCTTTCACAAACCCATGCTGCCTGGGCCTGATCCCCTGGTTCTCCCACATGTGTTGTGTGACGGTTCTCAGGATGAGCTGCTCCATCAGCTTCCTGGGCACCGAAGTTAAGCTGACAGGGCTGTAATTTCACGGATCATCCTTCCGACCCTTCTTACAGATGAACGTCACACTGGCCGATTTCCAATCAGTCGGGACCTCCCCGGTCAGCCAGGACTGCTGGAAAATGATAGAAAATAGATAGAAATTCTCCATTCTTGCCGAACCACTGTGATGCTGTGATCTGTAGTCAGGTTGAAGGGAATAAGAGGAAGAAACAAACTACAGTTGCCATTAATGTTCAGATGATATTTCAGAATTCTTTCTTTCCACTCCAAATTGTTACCACAAAGTCAATGGTTAGAGGGGTGTGTGTCACTTTGATTCTGTATATTAAGCCTAAGATGTCACTAAACAGCGGGTATTTTTCACTTTCCAAGAGTGAACAGAGCACCCCTATAAAAATAATTTTAACAGCAGTTTGAACATTGTTTTTGAACAATTCTATAGTTTGATCCAGTTTTAAGATTTCTCACCTTCAACATCTTTTTAATCCAAACTACTAGATAAAGTTGAAGTAGTGAACAATCTATTTCTTTCAGTTCTGTTGACAGCATCCCTGTCCTTATGGGACATCTTACAGAGGTGGTACCGGGTACAAAGAATCATTATTTGCTGGAACAGAACCCAGCCAATAGGAAGTAATTTTTAACACTATCTGAGAACTAATAAAATTAAAATGACCTTTTTACAAATGCAGTAACTGGCACCATTCCAAATGCTGACATTAGATAGAAAAATTGCTAAAAATGTATGCATAACATGTCTTCCATATAGACACACATACTTTTACTACAGTACTATAGCGTTAATTTGTTAAAGCTCTTTGTTAAGTGGGGTGAGAGGCTTGATGCAAGAATAAGTTGTGGTTAAGAGTTTAAGAGTGTTTTCTGCTGTGTAGTGCTGCTTTATAGGAAGCAGAAGCAGCCTTTGTACACTGATCCCATCAGATGAGGTCCAAGGTGCATTAAGTAGGTGAGAGGTGTGCACTGCACACACTCTTATGCTGGCTAGATAAGCATCAGGAAGAGAATATTCTGTGCTCTGGATGGACATAGACAGGTACTGTAAAAAATTCCCAGATTTCATGGGTTTTCTTCCAACAAAAGATTCATCTGCTAAAAGTATCAAGCAGCAAGAGTGACCCCAACTCCCCCAAAGTTCCAGTAGGGTTTTTTTTATTATTATTTTTTTTTCCCCATTCTAGATTCACAAACTGAATTAAAATGGAGATGCTACTGTTTGCTTTTTTTCAGTTGTCAATGGTCAGAGCACATAGCCACAATGTGGGAGAGAGGGGTTCATGGTCTAAACTGCTAGTGCACAGATGGCACTGCCTAAGTCACAAGGGCTGTCTGCAGCAAGGCAAAACTTAATAAGGGGTAGTTGAAAATTATTAGATTTTATAAGTCACAGCTGGTAGAGAAGTGTCTCTGGGCAAAAAAAGAACAATGGGACTCAATGTGAGAGAGAGGTGGTTCTGGACAAAGTAGCTGAGAAACTGATGGCATAGGGACTTTTATTTCTTAATTTTACTGCTGAGCAGACACTTTTCTCTCATTTTTATTGTTTAGGTCTGCTCTGGACAGTATCTATTTGATTAAGTTCTAATATTTTTCTCTCCCAGCATGGACCCACAACTCCACAAGGACTCTTTTTTCTCTGACACAAACTAAAATATCTCCTGTGTAGTGGAATGATTTCAAAAGGAATACATCCCCCAGAAGAATGTGTAACTTTTTGTCAAAGGAATTTTCTTAAAATGTAGATGATCATGATTTAAATCCCTCCTTTTGATAAAAAAAAAAATGGTAGCAACCTGGATATTACATAGTTTGGCTTAATGCCCTACAAAATGGCTGCTTTAAATGGGAACAGATTCATATTTCTAGTAACTTTTGTTGCTGATGTTTGGGTTTTGGTAAAGATTTGCCCAAACTAAAATATTCTGTGTTAAAGTGAAACATTTATTTGATTCAGAACTACTGTTTCTTTTTTTTTTTTTCACTTCGACTGGGAAGACAGATAAGCAAAAAATTGAATTTATCTAAAAGAAATTTAAGAAAACACTTCTAAGTAAACCCAATTACTAATTGTCACAACCCATACTGGAAGCCCAGAGAGTCTCAACAATTCTGTGATGTCCTTGGGTTAAATTAAGGTGGAACAACACCAAACAACCGGTTGAAATGTTTTACTTCTGTTAGAAAACAATTTAAACTTGGAAAGGATAATAAACAATGTGGTCTTTATAAATCTATAAGAAAGAAAAGAAAGGAGAGAAAGAGAGTCAAAGAAATCCAGATCACCACCCCTGGATCCAGCACTGTCTCAGGTCCGATAATTCTGGGTGGTGGGTGCACACACAGGAAAGGTTTCTGTCGGCTTTTAAATTCATTTTATCAGCTGATTAGCATAGTAGATGAGAAGGGGCAGGTATTCCACAAACTCATTTCCCTGAGAGACAAGGAAAAGGGTGGAGTATGGGTTCTGCACATTCATTGAGGGGGAAATGGGGTGCACCACCTTTTCTCCAGTTGATCTGGTGGTCATACTCACCCTGCCCACCTTTGGTTTTCCCTCTGTTCCCACAGATTTTTGCTGACCTCGTGCTTCTTAAGGAATCATCCGGCTTCTGAGGCAGAAATGCTCACCTCTTATCAGGCCTCATCACCTCTTCAGGCTTACACAATGGAGCCAATGATTAGTGGTCCTTGTGCTTGATGAGAAACTTTTGGTTTTGCTCAGTCCTCATTTCCCTCCTTTGAGGCTTACCTAAGGAGTTTGTCAATACAACTGCAAGGGAGTGGGGGGTGCATCCTTCAATACACTCCTGCTGCCTTGGGTGACATTCCTTAGACTAATCACAAAGGCCACAGCTTGTCCTTGAGGTTTTCTGTGTTGATGAATGTTTGAGGCATTACTTCCTTCGGTTCCTTACACTAATAAAGGTCCTTTCTTTAAAGATGCTTAAAACCTTAGGGTTTTCCAACCATCAACAGCATTTTTATCTCTATCATACCCAGTTGAGGGACCACTGCTCAGGCATGTCATCCTGCATATGGTGGTTGCAACAGCTTTAATCACTAACTTCCCCAGAAAGGTAACGTTTTATTGTTCATTTGTATTAATGTAGCACTTCAAAGTGTCTGCTATGGATCCCTCTCCCTCTTGTACTACCTGGAATAAAGGTGAACTTTCTTTCTCCAAAGCACTTACAATCCCATTTTTAACCTATTAGATAAGTTTTCACTTCAAAAATTATTTTTTCCAACCATTCCCATTTTAAGATAACTATGCAAATTCTAAGATTAATTTTACTTCTCAAAATTAGAGATTTTTTCCAAGAGTTTTTAAAATTAAATTTCTCTATGTAAAAATTGCCAATGTAGACCTCCTTTAAATAGCTTACTTTTTTTGGAAGCACTAATAAAACTTAGCAGGGTTTCCAAGTTTTGGTTATTTATATAGGGTTTTAATGTAGGTTACTATTAATCAGATATTATTAGTGGAAAACAACTGCTATCTTTAAATCTACCCTAAAATTACTCTGAAGATTTTCCCCATATATTTGGACACAAGCATAGACTTTAATTCCTACATAATTTTTCTGGTAGGGAAGTCCTATTACAGAACTGGGACACAAGCACTGTTTAGGTTAAGAAGGTATTTGTATTTGCTTGTTTCTAAATTAGATGCTGTTTGCAGTGACAATCAAACTGGTCTCTTGCTGTGGTCTGCACAACAGACACACAGAAATAGAAAGCAGATTATCGGGGAAAATGGTTAAATTGCTCTTTTTCCTGTAAATCTGGCCCAAAACAGTCAGTTTTGTGTCATGGTGCCAAGAGGAGCAGTGCTGCTAAAGTTGCCATCTTTTAAAAGCCCACTTGTAATCATTGAAGATGCTCTGGCACAGTTAGCTGGTGTTGAAGTTGAGCACTCTGATCCCTGTATCTGCATCTCTCATAGTGTTTTGACATGATGAGCTATTTCTTATCAGTATTAAAAAGAAATGCTGTGTTCCCACCCAAGAGATTGTTGAAATAATCCTTCTATAGTTGTTCCGGTTACTTGCTGGGCTATATTTTAACATTGCTTACTATCAGTAAATAAGCTGTAACCACTATATAAAAAGGCAATATATAAATACAAAGCAGTGTTGCTTTCTTGCTTCTGAGAATTTATACCCATTCATACAAAATATTCCATGCTTTCACACCACACAAGTGCTATATAAAAACCTTTAGGGGGATCTGACCTCGCCCTAGGGGCCGATACATACCCAGATTTCTGAAGAAAAGAGTTGCTGCTGCAGTGGACTGCTTGCTTTACTGTGCTTTGAAAAAGAAATATTGGATGTCAAGTGCCCTACACATTGAGCAGCCATTTAGTGGTCTGGCAATAGTGGATTATGCTGTGGCATACCTGAACTGTATGTCAGAGGAAGATGCTCTTGTGTATTACTCAGTCAGTAAGATATGTCTCCGAAGGAGCCAAGGATGAGGGCACTATCTTTCAACTCTCATGAATGGGAGAGGGAGGAGAAGATTGCAGGATATCACATCTTTCATTCGTGTTATAGATTAAGTGCCACCAGTCAAATGCCTTGCAGGCTCTTTTCTCAAGCTTGGTTCAGCAACCACTTCCTTCTTTGCTGGCTCATATATTGTTTCAGCACTAAATAAATAGATAAGGATGCTAATTGCATTTGTAAAAGAGAAGCAAGCCAAAAGGGAAGGCAGAAAGATTTTCCACGTCACTCCTGGATAGATACTATATGTAATGATTTAAAAGCACAAAAAGTAGACACTATGAGAAAGACAGAAAGAAAACTGTTGAAGTTGGTGAAACATGGTTTTGCCTTTTGCATGAACAGATATGACTAGACCTCCTCTGACTCCTTGTGAAAGCAAAATAATCTTTTCTACTTTGTCAGTTCCTGGGAAAAGTCTTTTTCCCTCCAGTTAATATGAATTGTATCAAATATTCAGATCATTATGTTATGATTTTAAAAGAAGGATGCTGCAATAACATTGTCCTAACTACATGACCCATTTGTTTTACATAGCTAGGAGTCAGAAGCTATATTTCCCTTAGGTTCTAGGTTGGAAGAACTGAAAAATGTCTATACTTGTAAGGTAAAATCTATAGCAAACCTAGTGCTGGATAGAGATGTCAATAGCGTTTAATTAGAGATCTAACCAGCTTGGAGGAAATGTTTATTCCACCTCATTCTGAAGGGTAGCAAGGAGTATGTGTGATAGGGTGCTCACCACTTTTAAACAAGCATGTTGGCAAGGGGAAGCTAACATCAGGTGTTCATCTACCAGAAGCATGGAAGGAGGGAAGCCAGTTAGAGTTTCCTCATTAATCCTGAACTAGAAACTCCCTCTCAAACTCCGCTCTCTCTGTGGTTGAGCTCAACACAGTGTGTATAGCTGGTGTACAACCTGTATCTGCACAAGTGAGCATATACAGAGTGTTTCTGACCCCATGGGAGTGGTTCACGCAGCAGTGCAGCTGAGCACACCTTGGCCTTTCCCAGCCCCTCTGGTGCTGTGAGACCCTCTGGCTGAATGTCAGCCATTCATGCTTGCTAAGGGCCTGCCCTCTTTCCTCGTGAGGGCTGTGCCATGTCTCTTGCCTCAAAACTGAGATGCTAATGCACCTTTAATATCATTGCATACTGCACACATTCTTGAATAGTGGGCCTGGCTTTGATCATGCTGTACCACGTCTGAAGAGCATTCAAGAAATGAATGACAAAGAAGTATATCCTAGATATAGGGAAGGGATGGATGGGGACAACAGACAGTTCAGAGGGAGAACAGCAGCAGCCATAATTCTTATGGTCACTATCAGTCTCATTTCATGGACTCCTTTGAGCTTGGAGCACAAAACCTAGTTACCATGAAACTGGATGGAAGGGTCAGATGTCCAAGTGTTCTGCCACATTTGGTAGTGAAGTAGATGTACCACATGGCTGTTTTCTTTACTATAGTATCTTTCAAACAGCCTTCAAAATAGAGAATAAACCCTGTGCTGTAAATGAGTAAAAATTAATAATAAAAATTAATAATAATTATTACTAAAATAATAAGGGAGAGAGAGGGAATTAAGGGAGAGAGAACCAATTACTTTTCTACTTAGTCTAGAAATCCTATTAATTTCACAATAAAACATTTTTCTAATGTACTTATTTTTGTGACTTCCTTGCAAGCAAGGGAAATGACCTGGCATATTACCTTCAAGGCTGAGTTCACCCTGTGGCATAGCATTCATATTATAGTGCCGGTAGCTACTATTTTGTGTCAGCTTCCAGAACAAAAGAAGGAAGGTGTTTTGGCAAACGAACCTTTTCTTTCTAGATGAGTATCTGGGGATTTTTTACAATATTAAGAACAGTATTAAAAAGTTACATTATTACGCTAACACAGATTTTAAATCTAGGTTTGTTTTATGGGTTTACCTACCCTGGAAAATCCATGAAGGACACAAAAATTTTGATTTATATTAGCTACTGTATCTTAACACCCACTGTGGAAATCCTGGGCACATATAATATGTGAATTCAGTTCACTTAATACATGCTGACATCCACACCAAGAGTTAAACAAAAGTAGACAGTGTGCAATAGGCTACCTTATTTTGGAGCAAATTCTCAAAAAAAGGGCAGGTATTCCAAGAAGTCCTTTAGCTTCTGCTAAATAGGTGCATTAGCTCTCTCAAGAAACATTTCTGTGTGTTTAATAATTTCATCTTGCAGTTGAGTTACTAAGTAGCACAAAGTCTCAGCTCAGTTGTGGTATTCTCCTTGAGCTACTTAGTGCAAACCAACACACAAGTAAATGTGCTATTGGGCATTAGTGGATTACTGATGAATTTTTGTTATTGTAATTAGGCATTTTCCACTTAATCTCATAGCTGCGAAGACATATTAATGGTGATGGGTGCAGCCTGTATTCTACAACACTAAGCTTACTCAGCAGCTCTTGTTAAAGAAATCTGACTTCCTGGGGGTGGAATTTAGCTTTATGTTACGGAAATTGGAGCCATTTCAAACATTAAAAATTTAGTTCCTACAGAACGATTTCTGCAAATGATGTTTTGGTTTCAGGAACCTTTTTTACTGCAAATCAACAAATCAAACACTGTGGCAGCCTAAGTCTGTGTAAAGACTTTTTGCCTTTATCCTGGGAAAGTGAGGGTTGAAGAAGAGGAACTGGCATAGTTGAAAGTGCTCCGAATGTTGTTCTTCCTATTTTCTCTCCCATCCCTTCATCTTTTTTACATCTTAGACATGGAAGGCATCTGTCAAACATAATACTCCTATGTAGGAGGTTAAGATTTCTCTGTCAAATGATCTATACTGAGTCCCAGTTCAAAATTGTCGAGGTAGAAGTCTATGAGAATCTTTTAAAGTTTTGACAGACTTTTTCAAGACTCAACAGTATAAAGCCCTAGGCAACTTGTTCTGATTTCATAGCTGACCCTGCAAAGAGCAGGAGGTTGGAATAGAGAACCCCTAAGGTTCCTTCCAACCTGAAGTATCCTATGATCCTATAACTAATCTGATACCATAGTTTGTCTTTCTTGTAGTCTGGTTAATAGACTTTGTAAATTGTACTTCTGTGGGTCTTCATGTCCTTGCCTCTTCAGTAATTTGGAGTAAGAGAACAGTATTAATTACCATGTTTAGCAGGATGCCTTCTGTCAATGCATTTGGTACCAGCTGCACTTCCTGGAGACTCTTTTGTGCAAATTTTTCTTAATCATGGAGGAACGGGTCCATCTGTTATTTTAGCTTTCTCTTGCTAGGCTCCAGATGCTCCCAGGAGAGAGAAAAAAAAAGAAGCTAGCTGAGGCCTGCAAGATTTCTCTTACAGCAATCTGAAATTATAGGAGAATCATCTCCCAGTGGTATAGACACATCTATGTGAAGCCTTTTCTCATTTCTTTTGATTAAAGCTTCAAATCAATTTCTTGGTTTGTGGGTTGGTTTGTCTCTCAGCAATTGAGTGAAATGTGTTCTTCAGTCTCTCATTAGGCCAGTTCTCACAAAATTGTAAGAGCCCAGCTGCTACAGTATCAGCTGTGACTGAACAGGCGGAAATGATACAGGATGATGTGCAATAGTGTCTACTGCCTGAAGCCACCAGCTGTTACGCAAAAGCTCTTCCTGGACCCAACTACTACAATGTTTCTACTAGAAAAAAGGATTGATATGAGTGTGGCATCAGACCTTCTTGCTTCTCACAACCCAGCATGCCAATTTATTAAGGCCACCTTCACAGCTGGATGCCAAGAGCTACTTGTGGGTGAGACTGTGGCAGGCTACTTGTGTCTTCCCCTCAAAGTAGCTTGGATCAACTGGTCATAACCTAACAACTACAATTTGCAATCAAGACACCCTAGCAGTCACTGAGGCAGTGCTGCCCAGCTCCTCAGAGCTGTTGGCGCTCCTGCTAAGCTTCCTTCTGATGGGACCACACAGTGACCCACCTGCACCTCCTTTAACACTGCCCAGCTCTGGAGAAGTTTTTATGCCTGTGCTGTCAGTGAAAGAATTACCAGTTTTCTGTGGTTTTCACCTGACTTCATGAGCCCTGTGGTCTGCACTGCAGCTCTATGGCTGGTTCTGGGTGGAGGGGAACACAGCGTTTTACTTCTTGCAGGAGGTGTGACTGCTCTTTCACATCTCTGTCAGTCCATAACAGACAGGATCCTGTTGGGAAACATCTGTCTCTGTGGCAACCCTATTTTCCTTTCTCACCTTCAACATCTCTTCTGTTGCTGGATAATCCATTATCGATTTACAGGTAGATGAATAGTCTCTCTTAACGCTTTAGTTGCTGTCACAGCATGAGGCATTTCCTAATATAAACATCATAATAGTCATTAGTCACATGTTCCTCATTTTCTGATATACTGGATAGAAGCAGAGTGGCAGAAACACTGAGCTCTCAGAGAGATTAGTTCAATACCTGATTTTCATAAACAAAGTGTATATTTTTGCTGATGCATTCAAAAGCAGGAAATATGCCGGATACTCCAAACATTGTTGGTCTTAATCTTTTGGAGCTGTTCTTGCTTCTGTAAGATGAGGATGGTAATACGTCTTCATATCCCAAGGAAGTTGTAGAGACAAATTTAAAGTGTGCCATCCCAAGCAAAATCCAGTAAAAGTAAGTAGGTTGTTTGCAGTAAAGATTTAGGATTATGCACTAAATAACAGATATGGAAGGGAAGAATGAATATTAAGCAAATATTTATTATAAAGAACATAAATTCTTAAGGGAAAAAAAAGCATGTGTTCATGGAACTAAAGATTGCATCAAACTGCAAATGCGCAAAGGAGCCAAGTAAAGACTGCATAAGCAGTTTTAATTCTTGCACTTAATAAATTTTTATGCTTGATTTTGCAAAATTCACATGCTTTGGACTTCCATGGAGGAGTTTGTTAAAATTACTAACTTTGTAAATTAGCTTGCTCACTGGTGAAAATCAGAAAGAACTAGTGTGTTTAAAAATAGCACTGGTAAATAATACACTTTGCTATTTTGGGGCTTATAAAGGAGTAATGAGATTTGTAGGAGCAATTGTTATTTTAAAAAATCACAGCAATTTATTGTTGCTAATTACTCTCTTGGCATCGCATGTATTTAAGATTAATTGAAATGTCTGTACTCAGTAATGAGGTCCCATGTAGTTTACACTGACTGACAACATCTTCCTTTATCTGGAAAATTACCACACTGGAAAATTTGTAAACAAGACAGTAGCTCTTGGCAATCAAATTTTGAAAGTTTTACTTGATACAGTAGCTACAGAGTTATGATAAAAAGATCAGACAGTTCCAGCAGTTAATAATAACAAAAAAAAAAACCCGCAACAACCAAACTCCACAGGAATTCTGTCATGGAGGTATAACTTACACAGAAATGGATGGATGTTTGACTCCTACATAGTCAGACTTAGCATTCAGACAGACACCTGATTTCTCAGTACGATACAACATCATGAATTAAAACTGCAGCATTTCTCAAAGATTTATTTTTATCGCTATTTTGCTACTGTAAATTTGGTCATCTGTGGGTGGATGCTGGAAGAGCACTCCTTTCATCTGCATCTTGAAAAGCTGTGAATAAATAATAGTAGGTGTTGATGACAGAGAGGATTATGTTGTAGTGTGCTACAGGAATTTTTCTGAAATGCTTTGTGTGTGTATACATGTATGTGCATGTTGTGCATTTAAATACTTATTTGGCAGCTTGCCTATTTTCTGTAGTTCACTTAAAAATGGGAACTTTGTGCCATTCCTTCTTGAATGCACTTTTCAGATGAGGCTGATAAAGAATCACTTATTACAGACTTCTTTGTCAAAGAGTGGGAAATGACTGCTGGTGGTAGAATTCATTATTTTTTTGATCTGGAAACCTGGTCTTCCCAGACACAGGCACATTTCTGGTGCTGGAGACAAAAAAAAACCCAAAACAAAACAAAACAAAAAACAAAAAACAAAAAAAAAAAAAATCACAAAAAAAAAAAACAAGCACCCAAAAAATACCCATCCAAAACCCGTAGCGTTGGTCATTCCTACGTTGCAAAATTGAAGCCACTCACTCTGTCAAAAAAATAATTGTTTTCTGTGACCTCTTGATCTTCTTACAGAATTCCTCAATTAATGAGGAAGACTTTTTGCAGAAGCTATAGGGGTGCAAATTTTCAGGTAAATTTTAGAAAATTTAAACATCAGCATTTCCTTTGGGCCCTTTCTGTTTTGATACCTTATGCAGTCAGTCTGTAAAATTTCAATTCAAATAGTCCAATCAATTAGAATTGTCTTGAACATTTCTTAGATGAGCCCTTAAATAAAAAAAAACCAAAGTTGTAACGTTAATGACCAAGAGATATAGTGGTTTATTACCTGCATCTTTTTATTTTTTCAGTGTTTAATGTTATAATTTCTCATAGTCTCACCTCTCTGCTCAACTGGTGATTGGATGAACTGTTAGTACAGAAGTTACAGGAAAATTAGCAGATGCACTATGAGTTGTATTTGCTTGGAGCACTGTGTATCTGAGTATTGTTGTTGATGCTTGCATTAATTTGAAATTAAATTTAAAATGGGAAAAGCATGGGTATTTACACTGGTGTTTAATGAGACTGAATTAGTCTCAGAGCACAATTCTATTCTATTGATTTTTTAAGGGAACGGGGAAGAGATGAGATCCTGACTGTTCTGGTGATTAGCTACACATCTTCAAAGCGTTGCAAAACTAAACCATGCATAAGGCAATGTTTGTTGGTATGCATTAATTCTGCATGGTTCTGCCCAAAAGAGATAACAGCATGCATGCTCCTTTTCGGCTGGCCAGCACCGCTGTGTGAGCCTGGACTGTGGCTGAAACCATGGTTCTCACTTCCAGGGTGCTTCTGGGGGTCTTTGCACTTCAGGGCTTGATAGAAGAAGTAGTCATTGCTTTCCTCAAAGCCTGCCTTTGCCTGAGGTGAAAAAAAGAGCAAAACTCCTCATATGCTTGTTTATGGCCCTGTGCATGTGGACAAGGGCCAGGGAAAATCTCTCTCTTGATTAACAACGCCAAATATTTCATTTCTCCTTGGTAGCAGCACTCTGACCTTGTTAAAGTGGCTCAGAAAGAGTGAAAGCAGAGGGGCTGTGTGATTTTGTGCATAGTGGCTAAGCATGGTCAGGTGCTTTTCCTTGCTGGCAGCTTCCGTTGCAGTCAGCCAGAGAAACCACGGAGAGGAATGGCATCCCACTGGGTCAGTCTTGTCAGCAGTTTTGTCCCTGTGTAATCTTAAAGGCTGGAGGCAGCCACCAGAGCTGCAGATGATCCAGACCTATTTACATCCATCATCCATGCATGAATATGGCATCTAGGTTTTTAAAGCAATTGTCTTTAAGTTACAGTGGCACAAACGGAGATAACTAGATGAAAACGCTACAATCCCTCTGCATTTCCACTAATGAACTAATTCCAAAGCTGGGACCACAAGCTATCTTAGATATATATAACTCCTATGGGGTTTTGTGGTAGCTGTTGAATGCTTCTAGGTTGGTGCAACACCTGACAAGTGTTGTTGAAAATGAGCTATTAAAACTTGAGAGATCAGAAAAGAAATGAGAAACTACAAAACTTCCCAGCAAAAAGACGTTCTGAAAGAAAAATATATTTGAGAAGACTGACCATGTTTATGTTTTATTATATTTATTTTTTAGATTTTATTTTAAATATCCTAATCCAGAACTTCCTAGGACAAGTCTTGCAGATTCTTCAGCTGTCCTGCCCCAGAGAGATGCTATTCCTAGGAAGTTGGACACCTCCTGGGAAATAAAGAGGAGTCATAGCAATTCCCTGATAATAGGCAACACAGAGACCCTAATAATCCTTTCTCCTGATGGGAACCTCAGGACTTCAGTCCTTCCAGGCTCCTGGAAGATCAAAACATCTGGTTTACCTATCTCTAAGGCATTTTAAAGCCACTCTGTAATGTAAAATGCTTGGGTTCCTTAGTGCAGGGGTCTTTCAGCATTGTGAAGTGGTACTGCCCAGTATGCAAAAATTTTGAGAGCTCACATGATACAGTGACTTGTGATACAGAAGGTCAGAATACCCAAAAAGTTATTAGATGGAACCTCTGTGTGTTACCCAAAACAGTACATTTCTGTAGATAATAGCTTTTGTCTGAATAATTTTGACAGATAATTCCTGAGTAGTTCCACTGTGTGGCTGTGCAACGTGAAACCACTGTACATGCATCCTTGAAGTGGAGTCTGGCAATGCTGCTGTCATTTAGTATTGTGAAAGACACAGGGATTTTTAAAGACCAATTATTTATTTAGATCTTTTTCTGCATATCTTTCAAAAGAATCCAGTCCAGCACTATCTCAGAATTATTGGTTAGGTCAAGTACTGTTAACCCAGACAATCAAAAGTAACGAGTCAAGGCCAGAAAAATAATGAGATTTCCAAATAAGAAATTACTATTACTAATTTGCCTTCAGATGTCTCAGATCTCTAGAGTATTTTCATAATGTCTTCTATAATAACAAAGGCTAAACTCCTGCATTTTGAATAAGGTACAGTTCTTAAATAGTCTTCTGCTGCAATGGTAGCCTAGCCTAGCATATTAATATAATAAATATATTAATATATACATTATATATGTAAATAATAAAATAAAGTAATGGTTAATGGTTACAGAGGGGATTAAAATAAGCAGATCTATTGAAGATGAAATAGAGAGGAGATTCAATAAGAGGGTAACGTTATCACTGGTGGATCACAAGGCGAGTAGGAAGCAAGTCAGACAATGCCTCATTTTGCCTTGGCAGTAGAGTTCTGTCCGCATGAAGCATGACGGAGACAGATATCAAGGGAATGACATAGATCAGCCATCATACACTTTTATCTCACAGATAACTCAAAGACTCCAGTGATCTGTAACACAGTACTGAAATTAAAGTTATACAAACATTCCTGTTGTCTCCGACATCTGGATGAAGCCATTCAGGTCCAGAAGCCTTCGCTGTAAGTGTCAGAGTCTATTAGGAGAGCTGCCTGCCGAGCTGTTCCAGTACAGAAGGTGTTCCCAGATGAGCAATGCCAACAAGTCTGTTGAAGCTGCAATAAGGGAAGTTTCTGGATTGTAGTAATGAAATAAAGGGATCATTAACTTAGGTGTGCATGCTTCTAGCGAGAGACATTAGGAGGCCATTGGCAAGCTGCAGTTGTTAATCCTTAAATTTTAGAACTGCTTGTCAATGCCTTGCTTTGACTATGACCTCAAAGGAATGGCTGTTTTTTAACTCAGATAAAAATCAAAGCAAAAGTAGCAAAATCTCTAAGGGGAGCTAATAATGTAGCACACTTTTTGTCCTTCCATCCTCTGGGACGTATAAGGATTACCTCCTAGCGACTTTCTAGTAATAAGATTTGAAACAAATGTGCTTTTTTCACACTAGAAATGTCTGATTTTCAGATCCAACCCTATGTCAATGATTCATGGTTTATTAGTCCTTCATTCTTATTGCTTCTTTCCCAGTCTCCAATCTCTTGATTAGAATTTTGTCTACTTTATTTGCGGATGAATCGGTACATTGCGATTTTATGTGTTCAAAATTATCAAAGCTAGAGAACTGAGTTTTTGAGTTAATTTTGCAAAGTAGTGAAACCTATGACTGGTTTAGTCTCTTGAGTGAATATGATCTTAATCTCTTAGTAGATTTTTTTAAGAGTTTTCATCTAAAAATTTTCCCTCTGTAGGTTGACAGCTTCATTAGTACCCATCACCCAAGCAAATCAAGCCAAGCCAGGTCACTCCAAAATAATGAGATTGTCTTTTTATTTTTCTGAAGTACTCCTCTTTCCTGGTTATATTAGTCTTCCTACAATTAGCACCTCTTTTTATGCATAGCAATTTTGAAAGCTGAAAAGTAATGTTATTAATGTTATTTTAAAAAGATGCAGTTTGGGACATTTTATGTGAAATGATCATGCTTCACCTGTTGTTGCTTCCTTGGGGGCTTCCCAGTGTATGCAAGGTAATTTGAACCATGTGGAACTCGATAGCTGAAGGCATTAGAAAAGAAAGTAATGTCACCCTTTCAGGCATTTCTTTTGAGAACTCCTTAAAAGCTAGGAAATGAGTGTAAGACGTGTTCATTACCATTATGATCTTAAAGGGAAAAAAATTACAGTTTTTATAGGCCATAAGGGTATATAAAGCATTGCTTGTGTAATATGTAGTACTTTGTAGTAAAATGTAGTTGTTCAGATTCTTGTTTTCCTGATGTTATTTTGCATATCTATAGCCTTGAAGGAGTATTCTCTGCTAAATCCAAATAGGAATGAGAATTGGCTATCTGCTGTAAATAGGCTACTTCTATAACTAAGTCTTTGACTAACACAGGACTGCAGATCCCATAGCTGCAGTTATGAGAAACAGTGGATGCCTTAATAATGTGGGGGCTTTTCAGTCCAAGAAATGGATGCTTTATTGCTGTTCCATGAACATCTTGTGAAAAACAAGAGGATTCTTCTTGCTATGCTTTGACTTAAAACTAAAAAAGAAACAAAGCAAGAATGCCCAAATGACCATTTTCTTCTTAAAGCAGTCATCCAAGAAAAGACTCATTGTCTGTTTTGTCTCTTCCAACATTCAGAATAAAACAGGTAGCCTGGCAGCAGTTCTGCCCTGTTATGCTTCTAAAACAGATCTCATGTCATCTGTAGGTCTTGTGCTTATATTAATAGCCGTTTATTTCTTACATATTGTCTGACTACTTTGGTTTTTAGTGGGACTGGTAGTTGTAAAATGCATCAATTTGTCTATTCATCAGTTGTAGGTTGGGTGCTGTATTGGTGAGGCAGCTGGTTGCATAAATGAAAGCTGTGGCTTGTGCATATCTCTGTGGCTGTGTTCAGTCACCCCCTCACTCATAATTCACTTGGGGATGCGGATTCTACTGTTATGCTTTTCTCAATTTGTTATGGTATTTGCACCTTCATTCTCTGGAACCAAATAAGGTGCCTCTGAAGTGAGACACAAATACTGCTTTGGGGATCTCTTATTTCAGGAAACGTTTATCTTTTCCTTTTTTTGTTTGTTTGTTTGTTTGTTTGTTTGTTTGTTTTTTTGTTTAACACAAGTTGCACATCAAGCCGTTGTAAAAATGGTTTGAAGAGCGTCTATCTGTGTATTGCTATTTGTCAAAAAAAGAAGCAAGTGTATTTGTGAATCTTTTATTTTCTAAACTATCAAATGTGGACCACTTTTGAAGGCAGGATGCTGTGACTGACCAGTAAGTAACCAGATCTTGTAAACCAGATCCTTTGTACCTAGCGGTGTTGAAGGTGGCAACAGCTCGGACAGGTGATCCATCTGCCAGAGTTTAAGAAGTTACTCTACATCCTCTAAACTGCAGTAACAGACAGCATAGCTTTTCTTATCTCACAGATTAGGTAAATTTTATCAGTTTAAGTCAACTTCATTCCTAGTTTCAGTGGAAAAATTAAAAGGAAAAGCAGCTGGGCTGCTTACAATGCACAAGACTCAGAACCCTTAAAGTTGCCAAATTTGCTGGTGGTTGTCATTGTTGGTTCTTATATTGGTGAAGGATACCAGAGTATACCACACACCTTCAGCAGGTGCTCATAGTTGGATTACACTTGTACCTTAATTTCTTCTTTCTACCTGAAATAGAGTATCAACATGTCCATTGTTCTATTTTTATTCATTGTGATTTTTTTCAAGAAAATCTGTTTTTAATTTTAATGTTTGTTCATTCAGTGAACATTAGTGTCCATTTAAAGAAGAGATCCAGTTCAAAACCTAAATTCCTATGCTGTTTTTACCTTGCCTTAAACAGGTTTTATAGTGAGTTCTTTATGGAACACTAGCATTTGTCTGTGTAAATTTCTACTGTATATGTCCTATTTGAGTTTCTGATGAAAAATTGAGAAGAAATTCTGACAGATAAGGGGTTTTTTTGCCGCTTTAGTGCCATCATCTACCTTATGAATTACATTGTGGTGAATGAAGGACAACGCTCAGGAAAGTAGATGTGAATGGTTACTTTGTCAACTCTTGTATGGCAAATATTTATGCCAGAACTGGTGAACAAGTGCATCTCTGGAGAAGGAAATAAACAACCATTCCAGATACTTAAGGTCTTAGGTCACTTCAGCTGAAATTCATTGCCTAGTACCTGGTTTAATCTGACTGCCATGCTTATGGCAACATAAACATGAATATTGTTATGTGTAAACTGGAAAATAGGTATAAGTGCAGATATTTTAGTACTTCTCACAGTATAAACCATCTTTCATCCAATCACTTAAACACATGCCTGACTTCTGAGTTACTGTTTGATCCAGCACATTCTTAGATGCCTTGCTGAACGATGATCTCAGCATGCCAAATACACAGCAAGCAAATAACATGACAAACCATTCCTCCTGAGGAGCATATAAGCTAAAGTAGCAGTCCCTAACTTTGCTGGCCAATAGCCAGTAAGACCAGCAATGTCGTGCAGCAAGCATCATCTGTTGCTTTGCCTGTGGGACTCAGTTTTCTTTGTTTTAACCTCTGCACTCATGAAGTACAGCAGAGGGTTTCCTGGGCAACATGCTTGTGCGGTCCTTACGCTGAGGACCTACCACCACATGGCTTATATGTACTCTGAAGATTATACTTGCCACTGATGCCATGAGTAAATATTTCCACTCTAGATCAGGACAAACAGCATTTACTTAAAATAATTTCTTTAAGGATGCCTAACATTGCTTTTTGCCTTCTACATTTGTAAGAGCCTTCTGAGCTTTGCCAGTTGAGTCATACCTCTTGCTGAGGCATGTTGTTGGCAGCAGTCATTTTCTTTTCAAGATGAGCTCTTATTCCTCCTGGCATTTACAGTTTTATATAGGAGAGCACAGCCTCAAGGTCACTGATTTTTATGAAGTATATTGTTTCAGTCCTGCTCTGGCAGAAGTGGTAATTATCACATGCTATTGTTCCACCATAGTAAGAGGCCTCAGAGTCATGAAGTACAGCTGAGCACAGCCAGTTTATATTAAAACTAGGTTAGAGCAATTAAAAATTACCCAATCTTTCCTCCCTAGATGAAAACACGCTGTAGGAGTGATGCCGAAGTATATTAAACCAATGTATTAAAGTAACTCTAAGTGTCTCCATTCTAGAATAGTTTTATTCACAAACAACAAGTAATTTTTATGTAAACTACCTATTAAAACACAAACTATTCATCCCCATAGAGATGGGTGTACTAGCTACATTCCATAACAAGATCAGTAATACTTTTTTTTTTTTTTTTAAATTTTAAAGCCCAAAGCCAAGGTATAAAACCTATGGGTTTTGTCTGTTGCTAATTTATGGTGTTGTCTAAGAAGCATTTAGGATTCTGTGAATCTTTTTTTATCTGTAATAAGTAATTGTCGCATCAAAATGTAATGGTTAAAGTAAAAGTAGTGGTAAGTGATAGGAATACAAGTATAGAGTATTCTACAAGAATGCCAGAAGTCCATAAATGATGTAACAAGCAAGAAAGCAATAACTGATAAAGCTTTTAAAGAGGGATAGGAGACAGTGAGTTTAGTTCCATGATACACACTACAGACCTCTATGCAGAACATTTTGCATGTAACACCACTGAAGTATTTACCTTTTCAGCAAATACTCCTGTTTTCTGCAGTGCTGCAACAATGTTTACACCATTACCATAGCATCAGAGTTATATCCATAATAGCACTCTATTTTGGTTCCTGTATATATACAAGTATGTGTGTATATATTGAAAGATATACGTGTGCATCTGTCTATATATAAAAACATGTATACATTTTCCTGTATAGAGGTGTATAAGCATACATCATAAAATCTGTGAACAGAAGAAGAAAAAAAAGGAAATTACCTATCCTAACTCAGATACCTCACATTGTAAGGGGAAGCTGTTTTGCAGGTCCTGCTGACAGAAGCTCAGATATGGAAGCTGCAGTGCTGGCAGCCACAGAGGAGCAGATCAAGGCAGAAACTATAGGTGACCGCTCAAAACCCAGCATTTAAGACATGTGGCACTCATATTTCTGTTCATGTTTTTCTAGGTTGCATAAAGTATGGCTTTATACATACAACCTCTACGTATTGTTTTTGCTACACTTAGAGGTGATAATCAATGGGCTTTGTGGAAGAAAGGGCAACAGCATTGCTGGTGGTAATGGCAATGATAAGAAAAAATGTTTAAAATAGTTTATCCAAGTAACATTTTTTTTTTCAGCGTTCCTCTAGTTATTCTTAATTTAAATTGCTGCAGAACTGAGGATCAAAGAATCTAGATAATTTGAAAAATATCATAGATATTATTTAGTAGAAAGTAACAACTGTGCCTGAATGGAGAGCAATGACATTTCTCCTTAATTACTCTCTCCTAGTGCCCAGGCAAATAGCACATCAAGCAAATCTTGTAACTGCATAAACAAACAATGACAGTAATAGAAAAACAACTTGCTGCAGGAAAAACATCATAAAAACAAATGTTTTAAGAAAAATAACAAACAAAACACATCTGAGTAATAAATGTTGATGAAAACAGAAAATTATAATCATTCTCATAATTCCTTTCTCAGAATAAATCAGTTTAGGCAGCTTCTAATGTAAGAACTAATAATGTAAATATAATTAAAATAAATAAATTCAATATATTTAATACTGGAGATAAAGCATACAGTCTCTGAAGACCTGACTTTCGATTACATTAGCTTGTTATGTTTTTTGTCAGAACGGGGGAGATTCAGGAAGTGAATGGGTATTTTAATAAGGTTGTGTTGCTGTAGCGAGACAGTGAAAGGGGTACTCAGGGCTGTGTTAGTTCTGGTACAGAGCAGAAGATCGCTAAACAGTGGCTCCAGCTGGAAGAACTTTGCTGTACCCTCTGCTCTAGGGTGCAGGGCAGTATGCTGGTCACCACCACCCCCCAGGGTCCCCGCACCATCCAACTCTGCTCCACCACAGCAAATGAAGACAGTTCAAATGGCCCCTCCCAGGGCATCTTCCTCGCCTGAAGCTGACACTTCTGGAAAGGAAAGTCAGGGGCTTGATTACCAGCTGACATGGTAGATTCCAGGGGCTTCTGGTTCGGGTGGATTTCTTAGGTGGAGATGGTTGCTGAAAGGCACCAGGAAAAGGATGAGCAGTTGCTGTTGAATGGGCAGAGTTGCTCTCATTCCTTGTTTAACAGAAAATGTCTTTGGGGATTTTTAGATTGGAAATGCTGTGGCTTTCAATATCCTGAGTGGTCCCTGCCATCCTCTGCTCTCTTATGGCGATGACAGTGCTTTGAATAAATCCACTGCCTAGTAAATGCATTAACTCAAATTTGGATGGGGTGCTGAGGGCACCAATGTAAGTGCTGTACTCAGTGACTCACCAGAGTAGGTACTGGAATACTTAGGTTGCTTTGGGGAGAGAGGACTTCCAGATGTGGTTACCACATAGGTCCAGTACATCCAATCTGTCTGAGGGTTGCTTTTCCACATGAGGCTCTGACAGTGCTCCAGCAAAGTGCTGCTGCATCCAGATACTGTGGAAAAACTACAGAACTTACACACACACCTGACAGTCCCAACATAGACCCCAGCAAGATGGAGGCAGTGACCACAGCAGAAGTGTATGAAAGGGAAAAATGTGCCTTCTCTGTACTGTTTCATGTGTTCTCACTTGCTTTTTTTTTTTTTTTTTTTTTTTTTAAATTGAGTGATTGGTATCCTGTCTCTTCCTCTCTCCTGTTCTCTGAGTACCAGATATTCACAGTCTCTGAGCACCAGATATTCTCAGTGAAGAAAACAACTAATACTTTTGGATAGTCACCAATGTTGGTAATTACTTGGTGCCAGAATTTTAATGAGTGGCAAGTTTGCAGAATATATAGATTTAAATATTTGGTGTTGAATGTGTCCCCACAGCATGTTGTTGATTATTTCCGTGTGTGTGTTTGTTTATTCATCACTTATGGGAGAGTGTTTGAAAATAAGGATTTCTGTGGCTCAGCTACACAGATGGAATTGACTGTACAAGACCTTTCTTTTAAATTAACAATCTTTGCTCTCCATGGAAAGAAAAGGCATCTATTAGAAGAGCCTCATCTTAGTCTCTTCTTATAGTCTTAATTGAGCTTTTGAACTGCAGTCAGTAAAAGCTCACAGCAAATACAGTATCCAATCAGATGTATATTTTAAAATAAATCTACATTTGAATACTTCCCCTGATTTCCCACCAGCACCTGCAAAAGAAAAAGGGAGGAAAAAAAAAAAGGAAAAAATGTTTGAAAAGAAAGGGAATACATTTGCAAGTTTAATTTCCTTAGGGAGAAGCGAGCTTTTCAGAGTAACTTTGATATGTTTGTTTCTTCTTTGTGTAACCTGTAGTTTAATCTTTGTTTGCATTTTTGCATTCACATTTGCATGATAAAAGAGGTTCCACTTTTCTTTTAAAGATTGTTCCAGAAAGTCAAAATTATTCATAGGAGAAAACCAGTAATAAAATGAAAATTTTAAAATTGTCTCCCTTTTCAGTAATTTGTATATACAATCCACTATGATTTCCAATACTTTTACTGATATGAGCAGACAGCTATATTTTTCAGAAGAATTGTATGAAATATTGTTGCATTGCTGTTTTCATAGTGATTCTGTAAATTGAGTCCACATTTTTAATGGAATTAATCATCCCAGAGATGGAATTTTTGATCTTCAATGTTGAAGATATTTTCAACAAGTTTTCTCCAACCCCAAACAGATGTTTGGGCTGCTCAGCATCCTTCCTAAAAGCTTCTTTCACGTCATCCATCCTGCATCTGAGGTGATTGTAAAGCTGGGAGTGAAAGGACATAGAAAATCTTTGGAGCAGATCAGAAAATTTATCTGCTCTGTATGTATTAAATCTGAGGCCTATGGTTTATTTCTTGCTCAGGCATGTTTTACACACGGATTTCCTAATTTGCTCTTGACCACTGAGAAAGCAGAAGCAGCACTACCTAGTGACATATATAAGATGAGATGTTTGCTTATCCCACAGGACCTGTGTTTTTTCTGTCCTGTGGTACATCTGTCATGTAGAGATATGTGGATCATAGTCTGGGGACCTCTGTTTTAACATGGTTTTGTCTTTTCATGTGATGGCTGCCCCTTCTGCCAAGTTCCTCAGCTTCATCAAGCGGCAGGAGGGTTGTCAGGCAATATAGCAAGCTGCAAAGCAAAAACCCAGTTTATATTGTAGCTCAGGAAGCAGGAACGCAAAGAAATTTCTAGCTGTCCAGAGCTAGAAATCCAATATTTACAAATCAAAGCCTCTCTCTGCATTATATATTCCAAGTCATTACACCTTAACTTTAAAACATAGTTACAGGCTTCAGGTGCACAGATATATACATACATATATATGTCTTCTGCCACCAAATATTGCCTGCACACTCTTGCCTTGTTTGGAGTAGCTCCAGCTTGCAAGTGACCTTTTGAAGGAGACGACATATATATATATATATATATATATATATATGGCGCTGAACTGCTGGCCCCTTGTGTCCTTTGCCTGCTAGCACTGAGTATTATCCAGCATTATTCAGCATTACTCAGCCTCATACTAGGTCCTAGCTGCCAGCTTCTACCCTAATTATCAACTAAAATATTAGAATTATGTAAACCTCCATTGTATGATGATTAGCATCCTCACCTCCAGTAATATGAATTTTATAAAGCATAATTCTCTGTGTCTTGCATGTTATGATGACGCAAGTAGTTTGAATCTGACCTGTTTAGATTCTTATGTGGTATGAAAAACACAGTGTACCTGAGTAGTAAATTGTATTTCCTCAGTAATGAGTGGAGAGACTCTTTACTCTTTCTTTTCCCAGTCTGGCTAAAAGAGGAATAACTTGGGTAATAGAGACACTTTGCTTGCTTATAGCTTTTAGTGAGTAAAGGTAGAAAGATGGGGGAGTGTGTGAGACAGGGAGAAGAAAATGTATTTAGGGGAAAAATGTGAAAGTTAAAGTCCTGCAAATGTCCTTTTTGTGGAGCCATCTGATTTCCTGCTTGGTTGAGCTCATGCTCGGGTTTTGGTTTTTCACATTAGAGAGTTTTCATTTTTTCTCCTGAGTTTAAACTTTTAAGCTGTTCCTCAGTTTAAGAATTTTGAAGCGTACATCACATCTAGTTATGGAGGACTTCAAATATCATGAGATATTTGGTCCAGGCAAAGAGGAAAGGGGAGGTAAGTTCAAACTAATCTTGAGATATCCAGTGGAGAAACTAATGTGTTTACTGCCTGATAGTACTTCTATAATTTCTTTTTTTTTTTTCTTTTTTTTTTTTTGCCAGTACCAATCAAGGCCAATTCTCACATGTGCAAGGATTTTTGATTCTGTTCTCTATTTAATTGTACTGCATGAAATACTCTCCCCAAGCTCTTTTTGTGGATATTCAAGAGCCCTGGGTGTATGCCATTCAAAAGCAGCTCCCAAGTATCCTGGTGTTTCAACCGTGTAGGTGGAGATCATGTTCCTAATGGAGGATGCTGTGAACATTTTTGTGTCAGGAAATCTCTCACTTCAGTGTTTTACTAAAAAGCAGAATCACAGAATCATCTAGGTTAGAAAGGACCTTGAAGATCATCCAGTCCAACCATTAAACTAAAACTGAGAGTCCCCAGCTATACCATATCCCTCAGCACTGTCAACCTGAATCTTAAACACCTCCAGGGATGGGGACTCCACCACCTCCCTGGGCAGCCCATTCCAACACCTAACAACCCATTCTGTAAAGAAATGCTTCCTAATATCCAGTCTAAACCTTCCTGGTGCAACTTGAGGCCATTCCCTCTTGTCCTATCACTTGTTACTTGGTTAAAGAGGCTCATACCCAGCTCTCTGCAGCCTCCTTTCAGGTAGCTGTAGAGGGCGATGAGGTCTCCCTTCAGCCTCCTCTTCTCCAGACTAAACAACCCCAGTTCCCTCAGCCGCTCCCCGTATGACCTGTGCTCCAGACCCTGCACCAGCTTCGTTGCCCTTCTCTGGACACGCTCGAGTCATTCAATGTCCTTTTTGAAGTGAGGGGCCCAAAACTGAACACAGGAATCGAGGGGCGGCCTCACCAGTGCCGAGTCCAGGGGTCAGATCCCTTCCCTGTCCCTGCTGGCCACACTATTGCTGACACAAGCCAGGATGCCATTGGCCTTCTTGGCCCCCTGGGCACACTGCTGGCTCCTGTTCAGCTGGCTGTCAATCAACACCCCCAGGTCCCTCTCTGACTGGCAGCTCTCCAGCCACTCCTCCCCAAGCCTGTAGCGCTGCTGGGGTTGTTGTGGCCCAAGGGCAGCCCCCGGCATTTGGCCTTATTGAAACTCCTCCAGTTGGGCTCAGCCCATGGCTCCAGCCTATCCAGGTCTCTGCAGAGCCTCCCTGCCCTCGAGCAGATCAACACTCCCACCCAACTGGGTGTCATCTGCAAACTGACTGAGGGTGCCCTCGATCCCCTCGTCTAGATCATCAGTAAAGTTGTTAAAGAGGAGTGACCCCAAAACTGAGCCCTTGGGGACACCACTCATGACGGCCGCCAACTGGATTTAACTCCATTCACCACAACTCTTTGGGCCCGGCCATCCAGACAATTTTTTACACAGCGAAGCGTGTGCCCATCCAAGCCGTGAGCAGCCAGTTTTGCCAGGAGAATGCTGTGGGAAATGGTGTCAAAGGCCTTACTGAAGTCAAGGTAAACAACATCCACAGCCTTTCCCTCATCCAATAAGCGGGTCGCCCTGTCGTAGAAGGAGATCAGGTTTGCCAGGCAGGACCTGCCTTTCACAAACCCATGCTGACTGGGCCTGAGCATCTGGTTGTCCCACACATGTTGTGTGATGGTTCTCAGGATGAACTGCTCCATCAGCTTCCCGGGCACCAAAGTCAAGCTGACAGGGATGTAATTTCACGGATCATCCTTTCAACCCTTCTTATAGATGGGCATCACATTGGCCGATTTCCAATCAGTCGGAACCTCCCCGGTCAGCCAGGACTGCTGGTAAATGATGGAAAGCAGCTTGGCGAGCACCCCAGCCAGCTCCTTCAGCTCCCTCAGGCGTATCCCATCCAGTCCCATAGACTGTGTGTGTCTGTGTGATGCAGTAGGTCACTGACTGTCTCCTCCTGGATTGCAGGCGGGTCCTTCTCCCAGTCTCTGTCATCTGGCTGAGGAGGCTGGATTCCCTCAGTACAACTAGCCTTCCTATTAAAGACTGAGGAAAGGAAGACATTAAGCACCTCAGCCTTTTCTTCATCACTCGTTACCATGTTTCCTCCTGCATCTAGCAGGGGATGGAGGCTCTCCCTGGTCTTTCTTTTGCTGCTCACATACTTATAGAAACATTTCTTGTTGTCCTTGATTGCTGAAGCCAAATTAATTTCCAGCTGGGCTTTAGACCTCCTGATTTCCACCCTGCATAGCCTCACAGCATCTTTGTAATCACTGTGAGTGGCTAGCCCCTTCTTCCAAAGGCCATAAACTCTCCTTTTCTCCCTGAGTTGCAGCCAAAGCTCCCTGTTCAGCCAGGGTGGTCTTCCTTGTTGCTGGCTTCTCTTACAGCACCTGGGGACAGCCTGCTCCTGAGCCATTAAGACTTCCTTCTTGAAGAGTGTCCAACCTTCCTGGATCCCTGTACCCTTCAGGATAGTCTCCCAAGGGATCCTGTCAATCAGGTGCCCAAACAAGACAAAGTCAGCCCTTTGGAAGTCCAGGATGTCAGTTTTGCTGCCCCCTCTCCTGGCCCCTCTAAGAATAGAGAACTCTATTATTTCATGATCGCTGTGCCCTAGTTGGCCTCCAACCACCACATCACCAGTCCTTCTCTGTTCACAAATAGGAGATCCAGCAGGGCACCTTCTCTGGTTCGTTCACTCACCAGCTGTGTCAGGAAGTTATCTGCCACCATCAATTGGTGCACTCCAATCATGGGAGACATCCCACCATGTTTCTGTAATAGCCACTACATCATAATTTTCTTGTTTCATCATGGCTTCAAGCTCCTCCTGTTTGTTACCCATGCTGTGTGCATTGGTAAACATGCACTTCAGATGGGCCAATGTTTTGCCCCCTTCCCCCTTCAAATCTAGTTTAAAGCTCTGTGAATGAGCCCAGCTAGCTTCTGCCCCAAGATCCTCTTCCCCCTCTGGGACAGGTGCATCCCATCTAATGCCAAAAGGTCTGGTGTCCTGTATACCAACCCATGATTAAAAAATGCAAAGCACCAGTCTTGGAGCCACAAGTTCATCTGTTGAGTTCTCCTGTATTATTCTTCATCCATCCCCACAACTGGGATGGAGGAGAACACAATTTGTGACCCTGACCCCTTAATCAGTTTCCCCAAGGACCTGGAATCTCTCTTCATTGCTTTAGGATGTCTCCTGGTAATGTCGTTACTTCCTACCTAAAAAAAACAGGAGAAGGTAGTAGTCCTTGGGTGGGCTGTGTTGCTATGAGGTCCTTGATGCGGGCCCCAGGGAGGCAGCAGACTTCCCTATGGAGCAGGTCTGGTCTGCATATGGGGCCTTCGACACCCCTCAGAATGGAGTCACCCACTACAATGACTCTTTGGGGGTTATTTTTAGAACTGGTTTCTAAAGCAGTAACACTTCAGGAGCTTTATTTGGTGATTAAGAAAACTAAGAGACAGGTGGTTTGTATTTATGTAAAGGAATCCTTAAGTGTCCCTTATTTTAGAAATCAGCCTGTGTTATCTCAGATAACCCTGTGTAATAGCAGATGAACCTTTTGACTCTTCCAGAAAAAGGTTTGATGTAAGCAAAATACTGCCTGTAGGGATCCAGCCTGAGTAATACGAGTCATTTAAAAGTTGTTCTCACCCTTACAGCCTCTACAAAAGAGGACAAATATACTTGGTGTTTGTCAGTAGCTAATATCAAAGAGAGCTCTTGTAGACTAGCATGAATATACACCTTACTGGTCTGTAACACCAGGTCACGCCTTTGGATCAAGCCCTCAGTGTGATTCAGAGAGTGACAGGCTAACTTACACTCCTGGTTCCCAGGTTAGCTTGAGGGTAAAAGAGAGAATTCATACCATACAAGAATTACAACATTGTTCAAAGCAAGAGGTTTTTCCAGCCCCTGGTAACACTGGCCCCACGTCTTCCTTCTCCTCAAGAAGGTCAGGGACAGAGCTACGGGTGATGACCATGATTGCATCAAATGCTACTGTTATGTTACTTTGAAGCAGATGGTTTTTGTTCAACTGTCCCTTTTTTAGTGGGGTGATGCTATTGTTCAGATGGTGGGTTGTTTTTTTTTTCCCCTGATGACTGTCAGGCCATTAAGGATGATGATTTTATGTTATCCTTCAGTCCCTCCTTTTGTGCTACTATACTGTGCAGCAGCAGTTCACCTTGGGTGAAGAACCTCTCTTCTTTGTCAGAGTTTGTATTTCCACAGCACTGATCACAAAAGGATTTTCTACTGTAAATTTCACACACATCCTATGGATACACTAGGTACTTGCAAAAATTTTAAATGTTGAAAATGTGTAAGATTTTTAAAGATCCTGGTGTATCCTTGAAAGAATTAGGTTGTTGCATTGATTATTTTTCATGCTTAAGTCTCTTTTTCTCTTTTATCAATGGTTTTATCCTATCTGAAAGCTAGACCAAAGGTTTCTTCTTTGTTCAGGAAATTGAGCAACAGTATGTTTATTGCTCACACATTTCTTCACTTTCTGTTTGCTGAATAGTTTTTCCATTATGTCCTTATTTGTCAGAAACTGTAGAATGTCAGGATTTTCTACATATTTGTATTATCCCGCAATTTAAATTCAACATTTGCTGAATGAATAACAGTTTAGACTGACCAGGATATAGAAAAGGGCAATCTTAAATAGAAACCTTAAGTTACCATTTTTCTTTCTGCTTTTTTTTTTTTTTTTTTTTAATCTCCTAGTTGATATATGCCCACAGAACAAAAACCTAATATAGGATCACAAGAAACATTTTGTAAGAAACAATTTGATATTCTGGTGTGATCTTCAATTCTTCTAAATTATTGTCCAACCTAAAGCTTTTCATTCTTACTGTATTAAACACAATAAATTAATATCTTCCACAACTTTTCATTTTTTTTTAATTCACAATTCTTTACCTGCTAAATACAATGGGAGTTAAATAAGCAGCAGTCATTCCTGATTTCTTTTTACTTTTCCAGTCTTTATTTTGAATGGATTGTCTACTTCACCTTAATAAGCAAGAAGGTTCATTTATTTGTGTAAATTCAAATATAATTTGATTTCTTTTAGTATAATTAATAATAGGAAAACGTCTTGTAACTTTTCCTTTATCACCCAATCTAATTTTTCTCCCACCTACCCCCCTCTTAAGGATGACCTCACTTTTTTAGAAATATTTTTCCACCAGGTAGAAAAACTGCATACTATTGATACAATAAGTCACCAAAGCAAAAAAGGTACCATGTTTATATGAATATTAAAACTATTCCATGTCAGAACTCATTAACAAAATTTTTTGCAGGACTTAGAAGCGTGAGGCCGTAAAACCGAAGTAGGACTAGGATTCAGTTTTCACAGGTGGTAGTTTATTTTTCTAATAAGGGACCTGTTGCAATTTCACCCACCTTCCCTTGAAGTTCAGTCACTAACCAGCCTTATAGGGAAAAAAATAGTCTAGGATAGTTCTTTTGTTTTCATGATGCTGTGTTCGTAAGCAAGAAGGCAAGTTAGTCCCCACTCTGAGCCAGCAAAGGTTGGAAGTTCCCAGTGCATCATGTCACTGGTTGTGAAGAGGAGGTAAATGAATAATAATGTAGTCCAAGCCCAGATACGGTGGGGTCATAACACAAGCAAAGTAAAAGTAGCAAGGCAAGTACCATAGTGACACCTTCAATACTAAATATTTCTGCTTGGGGATATTTATATATTTATTTATTTATTTTACGAAGAAACACATCCCACTTCCTATGAAAACAGGAAAAGCATTCAAAGGAAGTATGAATTATCTGTTACAGTTAATTTTGACAAAGAGCTTATATTTGGCCGTAATAAATGTGCTAAAACATCAGAACCAAGGTACATTACTTGGCTGTAAGAGAATTAATGAGATTAAGGAATTGTTGGCATGATGCTGCCATTCCCTGCCGATTTTGTGCAAAAGAACTTGCTGAGAATGAGGTTTTCCTTCATTTCGTTCACTTAACAGGTGGATGACTGGGTTAATATGACTTAATGATGCATTACAGCACAGATTTCATTCCTTGCAGTCATGAACACCTTCCTTATATGAAGGGGATATTGTGGTATGATCTGCTGGACAAAATGAGGAACAGTGCCCGCTCAAAGCCATCACACACAATTTACTGAATGCTTAGTGCTTTCTGATTAAGATTTAACAGTATGTTTGATCATGTAGAGGTAGAATCTTTCTGGCTGAATAAGTGAAGGTTTTTATGGTTAGATGCATTTCAGCAAAATCCTGTGTGCTTTTTCTGAGCTATTACGCTGTGTGCAAAACCTCCTCATCTGTCCATAGGGTGTGATTGGGAAATGTCAGTTCAAGGCAGCAAGGGCCTAATGCATAAGTTAACATTTGGCTAAGGCTTTTTAAATGACTGAAAATACCGGTTATGTGACAGCGTGGAAATGTGCTAATGATAATTGGTTCCAAGGTGTTGATCATTCCTGTCTGGCCTGGGAAAGCAAGTGATTAGTCCTACTAAAACTGAATTTATTACATTTGAGACCTTTGTCTGCTGTTCACAGTTATTATAAAGATGAGTGGTTATTTTCTTTTTTTAAAAAAAGCTATTTATGATGATCATTTCCAGACCTGATGTTTGAATTATCTTAATTTGAATTATTTCTGGTAAGTTTCAGTTAAATCGTTTGGATACAAATACTGATAAGTAAGAAAATTGTAAAATAATTTATTCCAATATAATGTTAAGTTCTCTTAGGTCAAAAGACATTAGGGAAAGTCGTGGCTCTTCTGCTAATCTTCCAGAGTTGTTCCAAATAATTTTTCTGGAAAAAAAGATCATGGCATTTTATACAGTATGGAGAACACTCAAGTAGTTACCAGGAAGAGAATTGTGCTCAGGATATGTTAATTATTTTATACAGAAATTATTTTTCTCGACTACATCTCCAATATCAAGGGTTGACTGAACCATAGTGTTCATGCTGGGACATGGGGTGGGGAATGAGAGGGGGAAGAAGAAGGAGAAGACACAACTTCATGATCTCTCTTGCACAAGGTGTAACCAATGGGCCTCTAAAGTCTCTGGTCCTTCTCATCCCTGTATCGGTTCTGTCTTTGCTATGACTACTGTCTCAGCTTTGAAAGCAAAACATTCCTCATAAAGCCTGCTTTGCATATCTTTGAAAGGGTATCTGATCTGACCTTGTGAAAAGAAGACAATTTTGTCATGTTACTTCTCTCCATGATTGCATGAGGTGAAAAATGAATACTTGATAGGATTAAGCTGAGCAAAGGGATTAAGCTTTACAAAAGGCTTCAAGCCTGTCCCACCTGTTTGAAGAAAATAGTACCCATGAATCAGGTTGTTCAAGAAACAAAAGGGAAAAAAAAAAAAGTGAAAACTATTTATTTTTACCTATATTTAGTGAAATTATACTTTAATATAATTTATTCTGAGTTGTGTATACATATGCTTGCACACCAAATCCATCCATTGTTGAATTAATCAGTAGAATCTTGTGTTAAAAAAACAGCCAGTGATTTCTGATAGTGGTGAAATGCAGGGAGATTGCGCTTATAAATTTAAGATAAACATCAGGATATGATGTTGACTCTCAGGACATTTTCAAAGGTTTTGAAATAGTTTAGTCAGTTTTAAACTAACGAACTCGATAACAGAAAATACTGCTATAATGGCAGCATAATGCTGAAACTGAGTGAATCCTGCTGTGGTTATCCTTCCCTGAGTACCATTCACCACGGGTCAAAGTACTGTAGTTGCTACCTTTAATCTTAGCACGATAGATCCTGCAGATGTTGGCCTTCATTTTGTTCCCTTGTTTTACTCATTCGTGAGCTCTGTTAATCTATTAACAAAACTGTATGATACATTGCCATAGTCTAAGCCCCATGTTCAGACTGATCATGATGTTACTTCATTTCAGTGAATGGTTATATTACAGTAAGTGTGCTTATTATATACATGTTAACATGTATATTTGCTTGCCTAGGTTTTAAAAAAAAATCAATTAAAAGCTAGTTTACTCAATTACCTTTTAGTATAACATATGAACTCAGAGGCCATGGTTGATCTCAGTTCATAACTTTACAAGTTGCTTTCCTCTGCTTCTAAATAAATCTCCAGGTCCTTCACAGGGGCTGTGTAAACTGTTTGTATAAAACTTCTGAATGTTTGCTGTAAAATGGATCTTCAACAGGACAAAGTAACTATGTTCCACCCTGCTATTTCTGAGATGTAATAGACTTACAAGAGTATGTTCTGTCGTTCTCTCTGGCATTAATTCAAGTAACATTTTGAATTTTTATTTAATTGAGGAAACTAGAAAAATTATTTGGGGTTGGTTTGGCTCTTTTTTTTTTTTCTTGTTTATCTTCTGAACAACAGAAATAATATTATACATTAGGCATGCATCCAGCTGTTGGACCAGAGACCAAGATCTGCCTGCTTGTATTAATTTAGTTTTCTGTCAGTCCTGCTTAACCCTGTTTTTTTTATTGTAATCTCAGTTCAGATGAGAAAGTTTTAGTATGCCCTGCAATGCAATGTTCACCCTGCTGTCTCTGCTATAGAAGTAAATATTTCAAGAATAGCAAATAAATTAACTTGAAGCAGAGAGAGAAAGAGAAGGATTTTGAAGAAGTGCTATAGTGTCCAAAGATTTTATACTATGCATACTGTCTTCTTCCATTTGACTGCTTAGTGCAATCATTATTTTGCATCCATTTGGTGGGCACAGTTGTATGGAAGGAGCTGTGCTATGATGGATGGAGCTGTCTTCAATCCTGCTGAGCTGAGTATTTTAACTACTGGGCCCGTGCATTATGTTTACTAACAGCTGTACTGTGGGAAGTCAGAGCTGCATTCCCCTCCCCTTTTCAAACTAATAAAGCAGAGTATAGGGGAAAAACCTATATAGATTTGGAAGTCATTTAAGAGGTACTTTTCATCCCTGTACAGGCTAAGTGTGTCAGACAGATGATTTCACAAAGGTTCTGTCCTCAGAGATTTTCACTCAGAAATGAATAGTGCCCTTCTAACCTAAACACAGATCAAAGATGAATCCATGACAGTATCACATATTTATTGGATGAAACTTAGAGACCAAGTCTTAAGATTCTGAGTACTTTAATGGAATGAGAAAAGTAGTGTCATGAAAGGACAAAACAATAATACTTCCTGTTTTATGGATCCTCTTCTAGTTCTTCCTTCTAAATCATATCACTTTGACATTTCAAATTAAAATACTAGGTGCTTTACCTTTAGATAACTTGTCTCACTTTCTCCTTGTTTCTGCATTCAGGGAAGCTGTAGTTGCATATTCCATAAGTCTTCTGAGTGATATATTTTAACTTTATTTGAAATGTCACAGGTCTTTCTTCCATAATGAAGAGTGTGGAGATTTTTGTGTACTTGCTTCTGAACTCCATTGCCTTCAGTAGATTCATATATCCAGAATGACTTCAAAATTTTTGTATTAAAATATATATAAATTATTAAAATCATTATGTTCAAATGTAAAATTAAATAATTAGAAATAAGAATAATTACTTTTTTTCACTGAATCTTTGCAATCTGGAGCTGTGTTAGGTAGCATTAACCTCATTTTACTCACTGTGAGAGTTAAGATTATTTTCATATAGTTGGGCTGTTTGAGGAAGGCACCAAGAAAGTGATCTGATTTTCAGAGACTCTGAGCACATGCGGCGTGAACGTGTTCAGGGAGCTTCCTGCATGTCTAGATCCTAGATTTTGGCTTCTGATCCTCACTAAGGTTAATAAAAGGGTCACACAAGACTGGCTGGTTGTCAGTGATAGGGATGGGTTCCTGCTGATACCTCCCCTCCTGCTGCCCCTGACACCAGCATTTTCCTCACTTTCCTTCCCTTTTTCCCCTGATCAGTGCATAAACCTTTTTTTTAGCCTTCATTTTGCTCAGCCTAAACATGCCAGTCCTCTGGTCTCCTTTCACTCCATACTTCTAGATTCCCCTGAGCATCCCTGTGACTCTTCTTTGCATCTGCTCCAGCTTCTGAGTGCCGATGGTCTGAACTGAACATACATGACCTGACTCAGCGGGGGTCCCACTGATGCTTTGTGTCACCACCTCCCTATTTCTTTGGGGTTTACCTCTGGTGGGTCACAGCTGCCTCATCCTTTTTGCACTGGCATTTCTGACAAAATATACTAGTGCTTCCATTCCTGCTTAAACTTGGTTATTTCCAAATTATAATTTTATAGCGTGCATATTTTGTCATTCCCTAAGTGATAAACTTTTGTACTATTGGATTTCATGTTACTAAAAATTCAGTTGGTTCACACCATTTATTATTGTGTTTCTATTTTTTGAACTAATACCTTCTACTTCTGGTACATCCCAGAGAGTACATTTTTACTAGACCATACTCGCTTTTTGTGCCAAAACCTATGTAAACATCTGCCATTTGCTGAGTTGTCCATATTACCATACAAATGTGTTCTGCATGTGACGAATTGCCTAGAGATGAAGGCATGTGCATCTGTAGTTGATGACAGCCTAAAAGCAGATCTTTAAACCACCTCTGCATTAAATAACATGCAGCAAATACAACCAAGACTGGAACAAACAGTGTAAGTACTAGTCCTCAAAATGTACAATAAAGATATTATTTTGTCTGAAATTGTAGCTTATTACTTTTGAAACTCTTAGTTTAAGAGAGAATCTTATTTCCCTTGGATCCGATTCATCTCTGTTCTCTGAATAGGAAACAAGAATTGGGTTTCTGAGACAATTGCTGTTGTGGCAACCACAAATTACAGTATGGTGCTACTAATTCCTTGTGGAGCACAATGCATTTGCAGCATCCTTTTTTTTATTGACACTTTCTTTTAGTCTGCACTAAGCCCTACAGTAGAGCTGCAGAATTTCCAATATAGTTTCTAGCAGAATAGTATAGTTTCTAACAGAATAATAATAATTATTATTATTATTATTTATTTTTTCCTGTGACCTCTGAAGATGCATTATTGACAGAGAAACTGAAATAACTGTGGTTTTCATCTATCCATAATGATCTGTTTCTTCAATTATTTTCCTGTGAGGTTTAAAGCAGCAACCTGTGGCCAAGCAAATCCCAACACTCACTCTACCTTTATTCGGAATGCTTTTGGTTCCATATGCTTTAAACTATTCTCTGATGTGCCCTTCTGCCATCTTTGGTTCTCTGGAAGCAGTGTGGTTCTTAGCCACAGATTTAGGGAAGAAACAAAATGAAATTTCTAAGATTATGATTAAAAAGTACAAGTTATTTAATTTGTAAGTGATCATCAGCTTGGCCTTCACATTTAAGCCCTCAGATCTTCATGAACTAGTATTGACACTACAAAAGCCCCCATCTACTTGTAAATAACTGCATTCAGTTTCCCTCCTACCCACTTTTAACATGCAAATGGTATTTCTACATGCAAATGATGGGGTTTTTTTCTTAACACAGACTGTGCATGCGAAAATTGCAGGAGTATGGATACACAGGGAGTGAAGAAATCCATTACCAGAAGCTATTTATGTCCTTGGTCCATCTTAGTCTTTGACAGTGCTTTATCAAAGTGTTTTGTGTGCTTTTTTTTGCACAGTGTTTGTGTGCTTTTGTTATCTTAAGAAGCAGAGGTTTCTCAGTTTTCCTTAAGAATCTGCAAGGCTTTCTACAAAAAGCATTTCACTGCTTTAGTTCTATTTCATTCCTCTTTCCTACTCAGTGTATAAACTCATTCAAGGTCTTTAAACTACAACAATCTCCCTGCCTGCACAAAGTGGGTAAATGCATGGAGGGAGAGCAACACACATTTTGTGGAACTCAGATTTTTACTTAGAATTAACATTAAACAATAAATTTGATTATAATATCTAGCCTTTGCTTTCTACTCTTTTATATGACCACCTCACTTTCTATTTTTCATATCACAGTTCCCTTTAAATAATTATTTTCCACATTTTTCTATGATATATTTTTCTCTCTTTTTTAAAGAAAAGACTGGTATTTTATTCTAGTCTTCTTCCTCTTCAAGAAGGAATTTCTTATTCTCAGGTTGTTTACTCAGCATCCTTTTCCTCCCCCTGCTTTTGATCATCCCCTGGGAGATTTTCGATTTCTTTTTGGCTGAGATACTTAGACCTCTACCATTAAGACTTTGTATTTTTTTTCTTCCTATCTGTTTTTTTTTTACTAATACTCTAGCAGACAGAGAATGTAAAAGAAACTGTTAGAAATTGTCACCAAGCTCCAGAAGGTGACAATGGAACAATGTCTCCTTTCTTTCCTTGGTTTTGATGTGGCTTCTCATGTTTTGGAGAGTCTCTGCTCTGTGGGTAGGTGGGAAAGTGAGGGAGAAGGGATGTGTTCTTTGTCAGCCTGGACCAGGAATGCCACTAATTCGAGACCAGCTCTCAGGCACAAAACTATTATAATAGGAGGGAAGGAGAACAAATTCTTGGGTTTGGGTTTTGGTTTTTCACAAATGTGTGGCGTGGTATGCAGGGTGATGATTTAATGCTGAATGTATTTAGGTTTATTTTATTACATGGTGGGTCATACCTTGAAAGGTCTCTAGTGAGAACCACCTGTAGCTACAAGAGACTGGGGGAGCTGAGTGGTCATTTCATTGCCATCATATCAGGACTAGGACAAGACTGCAGCCTCTTTGGTTACCACCAAATAGTAAATCCTTCTCTGACTTCATCAGCATGAGACTGCACTCTCTGCACTACTCATGTACAGAAAAAAAATCCAACAAAATTAAATGGTCTCTGCTGCATATAGCCTGCTCTGGAACCACAGTGGGCTTCTCTGTGGAAACTGCCACTACTGCCTCAGAGCCTCCTTGATCTGTGTCAGGACACACAAAGAGCAGCCTGGGACTGCATCTCAGCTCTGCAGAGGACTAGCAACTGGACGGGAATTTCTAAAAAAAGGTTCTCTAGCAGAAAGTGTTCCACTCACAGAATTAAATTTCAGGAGTGTATGGATTTCAATTGACATCTTAGTGAGATTCTTCTCAAAACTTTCCGTTTTGATTAGGCCAGGAAGTCTCACTTTCATTTCACTGCTTCAGGTTTTGTGCGACTCTTGTATGACACTATTTTACATAAAAGGGAAATAAATTATTAGAGCTAATCCAGGTTGTTCTGAGGTTTCTAAATGCATAATATTTATAATGCCATTCTATTTTTTGAAATTTACTTACTGTTTTTTCTACTTGGACAAGAAGAAATTTTGGCATACTAGTTTTTCACCATAACAAAATAGAAATTTTGTGGTTTATTGAAGGGCTTTGTTATACTTCTTTAGCACAGCTATGTGTGTTTAATAATATTATCACATGGATTGTTATTTAGATTTGAGCTTTCTGATCCCTGGTATAGCCCTCTGCCACTGTAACTAGTGAAACAGCATCTAGAAAAAAGAGGTTTGATATCTTGGTGGACCAGAACTGGAGTGGGAGAAGAGATTTTGCCCATGGGTTTTACAGGGGAATAGGAGTTTTTGGACTCCACTCGCAAAGAGGTGACTGTACTTGAGGAAGCACAGATCTCTGAGGAGGTGAAGCATTTGCTACTTAGTGCTCTCTCCTCCCCAGCATGTCTCTTCTCCCTTCTCCCTTTTGTCTTGTCCTCCTCACTTGTCAGTCCCACCCCACTATGCAGGAGCCTTAGCCTCTGCCTGTTTTGTATTCCCCTGACATCTCTGTCTTTTCCACTTCCTTCAGTGTTATATTTCTAACAAGCCTAACAGTCCCAATCTCCCTCTTAGGACCTTTTGTTCCTTTGTCATTCTCTTTCCCTTATATAGTATCCTTCTAAATGACTCCCAGCTCTCCAGTTGCACATAAATCCATTTCCTATGCTGCTTTTGAAACATCTTCTAGTTTGGCATCTTACCTGAACTTTATTGCTGATAACAAAGTCTCTCTTCCACATCATCAGTGAACACATGAAATATTAGAGACACAGATTACATTACATACACTTGGCAAGAAAGGTACTTTGTGAGGCTTTTACATTTTATTACATGCTTCTCAGCTGTTGAAGACCTGGAAAAAAAGAAAATTAAATACAATTTTATAATGTCACAGCAGTAAGTCAAAGAAGGGGGCATTAAAAGCTTACATTTGGATCAATCTGGCTAACAATTCCACTTCCATCTTGTTTCCAAAACTACTGAGAAGTGTCCAGTATTTAAAAAAATTTTGAGCATGGGCAAGGACAGGTTTGCATGAAAGACCACAGAAGAATCTGCAGCACAGTGAGGTAATAAAGAGATTAATGTGTTCACAGACGAATTTTAAGTACCTTTTTGCTAATGGATCATCTAAGTAATGTAGTTTTGTGAAGAGATGAGCTGGTATTGGAGAAGACAGAAAAGTGTTTCTATGTTTGGCAGAATGCATGGTTGTGGAGGTCAGTGTAGCTTCAATGGGGATGTTTTTCATCAGTGTGAGCATGGGAAGTAAGGGAGCTTTTTTTATAGTTGGGGCTGCTTTCCTAGGTCTATTTTTATCTGTAGTGTTATCTCTCTGCTGCTCATCTCTCTTTGTATCCCTTTTATCTTTTTTTATTCCCTTTGTGTTTTTGTTTTCTTCTCTACTACTGCTACCTTCTCATATTTGCTAGTGACCTTTCCTTCAGCTCTAGCCCTCTTTGTATCCCATAAACCTTCCACTGGCTTGACCCATCTTCCTCTGCACCAGTATTATTCCACATTTATTTCTCTTCAGTTTTAATTTGATTCTGTACTATGCAGCCAGAACACAAGTGAGGAGAATAGTAGACATTGCAGTTCTTCCTCTTTTCCCCTTCATCCTCCTTTTCCCACTTAGCTGTACTTTTAAAACAGGTTTAGCTTTCTCAACTGGAACTATTAAAAATAGGTTTTGCACACTCACCATCAACCTTTAGTAATGTCTGTCTGTTATTCCATCTTTTATGGTGCACACAGAGAAGACTGAAGGATTTGCAGGAAGGCCAGGGAGATAAGCCTTTGTATTATCCCCAAATTATTTGACTCAGTTCCTAGGAAAGGGAGCTAGAATGCCTTCATGCTGTTCCTGAAGGAAAACAGTGCCAAAGTCCACAGCTGTCTGAATGAGGTAGAGAAACAATTTTAGATCTGGGCTACTTCATCAGCAAACCTGCCTGGCTACACGCAGGAAGTGAAAATGATATCCTCTATTGCAGCAAGAAAGGGTAGTGTGTCAGGAGGGGTCGAAGCCACTGGGACAAGTCTGTGACCATGACATTTGACAGGTATAAATATACATAAATGACATGTCTTAGATGCCCCAAATCTTTCCCAGCTGACGTTTACTCTGTCAGCCAGCCAGGAGCCTAGCTGGAAGATCATGATATATACAATAAAATAAACCAGATTGCTCTTGGCCTTAAAATTTTTTGGTCCCAAATGGAGTCTTACACACTGGGACTGAGACCTCAGCTCTGTTTCCAAGATGGGAGGCATGACAGGAACATAGCTTTGATGCTTCCTTTGCCAGTACAAACACAGACACAAACTGTTTTCCTCTGAGAAGTGTACGAAAAGAAAAATGAACAAACAGCACTGAAAAAAATGTCTGTACCAGCTATTACACCGTGGAAGGTGCTCTGGTAACACAGTTCAAAAAAGCCAACAAACCACACACCGAAAAAAAACTATTCTAGGAGAACAGAGCATTACATGGCCTTGTAGAACTCCTAATTTTGATTTGAGAAATCCTCCATGAGAGCACAAGATGAAGGTATCTGGATATAAGGCACTTTCTTGGAGTAGATCTATACATTCAATCACATCAGCACCATGATGAACCAAGTTATATTTTTGCAGTTTATGGTCTTTTGTACTGCAAGTCTTACATTTTCTACAAAGCTCTGGGAAGGGTTTTATGGGTAGATATAGGAATAGGTGGAAAGATAATAATGTGGACCTTTCTGGACTAAAAATCTATTGCATAGTTGCCCATGGTAGTAGAAAGCCAATTCTGATAGCTCCTGTGACCCCTTCAAAAGTTGTTTCTGGGTTCTGTTGAAAGTGGGGTACAGGATAAAACAGCTCAGGAAGTTCTCCTTTCTCATCTGGAAGGTACACATTACCATCACAGCTGTGGTAGGAGATTCTGTAACTAAAATTGCTAATGTAAATTCATTCACTATGAGGGATTTTCACTGAATGTTTTTTGGGGGGAACTTGTAGCATCTCTGTAATTTAGAAAGTTAGTTTGGAAGATTTTTTTATTTTTTTTTTAGTGCATTGGTTATGGCTCCTCTTTTAGTTTGGATAGAGCATCAGAGTTGAAAAGAAGGGATTTGAATGACTTAAAACCATGCCTTCTCCAGCTGTCACCCAACTTTTCAGTGTTTCAGAATGTTTCCAGTGTTTCAGAATAACTCTTAATAACAAGGAGTTATTTAGTTTTGCAAATAGTCATGATTAAGATTTGGGTTGCTAGAAATATGAGAACTAGCTTGAGATGCTCAAAAAGAACTCTTCATTCCCTTCCCGTGTACGGTTCTGTCTGTGAAGCACTTAGTGTATTTCTTTCTGACAATGTTCTTAGGTGCTCGCAATGGTGTTAAAAGTCATAGCCCTGGCAATGACACCTATATCTGGTTTCCCTCATTGCTCATAAATCCTATTTCATATCAGTAACAGCACTGTGGGAGTGCACTCCCTACTTGCTCATTCTGGGAGAGGAAATGAGCAGCTCTTTGCCCTTACAGCTGAAATCACCACTGAGGTGAGTTCCTCATTATGCAGCCTCACTGCCTGTCAGCTCTTATTTTTCCATACAATAATGTAACATCTTCCTAATTATCCCTTTTTTTCTGTGTTCTAAAAGTCACCATTTTCATGATATCTAAAAAACTGCAGGTTGCATGATAATTAGTCACTAAATAACTGGATTATTCCAAATGTGTCTGAGAAACGTTCTGCGGAAATAGTTAATTGCTTAGGATGTATAAAGCATTTCTCATAGAATTGCTAAAGATTTTTTTTTAATGTTTATACATGCGTGGGGAAAAAAAAAAAAAACAACAACCATAAGGAAAATTCTCCCAAGTGCTGTAAATTAAAGCCCTAATTTCTCTGAATTTAGTTCAGCAGTTTCTTACTGCAATAGCCATTTAGGAAGTTAACTTACATAGATGTCACCTTTGCCAGTGTCAATTCTATAAAAATGCTGCTGATAGCTTCAAAATATACCTGTTTACTTGAAGATTACATTCTCCATCATTTTGTATTTGTGAATCTAAGAACGTAAGTCTGCTGGCGGAGCTTTACAGGTAGTGTGCGCATGCAGTCCTTTGTCATCCCATAGGAGATACACCATTATTTATATGAAGATATAGGACATATCAATTGGTGTTTGATATCAGGGTAGCTCTTCCTTTATTTGAAAATTTCTGATGCTACAATAGAAGTTATTTGTTAAAAAATTAATTTATTTTTCAGTTACCCAGCAATTATCCTTCTGCTTGCATCCACATTCAAGAGACAGTGTTGTTTATGGATTTTGTACGAAGTTAAGTGTGATACCAAGCAACAGAGGGCAAGTTTTCCAGACTCCTAAGAATGTTGCTAGAAAGTGAAATTCTTAGTCTGAGTCTAATCATAGAAAAGCTTCAGTCTGTCTTCCTCAGGGAGGAATTCCTGTTCTGGTTTTGTTTCAATACAGTCAGTCAAGAAAGAGGTAATATATAAGAGCACAATGTATTATTTTTCTATTTTGTCCACGAATTTACTGAAGGATTTAGCTTTCATAGGGGTGCTAGGTCTATTGGTGCCTCTTTACCAGTCATGACATGGCAAACAGACACTGCTGCCAGGAAAAGTGAGCAAATTAGAGAGTGTGGTACAAATCACATTGACATATAGGATGCATCTACTATTATGAACTGGAAAGCCTTTTTGTTTGTTTTGTTTGGAAAAATTGATTTGGAAAATTGTTAGTATTTTGATCTTTTAAAATAAATTCTAGGAGGAAGGCAGCACATTTATTTCTGGTTTTGTCCTGAGCATGGACTCCAAATTGTTAGAGAAACCAAATACACTATTGCTCTGTCCCTCTGTCACTTAATATCAGCAATTTCATAGCTATTGCATTTCAATTTCATACCCATGAGCTGGATTCAAGACACTAAACGTAACCCTACATCATATCTTTCTTTTCAGGCATGCATGAGAACTTTTTTCCTGAACTGTTCTTGAAACTTGTATCTTTAAAAGAATAATTCAGTTCGTATAATTAATTTCTCTTAACATTTATTCTCCCTTGGAAACCGTTTCTGTGAGGTCAAATACTGATGGTAGGCTTTTTGTCTTAAAAAACCCCAACTTTGTACCACAAAAGAACAACCATTCTGCCAGATTCATGTCTATATATTTCCCCATGCAGGAAAGGCTGGATGTTCAGAGAAACAGTGACTTTTTCTTGGTTTGGTTTCATAGATATTTGTGGCTATTTCTGAATACACTAGAGCTGATGTTTGACTATTGGACAACCAAACTTTGCTGTTCCAATTTGCTTTCAAATTACATTGGGTGAAAAGAATTACATCTCATTAGAAAAAATAATATTCTTTTCCTTACAAACTCTGCACATTTGACTTTGGAAATGTTAAGCTATAAGTGATTAAAAGTTAGTAAAGAAATGTAGTAAATTATTGTGGTAGTGCAAGTCCCACCCCTCTATTGGGCTACTTGGTGCTTGGTTCAATTTCCCTCCCCAGGCAACATGCCAACCGAAGATGAATTGGGAAAGACACTGGAACAGAGTGTTAAGGCACTCCCTTGCCTCACTTGGCTCCTAATACTCCTAAGCCTTGGGGTGAACCACATGTCAACTCAAAATGCACTGGGAAGGCAGTGAGCCACAGGATTAAGGCACCCCCTTAGCACACCTGGTTTCTGCCCCCTCCCCTATCACCTAAAAACAATAGTAAGAATCAATATATCCTGACAGCCTAATACATTTGTACTTGGGTTGTGGCCCAAAGGGGGTGATACCAGAACTCCAAGATCTAACAGGTTTAGGGCCTGCACAAATGGTGCAAAGTACCAGAATATTCCTTCATCTGAGTTAGGCTGAAATGGAAAAGTACCTGACAAAAGTCAATTATCTCAGACTCTATAAATAGTGATTCTAAGTGAGACCCTTTGAGCTCTCCTGGGTTGTAGCAGACTGTGACCGGAATCTCCCCTGAGTTGGGACACCTTTCAGGCACAGACTCCTCAAGATCTGAAGATTGTCTGCCCACAAAGCCAACAAAAGGCCGGGGTGAAGTCAGACTTCTCAAGGTTCAATAGGAATAATGATGCAGTGTAAGTATTTGCTCCAAACTTGATAAAAGGGAAATTTTGACTATAGACTAGTCTCTTTCATCCACCTCTCTATCTATATGCTTGAATATGCACATTTGCCTTCACAAGTGTGGATGTCTACATATTTCACTGGATATCCAATTATTTCTGCGCTGTTTGTTTATGTGTTTTGTGTTATATACATATATACATACACTTTGATTTAGAATACATTGTGGTAAGTTAGTATGAATATTGTCCTTCTCAAATCTGTAATTAAGTCACTATGTTAATCATAACATATTCTATTAAATCACCTTGTTAATCTTTAAACTGATCAGTCATTAAGTGCTGCTAAAATTCAACCTTTTGATCTACCTCACACTATTAATAAATTTTAAATTGCTACTAAATCATAACCATGTGAAATATTTTCATCTGTGACAAATTGGTGTAGTCAGCAGGATGACAAGCAAAATCACCGAATACTTACAAAAACATGGTATCCAATCAAATCCCGTCTTCCCAGAGGATTGGGATTGTAATAATTGGCATAACTGGGAAGAAGTAGAAACACAGTTAACTGATGCTAGAGGTTCAACTAAACATGGAAAAGTTAAAGGTATAATTTGTAAAATATTGGGAGTATGCCCAGAAGCTGCTTATCAGGAGAGAAGAAAATGTGCCCATAAAATGCGGAACTTGCAGGATTAAAATGCAACTTCCAAACCGCCCCATTCTTCATTCCATGTGAAGTTCCTGCTGACTGGAAAAGGGGAAATATAACCCCTATTTTTTAAAAGTGAAATAAGGAAGACCTGGGGAACTGTAAGCCAGTCAGTCTCACCTCTGTGTCTGGCAAGATCATGGAGCAGATACTCCTGGAAACTATGCTAGGGCACATGGAGAATAAGGAAGTGATTCGTGACAGCCAACAAGGCTTCACTAAGGGCAAATTGTGCCTGACAACTTTGTTGGCCTTCTACAATGGTGTCACAACACTGGTGGAGAAGGGAAGAGCAACTGACATCATCCACCTGGATTTGTGCAAAAATTTTGACACTGTGCTACATGACATCCTTGTCTCTAAATTGAAGAGACATGGATTTGACAGATGGACCACACATTGGATAAGGAATTTCCTAGATGGTTGCACTTAGAGTTGCAGTCAATGGCTCAATCTCCAAGTGGAGAGCAGTGACAGGCGGTGTTCCTCAGGGGTCAGTGTTGGGACCAGTGTTGTTTAACATCTTTGTCAGTGACATGGACAGTGGGATTGAGTGCACCCTCGGCAAGTTTGCCAATGACACCAAGCTGTGTTGTGTGGCCAACACACTGGAGAGAAGGGATGTACCATCCAGAGGGACTTCAACAGACTTGAAAAGTGGATCTGTGCAAACCCCATGAAATTCAACAAGGCCAAGTGCAAGGTCCTGCACATTGTTTGAGGCAATCCCATGCATAAACACAGGTTGAGTGATGAGTGGATCGACAGCAGCCCAGAGGATAAGGGCTTGGGAGTGGATGGAAAACTGACTATGATCCAGCCATGTGCGCTTGCAGCCCAGAAAGCCAACCATAACCTCAGCCGCATCAAGAGAGTGTGGCCAGCAGGTTGAGGGAGGTGATTTTCCCGCTCTGCTCCATTCTTGTGAGATCCCACCTGCAGTGCTGTGTCCAGCTCTGGGGCCCCCAACATAAGAAGGACATGGACCTGTTGAAGTGGGTTCAGAGGAGGGCCTTGAAGTTGATCAGGGGGCTGGAGCACCTCCCTTATGAGGACAGGGTGAGGGAATTGGCGTTGTTCAGCCTGGAGAAGAGGAGACCTTATAGCAGCCTTCCAGTACTTAAAGGGGGATTACAGGAAAGATGGGAGAGAACAAGAGGTAACAGTTTCGAACTGAAAGAGGGTAAATTTACATATGTGGAAGAAATTCTTCACTGTGAGGGTGGTGAGACACTGGAACAGGTTGCCCAGAGAGGTTGTGGATGCCCCCTCCCTGGAAGTGTTCAAGGCCAGGCTGGACGGGGTTTTGAGCAACATGGGCTAGTGGAAGCTGTCCCTGCCTGTGGCAGGGGGCTTGTAACTAGATGATCTTTAAGGTCCCTTCCAACCCTTCTATGATTCTATGATCAACACCATCCCACTGATGTTCTCTAGGCACCTATAGCTCCTGATATACCATTAATAAAAAGAGTCCCTGCCACACTCAAACCTTTTCTCTTTGCAAAATGAGATGAAATCCAGAGGGACTTAATGACTTAATAAACATAACACAAGCCCTTAGAGATAGTGAGGAAGAACTAGCATGAAAGGAGGTCCCCACCTGGGCAGTGTTATTACATGAAGTTATAAATCATGTGTGAGAAATGCGATGGAGCAAAATTCCAAGTGAACTGAAAAATACAGGGTGTACTGTTAGGCAAATTAAACCATCACATCAGAACAGCTCCCAAACCCCAAAATTCTCTGACTGACAATTAAAAGGCCGGGAGAAGAGAAATGAGCTATGGAAACAAGCACTGGCGCTTGCAATTCCTGGAGTCGCAATTCAGAGACAGCCTACTGCCATTATTCTGAGCCTGATTCAAGTGTTTCAGAAACACAACATTCCAAATACTCTCAACTCCTCTGTCACCAGCTCCTAGATAGAGAGATAACTCTTTCTTTCCTCACAGGGATCAATTACAAGAAACAGAACCAAGAAATTAATAGTGTCCAGACGGCAATTAGGACTGCCTGTCTGGCAAGTAGAAGCTCATCTATGGCTAAATGAAAGTGGTCCTTACATTTTAATTCCAGTTGGTCCTTGACAACAATTAACAAAATTTTGAATTGATCCTGGAGCACAAATTTCAATAATTGCACAACTGGAAGCTGACAAGCTGGGTATGCCACCTGGATGACAAAAGGTTAAAATTACCGGAGTTATGGGAACTAGTGCTGTGTGCCAAACCTCAAAAATTAAGTATGGCTTCCTGGTGAAAAGTGTCTGACATCTTATTTCTTTGCAGTTAAAGATCACCATGAAAATAACCCAGATTTTGATGCTTTAAACAGTCAAGCCTAGCATCTAGTGGATGGCAGTTTATGGTCTTTTAGTTTGAATGTGAACCCTAATCAACAAACTGCCACAGTACACGTGCTCTGTGCAGACCCAGTCCTTCCCCAGTCAAAAATCACTGATGTCCAACAATATCAAATTTCCGAATTACAGATTTAGAAAAACAAAAAATTATTTCCAGCACTCTCCATGTAACTCCCCGGTTTGGCCAGTCTGTAAACGAGATGGAAGATGGTGTTTAACAACTGATATCAGCACTTAAACTCTAATGCAGCCCATTCATGGCTGCAGTCCCCAGTATTGCCACTCTGACAGCTACATTACAAGCTACTGCACACCCTTGAAAGGCAGTGCTAGATGTAAAAGATATGTTTTTCATGGTCCCCTTGCAGGGGGAAGGTAAAGAAAGATTTGCTTTTATATGGGAAAGTATCCAATATACCTTTAATAGACTCCCACAGGGCTATAAACACTCACCCACAATTGGTCATGCTGCGCTTACTGAACTCTTAGAGTTTCACTCCCTGAAGAGGTAAAACTGTATCGGTATATAGTTGATCTTCTAATTGGAGGAGCCTCCTCTGAAAAGGTGGGAGAAGCAGCATCAACAACTTGGCGAACATTACATGAAGCAAAAATTGAAATTCCACCTGAGAAAATGTCAGGGACAAGCAAAGAAGTGAAATTTCTGGGCACTTGGTGGATTGTTGGAAGTGCAGACACTTTAAATAAATAAAAAAAATCCCACCAGACACTTTAAATAAAATAGAATAATACTGAATAATTTATTTTCATGCTATTTTTAAAGGAATATTTGAGATTAATTTTTTATCATGCATTCATCTTCCGTGGCAAATTGAAGTAAAATTTCTCTTTGGATTTGAAGTGAACTGTCATTGATATTCCTTCGCATTATCCACTACCCTCTGTTCACTGAGAAAATTGCTAGACATAGAGAATTGTTTGGGTTTGGACTTTCGCATTTAACACAGTTCTGTAACTGTCACTAAGAGCAGAATTCAGCCAGTCTGAATGAGTAACTGCAGCGATTAAAACAGACACACTCACAAAAACTTGCCTGGTGGAGATTTCAGGATTTTTCACTTTTATGGAGATTAATGGTGTAATTTCTGTGCCTGGAAGTGGAACAAGAAGGAAATGTCGGAAGTTACTTCCTTAAAGTATTAAGACTGCTTTTCTGGAGAAAATTGGAAAGCAATATCTTTGCAGATGTGTTTTAAAACCCACATGCAATAGGTCTGCAAAATTTTATACAGAAGAGAAGGTTAGGGATAAATCTAGTTCATTATAATGCAAGGAGCAGAAAGGATTATGCACCCCTGAGGAAAGGATCTTTTCAGTTTGATAAATGCAGCGGAAGTTATTCACTATAAAATGCCAAGTCATTCTAGAAGCACACTGATTTTTGTGCTCCAGCCTTCTTTACAAGCACGGATTACTTTCGTATTTTGTAGTTTGGAAGGAATCAAGTAATTATGAAATCCTTATTTTGTAGATATTGATAAATTGCGGGTACGCAAACAATTATTTTGTTTCCTAAATGTGGTGAAAATATAAATGTATATAAGTTATGAAGAATTTATTCTGCCGTTCCAGAAAGTCTTTCTCAGGAGGGCAGAGATTGTGGGTTATAAAATGGCTCATACATCAGGAGAAGTAAAGGATGTGTGTAAGGCAATAGCCATTAAGTTAGACAAAAAAGAAATGGCAGTCCGATGGAGCAGTCTGAAAGCAACAGGAGTTTCAGTGTTGGACTAGCTCTAAACTTCAAACTAGAGATTTCTGGACCATCCACACAGAAGGACAATACCACACACTGTAGGGCATACAAGCCTTATTTGACCTTTGTTTGCGAAGGTGGATTATAAAGGCTGTACTGTAGAGGAGGCTTAAAGAACATGACATTTCCATGGGTTTTTTTCAGCCTCTAACTCTCCTGGGATCAAATTAACCCCATCTTCAGGGGTTACTGTTCAGAGCAGTGTGGCTGGAGGGCTTGCAACTTTGTGGGGATGCCCAGGAAGCTACCCTCTGCCATGCTCCCAAACATCCACTGGCTTTCCTCTTAAGACTCCATTATACTCTTGTAAAGTGTCCAAGTCCAGTTTATGCACTTGAACATATTGCCCTGCTTTGGAGTACCTGATACCCGAAATGTTTAAACCTGCTCAGATACTCTAGTCGGCCTCTGTCAACATCTTTCAAAATCCGTAGAGCTCAGAACAGCATTATTTATAGCTGGAAATTGGATTAGGTTTTCATCTAATAAAAATAAAAAGATAGAAATGTCAATCCGGAATTAGCTGTTTTATTAAAGGAAAATCTTATTATTAATAATTACTAATATAATTTATTAGTATGCTTACTATATTTAATGAAAACCAAGCTGTTGTCTGCTTCTTCAATTACTATATTTCAATTTTTCAGTGTGCTGTTTAGAAATATGAAGTATTCACCTTATTAAACACCATATTCCAGGATCTGAAAGCAACTTATACATATAAATGGATTTAGCCTCATCTGTACCTCTGGATGATGAAAAAAAATTACATTTATTAAGTAAATTCATCAACTGCTGTCTGCTGGATTTAAAGTCTTGATTTACATTTCAAAACACTTTGGAGGATTAATCATCTCAAACTAGTCTACATTGATTATGTGGGCTCCGTACATCCTCAGCAGAAAGAGGGAAAGCCATCCTCCAGAGGGCTTTCACACTACTTTTAAATACCCATTTGTAGCAACAACTGCCCTTTAGAGGTACATCTTTCTTTCCAGGAGGGATAGACAATTAGGTGAAATGAGGTACTTGATTTTTAGACACTTTAAACCTACTAAAGGTAGGTGAGATTGATCTCCTCTCCTGAGAGTCTAATCATTAGTTTCCTTTACATACCACGTAAAAGGACTCCTACTGTATTCCATTGAAATACTTTTGATAAATGGTGAATGGACTGCATGGCTCTACACATTAGATCCATCTAATGAGTAGTAAGAATTGGTAAAATTAAACATGAGCTTTAACTGATTAACTGATAGAGATGAAATTCTCATTTTATCTCTCTAGGCATCTCTAAGATGCCTAACACTGTCTCTTTGTCACTCTCCTTGCTAGTAATTGACTCAAAATATGTTATCCTCCAAAAAAACTTCCTGTTTTATTTATTTAAAGAAAAATATTATTATCAAGGGAAAAAAATGGAAGCCTGCATCAATTCATCCTTCCATTTAAATATTAATTCAGATCTTTAAGAATGACTAGTTGTTTAATGTATAGTAATTGGAAAGTCAAAGTTTCAGTCAGAGTGGAACTGTTAAAGAGTAATGCTAGATATTACTTGCCTGTTGTCACTAAATTTGGTATCCTGGGGAGACTTTCTAACTGGAGAAGGCTAAGTTATAATACCAGCTGATTATTGTTGTGACAAGTCATATTAGGAGCAGTTGCACACCTTACTCCCGGTCACTGACTCAAATAGCTCTTTCTGTTCTGTTTTGTTTCATTACCTGTGCAGTCCTCTGAACTAAGTTATCCTCTGAACTAAGTGAAACAGCTTTAACAAACACTCAGGTCCACTATCATAATCCGGGCTTTAGCAGTTATCATCTATATCATCATCAGTTAGTTTTTCTTCAGCTGAGTTAAAGGATGTTTTTTCCTTTCTTACCCTTTGAACTAGTGGTAGCTTTCATTTTCTTTGGGTTTTTTTTTTTGTCATTGTTTTTGTTTTTTCTCCTTTGCCTGTCAAGAATGGGATTTATTTGCATTTAAGGTCACATAGATATTCAAGCATCTTCTTTAAGATCTTAAGGAAATTATTGTGAAACCTATGAAAAATATGATGCAACAGCTGACATGGGCCAGGGAGAGCACAGAACAAACATATAAAAAAGATCTCAAACTTATGAAAAGGTATGTCCAATACTATGTGCATGCTGGAGCCTTACCAGGGACAAAAGGTACATGAATGAAGAGGCTGTGATTGCCCTTGGGCTCTCTTGAATAACCTTTTCAGCACACCTGAGTCCATGATGGTCTTGAGATGCACCCTGGTCCTTGGGGAACATGCACACATTTGTTCTTGGGTCCCTCTTAACGGGACTGAAGAACAAATGAAATTTCATTGCCAATACAGAACTTATTTTCTCCACAGGATGAATAATGAAGTGACAAAAATGAAGCCTTACAGGCCCCATTACAGGTGTTTTTTTAAGAAACTCTTTTAAGGTTTTGAACTGGGGCCTCCATGCAAAGGCTTATTCTGGAGAGAGTCACAGGAGGAGAAAGGACTGGAAGGGCTGTCCTGTGGGGATAGTGCCCCCTTTAGCCGTATAAAGAAAAGAGAGGACGCTCTCACATTCTCTATTACACAAAAATAAATAGTCCTCTGCAAAATAGAAAAATCTGTTATGAAATAAACAAGCACTTTCTTCAATCTTCTGCAGGTTGTAAAAGAAAATGCAAGTTTCTCAATTTTGTCATTTTTTTCTTTCCTACTAGGATTTTCTTTATCTCCCTCACAAGGTGAAGATGGAGCTGTTTTTAGAGGGAAGTTGTTTTTAGAGAGTGCTGAAAACTCTGAGTTTTGCACTGTTTTCAAACTTTGGTAACTTATTAATTTGATTTAAGGATATGGCAAAATAATAGCCAGTCAGTCTGTATAGCACATACCATTTTAATGTTGGTCATCTTGACTAGAATATTTGCTATTGTTTTGTTTTGTCAAAAATGAGGGGACCCCTTCATATACTTTATGATGTCCTTTTGATTGGCTGCCAACACTGTGAATAACACAATGACTTCCATCAAGTCATGTGATGATTTATTTTAGCATTTATTTTTTTAACAGTATGTGGCTATAAATCCTGAATGGAGATATTCTAAAAATTAAATTCTATGGGAGACAAAAGATTATATATGGGAAACTGAATCTGATATTTGAACTATAGAAAACTATCCAAAGCATTAATGCCTGGGACTGTACTTTTTGTGTCTTGACCATAACTATCATTTCCATATTACAGCTAAGGACAGAAACACGGGAGACAAGCTAAAAATATTACACTGAGACAACAAAAGAAAACAACTGTGTTGAATAACTGTCTGTCACAGGATATCTGTTTCTCCACCTTTTCTGCTCTTAGTGTCACAACTGGCATATTAGGAACTGGAAGGTGACTTACCTGTGCCTTTTACATTGTTCTTGTTCTTACTGACTAAGGGAAGTAGCAGGCACAGTATTTCAAATGAATAGAGGGAAAGCAGCCTACCCACTATGAGTAAATGTAGCTGTTCTCACTGCACCTCCAGTGAGACTTGCTTCCTGAAGTTCAGGCTGTTGTGCCAGGGCAGATGTGGAATCTGGGAAATTTTCCAGAGAAATCATTAAAAAATGAGGTTCTCAACATTAGCTGCTGTGTTTACCTTTTTTTCTTTGTTGGACTATCACTAACAACACTGAAGACTACACTGGATGATGGACTGAAAGCATAAATAACCCACAGAGGATCACTAAGGCAAACACTGTTTTCCAGTACACTTAAACCCTTCCTGAGCAATCTGTAGCCATTCTCAGATAATGAATGAGCTGTTTCACTGCTATTGCACCATTTGACTCTGGGCAAACTAGCCAAATTCTGGAAAACTGAAAGTCTAGGCTTTTCCTGTGACATCTGAGAAATGATGCAGTGGGAGTAATTATGTGATTTCTGCTGGTACTGATGATATCTCCCTGACTGGCTGCTACTGCTAATCTATTTTACATTGTCTCGTGCTTCAGCAAAAAAAAAATCGTGCTAAAACTCATAAGGAAGGTGTTAATGATGACATTGATTCCAGCATTTTGTTTGTGACAACATCCTACTGATGTTCCTGTTGATACAGATGGTGTCTGTCAGGTGCCACTTTTAGATATTTCTGGAGAATTGGAGGGACAAACAGACAGAGGGTGGGACAGATGCCACTCTTCATTGCACTTTTTTTGAAAGATCTTTAAAGAAAGCCCAAGCAATCCTGCTTTAAATAAGTGTTTGAGAATTTCCTTCAAGGTTAGACTCGTGTCATAAAACCTACCTCACCTGTTTGCAACACTAAGGGTTTTTTTAAAAAAATACTTGACAAGGAGATTCCATTAAGAGGGATTATTTTAGCTGGTGGGAGTTACCAAAAGATTTCTCTGAATTAAACTGACACCAAGATTTGGCAAAAGCTTAAGGTTGATTTGGAGCTATTTTTCCCCTTTCTTGGACAGCCAGTATGCACATAAAACTGAACCTAAGCAATTCACAATTAGCAGGGCTACATTGACCTTGGACTAACCAATCAATGTTCTGAATAAGCATGATTGCAGCTTTGGTATTTTATACAGTTTACAAAATCAAATACAGAAATATGAGAAATATTTGTGATATTTGTGATTTTATAATTTAAACTAATTTTACCTGTAAAAATCAGTGAAAAATACTTCTCTAAATCCACCCCAGTATCCTGAAAGCAAAAAAATAAGAAAACAGGCTTCTCTGAACATGACACGGATTAAATATTAACAAGATAATATTAGCATCACTGTATCTTTCCAGTCCGACATCTGGAATTATTCATGGCAATAGGCAATGCTGTAAAATATGACGGCAGCTGTTATTTGACTGTAAGTCTAATGTGCAACATTAAACCTCAGTCACAGGAGATTTTTAAACTTTTACTCTGTGGCTATAAATGACAATGGTGTTAATGCCTAGGATGTTACTGCTGCAGAAACTCTAATTACCCAAGTAATGCTGACAGTATTCTCAACTGTTGGTATTTCTTGTTCTCTTAACTATTGGCTTTTCCAAGATAAAATTCAATGCTTAATTTCTTTTCTTCCCTGACTACTACATTCCCAAAGCCAAATTCTTTAGCAAGCTAAACGTTCTCTGGATTCGCTTCAGTGCAGATGCATCAATGCATTTCATTGCCCATTTTCTCTAGCAGAGATTCTAAGCTAGAGGGGAAGGAAAGAAAATATTCTAGAGAGACTTCTTCTCCCCCCTTACCATAGCATTAGTTTTGAATTATGCTTTCTCTATTCTTTATGTAATATGGAAGGGCTCGTAACTATTCATAACTTTTAAAAAGAGCCAAGTGTTCCAGATGAGTGTGGTTATATTACAAAAGGAGATACTGTTCCGTACTGCCGCAGACTCATGTCATGTTCTGGAGCAGCAATTCCCATGACTATATATTTTGTGTGCATATTGTATGTACCATGGTAGAAAATAAATTCTCTGATTTATTTACAGAATAACATGTTTAAAATACTGTGAGTTGTAGTAGGTAACAGTTGTTTTCATTTATTCCTGTTTACTTCTTCAGGCATTAAAAATGCACAGAAAAAGCACCTACTCTTTGGCAAAATTTGAAGAACCAAAGATTGTGATAGCAATAGCAATCCAACATGGTGGCTGAGTTGGGGATGTGTAGGGTCTGGAAAACAAGGAAGAGTTTCAACATAGTATGTGGAAATTTAATCAGAGACAGAAGCAAGAGTAATGCAGCTGAAAGTTTAGCTCCAGTGGACTCAACAGAGAAACACGTGTTGGTTTCAGTAGACCAACATTTCACCAGACGTTAATTCATGTCATTTTTGCAGCTGTTTTCTATACAGATCAAAGCACACAAAATGGACTATATTATGAAAATAGCGCAATAAAGAGTGATTCATATCTGCTGAAATAACAGCTAGAACAAGACGTAAATCTAAAAAAAAATATGATGACACATGAGACCCAGATGGTTTCTTTAGGATAATACATGTGGCTTTAAGTAGAAATAAAGGTGAGGAATTGAGAGAAATTATATTGAAAGTGAATATTACAAAATACTTCTAAGAGTTAAACTGGGGACTGACTTCTGATGGTTTCCCTGCATCATACTGGAGAGTGTTTGCTCTTATGTAGACCTCAACAAGATCAGTCCTGGGCACTTTTATTTTCTTGTATGTTTTCTCTCTCACTCATCAGTTCCTCCTGGACATGACAGACCAGAAATTTGGTAGAGTATTTTTCAGACTTTTTAAAGACTTTGTCTTGTACCTTCCTAGCCTGCAACTTATTTTTTTTTTTCTCCTACTATGAAATTGATTTACTTTCTCATCTTAAATTTAAGTCATATACCTTTTGGAGTAACAAACATTGTTTACAGGTTTTGGTGTGAGTTTTCTGGTTTCCCATCCTGTCTTCCTTAGATCACCAGTTTGTATCTGGTTGTTTATTTACATCCTTTCTTCTTGTTTTTTTTTAAACATGTTTCCTCCCAAACTCTAGGTTGGACTTTTCTTGCTTTTCCCACATGTTTTTAGGAATCAAAAGGGGAAAGAGGAACTACCAATCCCTCTTGATTGGGAATATGTGCAAAAGAGCTAAGACCTGTTTTTCTGAGGAGCTCTCTTGTCTATTTTTAAGACTCCTTCTGTCTCTCTTTTTGGGAGCCTTCCTCAGCCCAGTCTTCAAACTGGCCATAAACCTCAGTGACAACATGCTCTTTTGCTGTTTGTTCTTACTGAAACAACCAAGGCTGGCCAGTGGGCTGGACCTCGTAGTTTTTGATCAACCACCAGCAGTTTCTAGGATTTTTAAATTCTTACCTCATGCAAGCTGTCTGTTTTGTTTCAACTTAGTTTGTTCTTACAGGATCTTTTAAGTCCAGCAGCCCTGGACATCCTGCCTGTATGTAGCAGGCAGTAAAAGGTCAGTCTGTGGCTCTTGGTTCCAGTGGGGCAAGCTTTTTATTTCTTTTTCCTTTTAACGGGTGCATAATATATTTTGATACTTTGAAAACAATTCACAGTTTCTGATGGCCATTCTCCCAAAAATGTAGTAATTTCATTGCTTAACAACATTTAATCATAACATTGTTGAAACCCTAATAAATATGCAATATAGGTAGTTGTTTGAGCAGTAGAAATAATGATGCCTCATTTTATATTTGTGTTTTGACATCAATCTCCCTTATGGTTTCTCTGATATGAGAAAAAGACAAACTTTCCCTAGGGTCCTTGTTTTAATAAAATATTTAGGGAAGTTAATATACTTGAGCACTTTCCTCATTTGCAAATGCGTTTAAATGCCCCAAGGGTATTGAAAGACAGACAAGTGTACATATTGAGATGTTAAGAGCTTGCTTTCTTTAGCAAAACAAATAAAAACCAGAATCAAACTAAAAATCATACCTGATTTATTACACACCTGTGAGTATTGGCCATTCAGACTGATAGGTTCAACATTTCTCACTAGGAATTAACTGCAAATGCTCGGTTGACCTGAAACAGGCAGCAAACTGGACAGACTGCACAATGTATGTTTGATGTTTTGTTGCTCTGAACATGAGCTGTGATCATTTGTGTACGATTTCTAGAAACTTGATATATCACTATCAGAATTTAGTAGTTTACCACCCAAGGCAATACTTTATCCATGCATACGGGTGAATCTGTAAGGTACAGGTCAGACAGGCTGTCTTATTCCTTAAAAGTGTCTGTAAAACCCATATGCCAAAAAAATCTTTAATGGACTCTGAGTCACACCTACAGTGAATGGCCAATTGTAATTTTTTTAGGCACTTTATATGACATTTGCAGGGTTATTTACTCCTTGATAGACTGTTTTACAGTTTACAGGGAGTAAAGGCTTCAGCTAAACAGCAATACTACTCCAAGAGTTAGGGGTGAAATTTTAGTTTTAATTAAATTACTGAAATGATGCAGTCACCACCGTGGTCATTATTATGTTTTATATTACAAAACTTCCTCATACCATTATGGTTTATTCTCCATATTGTAGCACAATAAGAAAGACTGTTAAAATGCTTTTATAACATTATAATTGTTTCTATGATGGTGAAAGTAGTGCCAATTTAATTATATCAATTTAGCTGATATAGTCCCACTCTATGACCAGGCTTTGGCTGTGGCAATCTGTATGTTTTAATTCTGTGTGATTTACTCATGCTGTGTTAAGAGGAATTTCCTGGTTTCTCTGGATTTGAGTTATTTTTTTGCTTTTTCGTTCTTGAGTTAGCACAATCTACATGAGTAAAGTTCTTAATGAGATTAAAGGTTGTCCGAAGAATTGTCTCTGTCTCTGTCTTTAAAGTGAATGGGAGCAAACCTCCTTTATTTGGAGCTTTTTTTTTCTTTTCCTTTAGTAAGAGAGGTCCAAAGAATTTATTCTACAGGCATAATCCATGTATAAAGTTTGTCAGGTTTTATGATTTTTATTTCAGAGAAAACAAATTGGGTTTCTTTTTTAGAAATTAGGTGTTTTGTAGAAAGCTGTTTTTGTTTTGGGGTTTGTTTTTTTTTTTCTCACTTATTCTTGGCCTTTCTGAGATAAATACCTTAAAATTTAAAATGTTGTGTGAGGGATTGTACTTGAATTGAGTCTAAATCATACAGTGGAGATGGTGTCCCTGATTTCTAGGGAAGTGCACCTTCCACAGAAATAATCAGTTAAGCTAATCATGGCTATTGAAACATTCTTTTGCTGACAGGATCATCTCTATAACCTTGTTAAGGTAATCACAATAACTTTATTATTCTATTACAGCATTATTGACTTAGACTAACAAATCAGACTAACACAACTATTGAAGAATATAGATATTTTTTCCAAAAACATAGGAAAGTAAATTTTAAAGCAGAAATGTACTAATATAGGAAGAAAAAAAAGTTGTACCTCCACAAATCATAATGCTAGCATTAGAAGTCGCTCTCATTTGTATGACTATTTCATTCCTCTCATTATTTAGTATCACCTTAATGTACCCCATTCTGTAAGTACATTCCAATAAAGCTCATTTTGGGATGTAAAAGGGTATCATCCCATGACAGAACCTTGTGGTTTGTTTCCTTTCTGCCAGCCTTTCTGCTTAAAATTACTTAATGTGTAAACATGTTAACACCATAATCTGTTTATAACATTTCGACATTTTTTCCTACTTTTGTCAATCTATAATCTAAAGCATCACTTTTGAGTTAGGAATTTAATAGTGGCCTTAGAAGATATTACTGACTTACAGTGAATTCAGCAGGTGCTCATTCTGCTGTCAAACAGGAAGATAGCCATATACACACACATACATAAACTGTGTTTATTGGAACCTAAATCAGTGGAATTATTTAATAGAATCATAGAATCATAGGATGGTTTGGATTGGAAGGGACAATTAAAGATCATCTAATCCAACCCCTCTGCCATAGGCAGGGACATTTATCACTAGACCAGGTTGCTCAAAGCCCCATCCAACCTGGCCTTGAATACTTCCAGTGATGGGGCATCCACAACTTCTCTGGGCAACCTGTGTCAGTGTCAAATTGCAAGCTACACCAACAGAGCATCCAATTCACTGTGCTGTTTCTGACAAGAAAGCTGAGCAGTTTGGTTGGTCATAGGATTAGGTTTTCTTTTCCACAAATATCTTGCTTGGTGGCTTCCAGCACTCAGAAACCCATATGATACCCCCAACGGAGAGAATTTGCTGGGAAGTGAACAGCAGCTGTGGACTTACCGATCTGAATTGCAGCCCACAGATTTTACCTCTCATAAAAACAGTGCAGTAAAGTTAGCACGATTTAACAAGACTCATGCTTTCTGAACTATACCAGTAAAAATAATTAAAGCTTCTATTTTTTTTTTCTCCCAAGTAGAAGCGGAATTTAATAATGTATAACACGTTAATTGTAAAGTTCATGGAAACCAAGTAGCTTTTGTCAATATGTTTTTTACAAAGAAACTCTGACTAGATCACTAACCTCAGGTTAGATAGTTCAGTAAAATCATGCAAGGGGGAATTTTAAAGGTGACATCTCAAACATTTAATTTTTTGTTTCAAATTTGGACTGATTTGAGTAATGACTTCATAAAATCATGAAATAATTGTAATATTTCTGTATTTCTGTAAGAAACAGACCAGTAGAATTATACATTAACATAGTCTATATTATGTTCAAAGATGTGAAATTAGATCAGATCTCTCCTTAGAAATTTTCCTTTTCATGCATTTCTAACTAGGCCATATTCTTTGTTCGGAGATAAACCTTGAGACATATGGTCTTTTTATTACTGGTGTTTAGTACTCTCACTTTGGAAGTGTGTTTTCAGCTGAAAAATTGCTTCCTTCCGAATACATTTAAAATGAAACAGAATGTGAACATTCAGGAGCTTTTGTCTAGGTTGTTTTGGTTTTTTTATTAGGATATTTTAATTTTTCATGATTGGGTCTTTACTGTGTAATAGTTGCTTTTCCTGTTGGCAAGAGAAAAATTCAGAAATAACAACTTCACTTGTTAAAAGGATTGGCAAGTTCAGATGTGTGCAGATGTTTCTGTTGTTTACCAACTTGCAAAACTAAGTACTCCCTTCCCACAATGTTCTGCATGCTGTGCGAAGACATACTCAATTACAGTATATGGGTGGCTTAATGCCCTCCTGTGCTTGCATGAGTAATTGTATATTTTTAAGAGAAAACATCAAGTTGGCCGAATCTATTTTGATTCCAGACAGGAAAGCAAAGTTCAGTGGAGGGCAGTGAAGGCATATCTATTTCCTAGGTGTGCATGTCAATGTGCCTTTATAGCTACCCACCTGTAGCCATCCTGTCATCTCAGATCCTTCTGTTTTAGACCAAAGTGGTGTGTGCTTCCCTGTCCCAGAGATAGGTTGAAAGGAATCTAATTGAAAGCTGTCTGAAGTACCTGAGGGTCTGTACAACCAATGGACACTTGGCTGTATCGCTACTATGCAGCTTAGATTTAAAACCAAATCCATGAATGTGTAGATGTTAAGACTTGCAATGGTATAGGTGTGAAGACATGAGAGTTATCTAGAATTACCGAGAGGGAGTAGCATTTGGTGAGATTTTTCCCATCGTGTTTCCTGATCCCTAGCCCTGTTAGACAACATCAGAATACACCGTGCTAAGGCACCTTTCCTGGGTAAGGCTAATTTCTGTTCTTCCCCATGGCTGCTATCACCTTAGCTGGCGTTGCTTTGATGCCTAGAGACATGCAGCCTGCACCCAACCGGCAAGCAATTAAAGCTGAGACATCCCTTCTCATATAGCCAGCCCTCAGCAGTGCTTTAAGAAGCAAAATTGTTGTTCAGTCTCTATCTCTGAGAAGAGGCAGTTACTGAAAGACCAGCAGTGGGGAAGTCTGCAAGGGCCAGGGAGCAATAAGAGGCAGGAAACTTTCTCCCATCCTACTTAATATCTCCACATCTCAAAATTTCCCTGCTTTTTCTTGTCTACGGTCTCCCCCCAGACATGCTTAGTGTTGAATTTGGCCATATCTTTGCTATTAAGTGCACAGACATTAGCTGGCTACAAGCAAGGAATAAGCTACACGTAAACAATATCTACTCTCTTCAGGATCCTCTTCCTCTGCCAGACTAAAAGGGAAATTCACATTTAAAACATATTCTTAAAATAGCAGCAGTTGCACCTGACAGTGACATTAACATCCACTACAGTTACCTGTAGGCTGTTTTCACAGACTTAACTAGAGTTTTACAGCAAAATATGCCACGTGTTTGTTCAAGGAAACCTTCCTCTGTGCATCATTGTGCTACACAACTCTGTATAGGACAAACTGTACTGAAAAGAAATTCTGTATTTTATCCAAGATGTATACAATTAGGCTAGTAAGAATATATACACATGTTCTTTACCTTTTACATCCTTTTTCTCTCATCTTTCTTATAGCCCTTCTTGCTGGCCCTAATCCAGCCAATATATGTAGATCCCTAATGTCAATAGGATGCTTGTTGAAATTAAGTAACGTACGTGCATGCCTGTTGAATGAGCTCTACAGAGTTCTTTCTATGTAGACTTCCAGCTGCCTTCTGGAGTCACAGTGACATCCTCATATCACTGCTTTTAAACCCAGATTTAAAAATAGAAACACTTACAAAGTGAAAATGCTAGTTATATTAGCAATTACTATTATTTATGCAAAGATTAACAGTCTCCAAAGTGTATTGGATTTTGTAGACACTCAGCAGCTTGCAGAAAATGGTTCATATTGGCAATGTTTTGATTTTTTTTTTTCCTCAGGCAAACTGAAAAATCTTTTTATATTATATTTGAGGAAACTCTTTACACAGTAGTTTTGAGTTTGTATTCAGTAAATGTGTAAACTGTTGTTAATATTACTAGTCCTGTTACAGTTGTGTCCTGCTGTCATTCACAACTCTATCAGTCTATCTAAAAGTTGATTATTGTTCTTCCCTTTGTCTGTTAATATTATTTCAAATTTGACAGTGAAATGAAACTATCCTTTCAAATATCAATATGCTCTTACATTTTGCAGTGGCCTCATTTTGTTCTCATTTATTAGGGAAGGATATATTAAATATTACATGATGAAGGATTACAGACAAGTCTGAGATGGTAAAGAGTGAACGGATCATTATGCTTCTCTGTGGCTTTATTCATCTCTTAAAGTGACCAGATTTATATAACATCTGTTAACGGGACCATTAAGTAATCCACCTAGACTTGAAGTTCTTAACAGAGCCTTTTATAGTTCCCTCTTGATTTAAAAATACATTTCTGGGGAACATATTCAACCACATTGATTAAAGGAACTTTTGTGAGAAATTTCTTCAGAATGAAAAAAATATAAGTAGGCTTAGCACCTCACCAATTTCCTTTGGCATGACAAACATGAATTTATCCAAAAGTTACTAGACACAGTCAGGTCCTTCTGATTAATCTCATCAAAAGAATTTGAGAAGTTTGATTATCAGAAGTGTAGACCTGCTATAGAGAGAGTATATCAGAGTAAAAGGGGACCGTTTTCCTGAAATAGTCTTCTGGAAATTTGAAAATTACTGGAGGGGACAAATGAAAACTCTCTATTGTGTGAATGTCTGTTAGAGTTATTGAGGTTTGGAGGTAGATTAGGCTGCAATTTCAATTAATCTGATTAAGGCCAGGGTACAGTGCATTCTTGAAGGACAGTGTTAATGTTGCATATTTGTGTAAATATATACATATATGCATATTGTGTATACATAAATAAAATACATCGTATGCATATATTTATATATTTACATAAAATGCTTTAAAGAACTTAAAATGTGGACTAATGCCTATAGTCAATCTGAAATGAATAATTAAATAAATCTTATTAACTGACTTCTGCTACAGCAGATTCTCTTTTCCATAGTGCTTCACTTACTCTGCTAGGAAAGGGAGGATTTCAAATTTGATCATCTGACCTTAAAGTTTCTATAGGGAATGTCTTTGCTTTCTTAAAAACGTGTATCAATTTTTTTTTTGGATTCTGAGTCTTCAGAAGGGCTTTGGCAGTGCAGGTACTCACTTCTTGGCAATCTGTTAGTGGCAGACAGTTTTATTCAATGATGAACTGTATAGGAGTTCACTCAAAAGGTGTGAATTAGCACATCCTTCTGGTTGCCCTTTGCACATAATCTAAAATAAAAATTCCACAAAATCATGTGGTTTGATTTAAATATTAATAAAATTGGGTATTCCTTATGACCTCTGTTTTTTAAGCTTTTGGGGTGCACTTGGGTCATTCGCTTTGATCCAACAGTTAAAAAGCAGTTGGTACTTCCCTGTACCCTAACAGATCCATGATCGTCCAAGATGAAGAACCATGGCACATGGTACCCTGGATATTTGTGATCTGAACTGGTGATGCAGATGCTTCCCATCTAGATTCCAGGATCCCAGCTTTAAGAAAAACAGCAAATAATGCAAGTTACAGCACAGACTGGAAGTGCCTAGCAGCAAGGCTCATGATTTTTGAGGGTTTTATTCTTCAGCTCACTTTCTCGTAACAAGCCAAAAATCTTATAGTAATCCTATGTCCCTGAGAATGGAGACTTTAACAAAAATGCTGAACATAACCAGACTTGCCATAAAACAATAAGAGTTGGCTATATTGTAAGCAATTGCATTGCTTCAAGCAAGCAAAGCAGAGAACACAACAGCAGTTGTTTAAACTGGACTATTAATCTTTAAAAGTGTTCCTGGATGCAGGTAGGAACATTCTGGTTAGTCTCAAAAGAGGGAGTTATTTTTCTTGTCAGAAAATTTAACATTCAAGTGAGCTTTCGAAAGTCTTTTTATGGTGCTTTTTAATGTCATCGGAGTCTGGTACAGACCCTTAAATTTAGGACCCACTCTCTCGTGCATCTATTTCCAGAGTAGCATTTATTTCCTTATATAGCAAGAGATGTTACGGTATTCTTATAGCTGGAACAGAGAGTCAGAGCACAGAACCCACCAGTAATTAAGGGAATTATGAAAATTAACTGTACTATTATTGTGGCATTGTATTCTTAATCATGCCTTTATCCCCATTCTTTTTCTTTTTTCAAAACCACTGTTCACAAAGTACAGTTATTTGTATAATAACAAAGTTGAATCAGGTTTTGGCTAGAGGCTACATTGCATCTGTTCCTCATGCTGGATTATGTGGGCTTTTGGCACAAACTGTGTCTCCTATTTGCATACATTTCCTAGTAACGTTAGAGCTAAAACCCCAAGAAAGGATTGGTTTTGCAGAGTTTGTCACATTAGGGAGTCCATGGTACAAAAGACAGAGAACTACAGAAGAATGAATAGTTTTAGCATGATCAAGCCAGGCCAGATCTGTCCATTTTAAGTGTAGAAATCCAGTCCTCATCAACACTGCAAGAGTCTTCTAATAGGTATGTACTTTCTTAACTGGTGTATTTGTCAAATCCTTAGAGGCTATATATGGTGGTGAGGTACTCAGGCACATGAATGTGATCATTTCTGCTTTGGGTATCAATAAATAGAATATTACAGAATAGTGCAAGAAGAGCTTTCTGTAGCTGTTTGAGGCAGCTTATCTTTGAGGGAAGGTATGTTGGTGACTCATTTTAATTTTGTGATATATCAATTGTATGCATAAATACATAGGGATCTTGGCAATTTCATTTAAAACAACAAATTATAAATTAAAATGTTCTTGCTGAGACTTATAAGGTCCCTTCCAATCCAAACCATTCTATGATTCTGTGATTCATATGATTCTAATGTTCATGGTTTTATGAACCTTTTATACAGAATTTTTTTATGGCCCATAATTATAACTTTTTCATATTTATTTTGTGTACCAAGACTTTTGCAAGCTTTCTTTTACTTTCCGGACTCTCTGCCCTGAGAAGTTTTCCTCCAGCATTTGTGCTGGTGTCTATATATGGCCTGCCAATTATGTTTCTAGTTCTTCACTATTAGTTACATTTCAGTCTTGTCTTGATTCTTCATTTCAGTCAAAATCAGATATGGCTTGAGTGAGGGATACACCCATCTGTACAAACCCTTGAGTGCACAAACCCATATCCTATTCCCAGTCCTCAAAAACTTGAAGCAGTGCTCAGTTTGCTGTCACTCCAAACCTTTTTTCTCATACCTCTGGATCAACAGAGGGAATAGGTGAGAGCAATTTTCAAACTAAGTGCTTGACTTAATCACATGTCAAGGACTACATCGAAGCACAACAGCTCTTCTGGGCAGTCATGAGTTTGTGCTCATGTTGAACTTCCTATGACAAGTGACGAGTAAGACTCGTATTGATCAAATCACCCTGTCTCATGCCATTTTTTCCTTTGGGCTTCAAGCTTATTTCTGCCATACTGTGGTACCTCTCTGGGCTGTTTCTCAGACAGAGAGACTGCCACAAAGGGGAGGTAGACCGAGGAAAAGGCATAAGCCGTGGAGCTGGGGTTTGAGCATGTATCTGAATATTGCCAAAGATCAGAGCTCATTTTTAGGGGCAACAAGTTACAGAAAACATCTCTTCCTTGCTGGTTCCTATGACTTATTCTTGTGACTAATACTAACACTGCATGAAGAAGACAGCAGCATACTTCTCTTGTTGACTTCTTGCCTTCTGGCTTTTTAAAGACAATCCACTTTGCTAGTAAGTTCAGTAAAACTAATTTTAAAATTGCCAGTTTTGCAAGGCAGGAAACAGATCCCTGAGCATGTGGCAAATTAAGCAATGCAGAGGAACTATTTTTATCAGTCAGGTAGATCATGTCCCTGGTTTTCAAATATATTTCCAGAAGTTCTTTTGTTCACTTTTTAAAAATAAAATCTGACAATGCTCTTTATAGCCCAAGGAATAAAAGTAGTAAAAGAAGAAGATGGTACTGCCTCAGTCACACATCTGTTTTTGGGCAGGGGATGCCTGTAGCCACATGATTAACAAGGGTTGCAGTGTGGATTGATTGGGAAAAAAATAGATTAAAATCAGTGCAACTTTCTAACAATAGTTATCCTTGGTACAGGAATCCTCTCCTGTAGTCATGGTGTGATGTCATGGTTACAGAATTTGCTCAATCTGTGAATCTCTAATCTCAGTGAATGGGAACCATGAACCTCTCACCACACCACCCAAAAGCAATTTTGCCTCTTTATCTCTCTTAACCACTCAGCCCATGATGCTGAGGTTACCTCATGGTCTATGCCTTGATACTGTGAATATTCTCTTTTACTGGTAATTAGTTTAGGTGTATCACATAGTTCCTCTGGGTTAGTGTACATTGGGTTTGCAAGCACAAAGAGATTAATTTGCTAGGTCTTGTCTATCAGCCAGTTCAGACAGCTGAATGGTCCAAACAGAGTCAACTCATAAGCTTCAATTTAATAATGCTTTTCATGTAATCTCTTCACCAGAGTGCTCAGGATGAGGACAAGATATTGACTGTGTTATATTTTCAGCAGCCACCTCAACATAGAGAGCTTGCCTGGAAGCAGCATGATTCATTGTTCTATCCCATTAGTGGGTATGTCACAATTATTGAGTGATCTACCTTCAGGCTCTAGCTCATGGGACACAGGTAAAAGCCATCTGTGTAACACTGAAGCAAGAGTTTAAACTAAAAACAAACAGAAAAAAGAAAAGTCAATAGTCAATAATTTAAAATTATCATCCCAATCAAGACAGTGTGGGAGCTAGTAACACAGGTTTCCCTATTTGCCAATGGACTTCTTCGGTATTATCTGCCCAGGCCTTCAAAACCAATTTGTTCAGCAGTAGTGAGAGTAGATGGAGCATCACTGGTCACATGCAGAGCAAGATGGAATCAGAACCTGTGGTTTCAGGAAATAATAGGGTGCTGAACTAAGGTTATGCTGCCAAAGGGGGTATTCGGCTAATATCTGATACTTGTGCTTCGAAGTACTTTTACAATTAGAGCAGGTTCTGTTAACACTGGAACACATCATTTGTATCTAATGAGAATTAATGTCTGCTTGATATTAGATACTAAGGAATGTGCATGTCCCTTGACCATGCCAACACCACTGCTTCTTAACTACAAGCTTAACAGAGTGTAGGGAATTACAAGGAAATCTACTGGGTTTTTTCCTAACATTATGCATGTAATCTTTTATTACCTATTGAGCAGGTGTTTGAAGATCTTTTCTCCTCACTGGTAAAAACAGAAACTGGGTAGCAAGTCAGAACTAAAACATCCTTGTTGCTCTTAGGAAATGGGATGGAAATATTTATTTGCTTCAGCCTAATTGATGTTCATTTATAATAAGCATTATAGTATGCATGAATAATATAAAAAGTGTTAGGAAGGACTAGGTTAAAGTCAAGATCTCTTAACATTATGCTTTGACAATCCTTTGTGATCTTTCACCTTTCTGTGAAATTTTGAGTGCTGACTTCTGTCATGGAGGAAAAAGTCCTTCTCCTCCACCCCGCTCAACACACTGTCTTTGCTACAGTTTTCTTAAAATTGTATTTTTCAGATACTAACAAGGAATGAAAAAAATATAAAATAGCCTGTCATAAAGCAGAAACATACAGTGAAAAAAATACTTCTGCAGTGCGTAATCATCATGTCAGAGCGTTGTATTTGTTTGTTAGACAAGGCAATCTTGGTGTGTTGGTTGTTTTCCTGGAGTTGTAGTGACTTTTTTTCTTTACACCTTGTGATTTTAGTTAGTCTTAATTTCTCATTAATTTTTTGTGTTGTTGTTATAGGCACTGTACATAAAGTATACACAAATAAATGAAAGGAACATTCTTATTATTGCTCTTTAGTCTTTTAAAACTATGCTACTTAGTCTTTTAAAAATATGCTATTATCTGCTAAAATTTGTTTAGATTCACCACCTGAAAATAGAATCATAAAATCACAGGTCAGAAGGTCTGGGTCAGAAGGGACCTTCAAAGATCATCTAGACCAAACTCTTTCATCTAGACCAGATAGCTCAAAGTCCTGCCCAATAGAAGATGTCCACTTGAAAGCAAATGTAGAATTTAAGCAGATATAATTAAATTAAACATCATCTCCAAGCACTTAGAAAACAGTATTATTGGGACTTAAAGGGATTACATCTCACCTAAAAGAAAGTACCTGCCTTAGCAATGATTTCCAACAATGATCAAAATTAATCCTTGGGCTGACAGCCAACACAAATCCTCTACATAGTTTAAAAGCTTAAAAAGCCATGGACAGTTAAGTGGGACTCTGCGTCAGTAGAAGTGTGATTATTGGGCTGATCCTACTCTCAGGAGCAAACTTCTTATCACAGACCAGAGTATTGATTCAGCGCTGACTGAAAAAGTGGAGTAGGACATAGGATTACCCTTCCCTGTGTCACTTCCATAAGTCCCACATGATTTTTTCAGAAGTCCTGTTATCTTTGTTCTACCCACTCCTCATCTATGGCATCTGTCTGAGATGTTACCACCTGAGGAAGATGTTCACTTGCTGAGGTACAAGATCAAGATCAAGACATATGTTACGAGTTTGAAGCTGAAAAGACAGCAGTTTTCCATCCATGACTGAATTTTCAATTGTTAAATGACTTCCAAAGAGACTACTTGATATCTTTTGTACAGAGCCTGAAACTGAGTCCCTTGCTATGAAGCAACGGTGTTCTTCTATCAGAAATAAGCAGTTTAAATTATATCACCTGCTGAAGATTAAGTAGTTTGTATGCATTTGCCTAATGATTGCTTATGACATTGGAAAGCAGTACATGATCTATTGAAAAACTTCAAGTATCTGTCTATTTTCCAAAAGAATTCTAAACTTTCATTAAACATACAACTGAGACTAAGCCACTTGGGCAGCAGCTTTGCCACCATGCACAGGGTTTTCCAAGCACTGAGTTTACAAGTACTGTAACACTCTCAGAACTTCACTGATATTTAAAACCTGTACACTCAGGCAAAGACTTTTTGAATTTTCTAAACCTCTGTAAATTACAATAAAGATACAGGTTAATTTTTTAACACCTGGCACATTCGACTCACATTATGGATTAAAAATCTCCAAGAAGTTAGAGAGGATTGTGCTTCAGATGCTAAAAAAAAAAAAAAATTGATTTTTGTCAGGCTTTCTATTGATTGGCAGCTTAACATTTATCAGCTCAAACAGCTCACAGCTGCCATTTTGTGAAGTGATATTTTAGAGGTCAAGCTAATGCACCAGGTGGTTTTGTTTGCATTTCTAAAACTGATCTTTGCTGGACCATCATTATCTGCTTTTACCTGCTTTGAGGACTCAGGACATATACATAAAGAAAAGTAATTATGAAAAGCTCTGCTCCCAGCCTTCATCCATTGTTTCTCAATAATAATCCTTTTTTTAAAAAAAAAGCAGCAAGTGCTGTGAGGACATCTCTTTTGTATTTAATCATAGAATTTTAGCTATAATATTGCTGTTTCCTTCTCTCACCAGAAGCTTTGAAATATGAACATGACCACTTAGTTAAGCATCTCTAAACATGACCATCAAGTCAAGCAATTTTTTTTAATTGCCCCAAGAACCAAACATGACAGTGTTTCAGAAATGAAAGATTTTATTTATGAGATGTTTGTACTAACCGCATCCCAAATTCTTACATTTTAAATGTGTCGACAACATTTATCAAGCTGTTTCCCTGTGCAAATTCACCATTTTACTGTGCTGTTGGCTGTGAACTAGCCAAGCACAAACACTGAAACGGGACATAATAATAACTTAAAGCCAAAAAAAAGAGGAGAAAAAAAACCCTCAAGAGCAAAGAAAGCTGTGACACCAACAGCACAGACATCACAAGTTATTCCCATAGTTGTAATAATAAAGCATTACTTCGCATTACTTGAAATACGCTAACCCACATGGCAAATCCGTATTCCTACTCAACAAAAACTTTACTGAAATAGATGAGAGTTAATCTGCTTGTGCTTCTTGACAAATGGCATTTCCTACAGCTGACGATTGTTAAAAGCACTTGATAACACTGTGCAAACCCTGGCATTGTTGTACACAGAAAGCCTCGGCTGTTTCCTATGACTGTATATTTATAATTATATTTTCATTAAACTGAATAGTCTGTCAGCGTCTGATTTCACAAGTCACTTTCATATTGCCGCTGAAAATTTCCTAAACCAGTACCTAGGAATGACATGCAAAGTCAAAAGACAAATGCCTCATCAACTGTCAGTAATTTCTCCAGCAAGTCTACATTTTAAGGGTGAAGAAGTCATGGAGAGCAAAACAGCAGATCACAAAGGGAGGTTTCCTACTGCTAGCTAGCTGTAACAGAGACTGGCAGGATGTAATTCACCTGTTAATTTTCAGTGTGGCCAGAATAAAGGCAGTTAACAGAGGAAAACAACAAGAGGACTCTTGCAACTAGAATCTGCACCAAATGTCCTTTTGATCAGGGTGAAAAAAAATGTCCACAGACAGACAGGACAGATTTTCAGAGTGGGATGTAAAGGGCAAATCAGTGTTACGGCAGTGCTCACAAACTGGCATGTACGGAAACAGGGTCGTTTTGTGGGCATACAGCTGACAAATTTGCACATATGTTTTATAACTATCATGGAGTTGAGAATGGGAAACCTGGAAGTGTAAATTTGAATTAACTGCTTAAAGTACCAGGACAACTCAACTCTCATTTTTCTCCAGTGAGGGGAGTTTTCTTTTGCATTTAAATAGCATCAATTCAACTTAAGTGTATTTTACCTGAGCATGACCTAAAGACCTAAAGCTGTTGTTAATTCAGATACATTTTCCTCTTTGTACTTCATAGATAAGCTGCTAGAAAATTTTTACTGCGTTTGTACATTTGCTGCTTTCACTGCTCCCAAGTGGAAGTGGGACGATGTTTGGTAAAATGACATTATACATACTGTGTGGGTTACAGTGCAGCCAGTACACATTAGGGTAGATTTAAGGCCTTATCAGACAAGCTGTGGTTGAGGCTGAAGATGATTTGAGTGAAGTTATTGTTTATATTTTAAACCCAGATCAGTTCACAGAAGTGTCTTTCTTCACTAAACTGAGAAAATGGTTATCTGGATGGGGGGCAGAGGGGAGAAAAGAATGCAGAGTGTTTGGCTGGAGACATTTCATTTGCCTCTTTGGCAGCTGGAACAGTCTGCCTGGCTGTGGTCCTACTTAAAATAATAGCTATAATTTATAGTTAATATTTTAAATAAATGTGGTGGAAGTTTGCTTTAGATTATCTCAATACCATGGCATGAAACTGTCTCTGTTTCCTGTTAAAAACATTAACTCTTAAGTGATATTCTAAACAAGTAACAAAATTGATCTTCAGGCTGTAAGTCGATGGAGACATAGGATATGCACTGTGTTTTGTACAGTATCTAGTATGACAGTTTTTCTCCCAGACAGAAGCTTCTATGCATAATTACAAAATAAACAATAATGTTTGCAATTTCTTCTCTCCTCTTTCATGGCCTGATCTCATGTTAAAATTACTGAGGTGAGGGGAAAGGCAAGCTATTATCTCATTTTCCTTACAATAATTGAAAACATCTTTTATTTCCCTCGCTTTACCTTAAATAACACAAAATTAAAGTTTTTCACACTTTTCCCCTCCCTGTCTCCTAGGAAACTGATCTCATGACCTTTAACATCTCAATGCACCGCTCTTGGTGGCGGGAACATGGGCCTGGCTGCATACGAAGAGTGGTACGTCCTTCTGCCCCTGGCATCCTAGAGGATTACTCCTATGTCTCCGTGACAGGCTGCATAATTGATTTCCAGTACCTAGAGGTCATTCACAGCGCTATCCAAATACTCCTCTCCGTAAGTTCCAGTTTCTTTTTGTACTTGGATTCTGGCAGTCCTTTTGCATGCAGACTGCTGCTGTTGGCTGTCTCTGTCCTAAAAGGGGGATGTAGTAGTTGATGAATAGCAGCACAGATTTTTAATTGTATTTTGAATTAGAGAATGATGTTCATGTTATTAAAATGTGCCCATGTCTTTTCTTTCCTTATATCTTATACAGCTTACAGGCATAGTCCCCCAGTCTGGCCTTTGCGGGGATAGGTGAAAATAAACTCAAGTTTTTGGCTCTCATTCATTGAGACATGTACTTGTCCGAAATCAATTTGCCTAAAACTTTCCAAAGTTCACAATTAATGACAGTATTTATTCAGCCTTGAATGTAAATATATTTTACATGATACATGACTAAGTTTCTTCCCAAAGTGAGATGTGGATGTAACAGTTGAAAAAGATCAGAGAAGTATTAGGAATTGAAGTACTCATTTATATTTAACCATATTATTTGTTCTTTCCTGGTATTCTGCATTATCAGAATACTCTACCTCTGTGATCCACATTTTGCAGTTGCAATATCAGTCAAAAACTGCAAATACAAGAAGTCATTATGAAAAGTCTGCAGTGCAGGGAAGCTCTGGGGCTGGATAAGTTGTTTTGGGAGCAACAGCCCAGTCTTGGCCACAGACTTTCCTCACTCTGATGGCTGCTTCTGCTTGTGTTTAAAGGGTTGTTTGTCATGAACTGTGTGTGAACTTGTATAAGTGGTGGATCTTTCTCTACATAGCTGTGTGTAGTACACAGCAACCAGCCCACCTCAAGTGGGTGCGCATAGGTCTGATACACCCCAGATGTCCAGACCTATTCTGAGAACATAAATGCTCATGGCTCTTGGTCCTAACCGTGGCCACCAGTGCTTGTCAGACAGAGGAAGAGATTCAGTCTGCAGCCCGCACCTACTAGTCAAGTGAACTCACTGGTCCGAGCCACAATAAAGGCTGCATATTCCTGGTCTATTCACTACTTCAGGCTGTTTTACTAACTGACCAGTAAATAACTGCTGCTATCAGAGTAAAAGGGATCTGCAGGATAGATATCACTCATTAGTTTAACATTATTTTCAAATTTTAGATTTACATTTTTTCAAGATAAGGACATTTCTCCTTTGAAAGAAAAATATCAGTGTATATGGTTACATCTATCATCTTGTCCAGCTGTCTAGAATAAAGTAGTCTAAAAGTGCAAGATAATTTCTCTGCATTACTAAATGCCTTTTGTAAGATGTTAAGTGCTTTTTCCTTGCCATTGCTTTTAAACAAAATTTGATAAACTTAAATCTTACAGCAGTGATTAATGAAATTCCACTTGACAATCCAGGTCTGAATTAGTGCTCTTGGTTAGCACACCGGTGACATCACATGCACCTACACAAACCATTTGTCTGCTCCTGGTCTATCAGCTTCTCAGGCACCAGAACATCACAAGCACCTACACAAACCTGCTCCTGACTGTCATTCAGTCAGACAGCAAAGTCAGGATCTTTTCCAGTGAGGACAAAATCACTTCTCTTGAGATCCAGTCCTGTGTATATCAACATGCATTATAATGTTTCTGTGAAAGCAGGCCTTGCAGAAGAATTTTGCACACTACATCTGGAAATCTTAACTGAATGCAACTTCCTTACTCTTGTGGGGGCCTGTACTCACAGCAGGTTGCTTCTCCCCGAGCTCTTCATTTGCCGCAAATTCCCCTCGCAGTGCGGAGTCATTCAGCTGCTTCAGTGAGCCTGTACAAGGGAAACTGAGGTGTGGTTCATTTAAAGAGAGAAAACCATAAATATTTCCAATACTTTCTCACTTCCATAACAAAACAAAACAAAACAAAAAAATCTTCTAGAATTTTTGTGATAATTTAGAGTTCAGTGGAAATGCAGCTGGTTGTTGAAATCAGGAACTGTTTTCTTCTGCACTTATCAGTGCAGTGCATTTCTGGTCAAAATTTATCAAATAACAGGAACACAGTATTATTGTATTAGAATAATACAATAAAAAAATTTAATATGTACAAACTGTACAAACTAAAAGAAATATGAAAATGGACATGTATAAAAATGATGTAATAATTATAAAGCATTGATGTCAAAGGCCTTCCCTTTCTTGTGGAGTGACTGATTGCCTGTAACAATCATAAATAAATTCTGGATACAATTCATTGCAAGTTCAAAATGTGCCACAAACTTACAAGGCTTGACTGTGAATTAAATAGTTGCCAGTTTCAGATACTGCTTTTGACTGATACACACAATGTTCAAATTAAAATCCCATACACAAAGAAGGTTTTCCTCAAGTCTTATTATCTTGCTATCCGATCTGTGACACGTTATGATTAGCGTGAGTCTGTACTTCAGTTTCCATTCTGAATTGTAATTTTGGCTTGTTTAATTTAGTGTCACACAGGACAGAAGTCACCACCAGATTATCGGACTTGTTGCAGTTTTCTCACATTTTCTGAGTACTGTTGACCTGAGGAAGTTTCCATTCATTTTGGATACATAACTGCTTTCCTAATTGGGGTATGAATTTCAATTGTTAGTTAAAAGGTCATTTAGGTTCTTTTCACAGTACTGAAGAATTGTAGATCAAAAACCCTTCTTTTTTTATTTTCCTAGTAGCTAGTCCTAAAAGTAGCCTATTCTTTTTTGGACCTTACAACCTACTTAATTTTCATAACATTTTTATGTAGCAGTAGTAGCGTAACAAACCATTTTACAGTGTAACAAAAACTTTATTGCCATAACAAATCATTTTATCCTGCTAACCTTTGTCCAAACGACTGGGAAGGTGAGCGCTTCCATTTGGTAGGGAGTTAGAGCCTCTGTAAGAAGAAATCCCTCCAGGGATAAATACTGGATACCTATACTGATATATAACTCACTAGCAGCAGTTCTTCATTTTTGAAAGCTTTTATTGAAATCTTTTTTTTTTTTTTAACTGGTATAAAAATTTTTATATGCACAGAATGTTGCAGCTCTGACTACATTAGAACCTGCTTCAAGGAATAGGCTTGACAGTCATTTAATTCTAACACAGTAAGACTATTTTTGTATTTGTTTTATAGTTGTTTCTAAAAAAAGGTAGCTTTGTATGTCATCCTGATCCTGAGTGGCTGTTGTAGTGATTGGGAATTGAGGATATTAAGCATTTCTTTAAATTGGGGAAAAACCAAGAGAAATATGAGTGGGATGCAATTGATAGTAAATAAGAAATATACTTAAATTGTGTGTTTAAAATCTACATTTATTAGATTCATAGGGCATATTGCAGTCAAAATGGTGACAGTTTAGCAACCTTGAGAAAGGCTGTCATACAGTCTTTTTTGTTATTTGAAAATAGATAATGCGTGCTGAGAATGTTAAATGACAGGTAGACACTGGTTATAATAACCTGAGATTTATAAAGTTAAGTGATTGCAGAGAGTTTTCTATTAGACCCTGAACCTAATATCATAGTAGGCTACAGTGGCAAGCAGAGACCTCCCCAAGCTAGGGTTCACCGCAATAGCTCTGGAATTAGCAGTTGTATAACTTCATCAGTGCTGAAAAAGCAAAATTTGGCAGACAGGCTGACACAACTCAACTGCTTCTGGGGATGGGAGCTACTGTCTTCTCACAACATTTCATTGCAGAAGGTGTGGTAGACTGTCTGTCTGGGTCTCATCAGAGAGCCATTCCTGAAATGTGCAACAAGGAAGGAAGGAAGGAAGGAAGGAAGGAAGGAAGGAAGGAAGGAAGGAAGGAAGGAAGGAAATAAAAAACTTTCAAGGCATGTTGGTGCTGACAAAAGGAATGGTATTTTGAAGAAAAGCACTGGTTTACTTAGCAGAGGTCCATCTGTTGCCTCTAATAACTGTCAATCAGTAAAATGAGGAACACTCACAGAAAAAACACTGCTGGAGAGTCACTTGGTTTTCACTACAGTGTAAATCCAGGCAAAGTTGCGGTATAGAGAGAATAAGAGTACTGAATCTTTTCCATAGTGGAGTTAAAAACAGTGAACATACCTGCCTAAAGTCATCAGGTATAATACTTATCAATGGGGAATAACTTATCAGTAACACTACTAAGCACAAAACATAGCCAGAAAAATGTGTTACTTCCTACAGAATATAATTAAGTCGTAATATCACAAGTATAAGAAAAAATACTCCTGGCACCCAGCTAGGAGTTGGATACTGTGGTCACTGTGAGTCCGAATGATTCTCCTGCAGGAACTGGGTATTGAGGCCAAATGGCTCACAACAGCTCACATCTCCATTAATGGTCTCAGCCTCCGAAACAGGCTAGTGTGTTCAAGTCACTCACTAGGAATAATCCCTGGGATTGTTCTCCAGACCAAAACTATGCCTGGGAACTGTGTTGGGAGAGTAGTGGCTGGAACAGGCCAAACTCATGCCCATGTAGCAGCACAGGTGATGTCGTGCCAGGAACACTCCCAGGCATGTGGGAATTCCCTCCTACTGATGCAGCTGTAGTGAGCAAATATCCAGCTGCAATTTGTTCTTCAGAGTGGACTGAGGCAGGAGCTGGCAGGAATGGCCTGTTTAGCTAGAGGAGTGTAGAAGTCACTGATTTATACCAACATTTTATTTTTTAAATCTTTAACAAAGAAACTTATCCCCTACTTTTGTGACATGGTAGAGAAAGATATGTTTTCACATGACATCTAGTGGTTACAATGACATTTATGACAGTACATAATGTCAGGCAAGCAATATTGGACTAATCTCATGAATTGTTATTAATATTCCCTTTTGTGGTGAGCTAACTCCACTGGTGATGAAACTAGAGATGGTGATTTTCCATTCAGGGGCATTCTGTCCTTTTAAGTTCATCTACCATTCTCATGTGAGAAAGCGTCAGCACCTCCAGCCCCAAATTAAGCAACATACATCTGTCTCATGTTTGTTGTTCTCCTGCCGTCTCCCCAGATCGAGAATGGGGCATGGAGCTGGCACTCTGTGTGGATATGGATTGAGTTTCTGTGCTGTTTCTGAATAATATTTCACTCTTGAGCATGTACAGACAGAAAAGAAAGCTGAAAAATGCTTAAACTTGGGTTATAGATCTGCAAGTCTTGAGATATTCTTTATTTATTGTGGCAATTAATTTCATTTATATTTGGCCTCATTCTAGCCTCCAAGAAATGTCTGTCTTTTGTGTAAATGGTGAAGATACTATCTGAAGTAGTGGGGCTGCTGACCATAGTATTAGTCTAAAACTCTTTCTATGGTGCTCTAGAGACCATTGGGGCCAAAATCATTAAAGTTTGAAGGTAGAGAAGTTGGTCTTCTTCAGTATTGGTTGCCTTGGTCAGAAGCCTGCATTCACTCTGCTACAGGAACGCATCCAGTATGGGTACAGCAGTGTGACACTGTGGAGGCAGCTTGCATCACTGTATAGTAAATTAAAGGTGGATGACTTCATATCTGGGTATATCTAACTATGGGTCTGCAAGCAAGAGATGACAAAATCAGGTGTAAATGATCACTGTCTTCCAGGATTTGAGTTAAACAACAAGAGTATATAAAACATAGTCACTAAAATACATATCCTGAGAAGATGTCTTCTCAGTGCACCTTACAGTTCCTGAATCTATAAATAGTGTATAATTTCCATGTATACATGTCCAGATGGCTTTTGAGTATCTCCAAAGAGAGAGACTCCACAACCCATCTAAGCAACCAGACAGTACCAGTGCTCAGTCACCCTCACAGTAAATAAGTGTTTCCTGATATTTCCTGTGTTTGAGTTTGTTCCCATTGCCTCTGGTCCTGTCACTGGGCACCATTGAAGAGTCTGGCTCCATTCTCTTTGTACCTTCCCTTCAGGTGTTGATAAGACCCACCCCTGAGCTTTCTCTTCACCAGGCTGAACAGCCCCAACTCTCAACCTTTCCTCATGTGAGAGATGCTCCAGTCCCTTAATCATCCTGTGGCCCTTGTCTGGACTCTCTCCAGTTTGTCCATGTTTGTCTGGTACTGGGGAGCCCAGAACCAGACACAATACTCCAGGTGTGGTCTCACCAACACTGAGCAGAGCAACATGACCACCCTCCTTGACCTGCTGACAATATTTTGTCTAATGCAGCCCAGTATAGCATTCACCTTCTTTGTGGCAAGGGCACATTGCTGACTCATGTTCAATGCAGTGTCCACCAGGACCCTCAAGTACTTCTCTGGGAAGCTGCTTTCCAGCTGGGAGGTCCCAGCATCTACTGATGTATGGGGTTGTTCTTCCCCAGGTGCAGGACTTTGCGCTTCCCTTGTTGAACTTCATGAGGCATGTTATGCTAAAAAAAAAAATATTTCTAGCTCTTACCTCACTTTCTGTAAAAATAGTATTTACCTGTCCAAAAGATTCATAATTATTGATGTAAATTCATGCTGAATGCTTAAAAAAGTCTAATCATTGATATTCTTAGACTTGACATCCTTACATTTGCAGGTTCTCCTGTTCTAATTAACCCAGTAGGATGATTTCAAATATTTTGAATTTTTGTTGCTATTATGATGATTCATAATAATGCAATCATGCCTGTCATAAAGTCATTAGTTTCTCTTCTTTTTTGAGGAATTAATTTCTCTTACTTTCTCCTCACAAGTCTGATGTCTTACATGTGTGTTTTTCTCCCCAGAACATACAGCATCACTTAGACAAGGAAATTAAAAATAATGTGATCTGATTACATTATTTTTGGATATCTGTCACCAGTCAGTACCTCATACTGAGTCCATGCAATTGCTGCACTGTCGTGATTTAATCCCAGCCAGCAACTAATCCACACACAGCCACTCACTCACTCACTCCCCCCCAGTGGGATGGGGGAGAGAATTGGAAGAGTAACAGTGAGAAAACTTGTGGGTTGAGATCAAGACAGTTTAATAGGCAAAGCAGAAGCCACCCATTCAAGCGAAGCAAAACCAGGAATTCATTCACCACTTCCCATGAGCAGGCAGGAGTTCAGCCATCTCCAGGGAAGCAGGGCTCTATCACACATAACAGTTACTTGGGAAGACGAACATCATCACTCCAAACTTCCCACACACACACCTTCTTCTTCCCCCCAGCTTTATATGCTGAGTCTGACATTGTATGGTGTGGGATATCCCTTTGGTCAGTTGGGGTCAGCTGTCCTGTGTTCCTTCCCAGCTTCTTGTGCACCCCCAGCCTACTGACTGGTGGGGTGAGAAGCAGAAAAGGCCTTGACTCTCTGTAAGCACTCATCAGCAGTGACTCAAACATCCCTGTGCTATCAACACTGTTTCCAGCACAAATCTGAAACATAGCGCCATACTAGCTACTGTGAAGAAAATTAACTCTGTCCCAGCCAAAACCAGTAGACACACTTTGTGAATTATTTCTGCCCTGCTGTCTTCAAAGAATCTGCCAAATGTTGATTATTTAATAATAAAATAAATTATGACATTTGATAGACTTAAATGCTTTTTTCATGAGAAAAAGATAGAATCTATTCTACTATTCAACTATATTTAGCACAACAGACATTCAAATGGAGTTTATGAGTCCCACATAAATAATTAACCAAGGGAAATGTGACTATTGAGCTATAGAGAGACTAAGATCAGGGGCAGTGCTGGAGTGACTTAATGAAGTTCAGATCATTGACCAAGCTTTTACTACTAAGCCGTAATTTTAATCCTTTTTGGGTTAATTTAGATGCCTCTATTCCTATTGTTAATATTGCCTTCTCTATGCCATTTGAAAAGCTCTGAGAACTTCTCTGAAAGAGGTTGCTGAGCAGCTTTTGCTCCTCCCTTGAGGCAGCCAGAGCTGCAGTTCGGTTCTTATTCGTTTAAATGTAACAAAAGGACTAATAATATCAACATATGATGTGGTTCCTCCAGGGCACAGCAGCATCCCCTTTTTTCCTATTAGTTATGGCCCTGCTATTTTTGTAATTGGACAGATAAGGATGCTAGGAAGCACATCATGTCTCTTTTCTCCAAAGAAAATCCCTGTAGGGGCTGACACCAGCACTCAGCCAAGGTTCCTTGCTCTCTTTCCATTTCCTCAAGTGATGTGTGATTGATTAAGAAAGCTGGGTAACATCAGCATGTGATAGAAAAACATGAGGTAATTTATTATTAAAGGCTACAGGAATGGTACATAAGTAAAATATAGTTGTCCTGAAGGTATTATGTCTTTTCTTGAATTTTTCTTGCAACTTTTTCACCTTTTTTGTTTAGGGAACAGTTAACATGTCTTCTTCTCCGTATAAACAATGGCACAAATGGCATGGAAAATTACCTTTGCATTGTTTGCATACCTGAACTTCAACATTACTCCAAAGAGGGTGTGAAAGATACACCTGTTCTTCATCATCATCATCATAGCTAGAAACACTTGTCTCTTAGCCATGTGAATAGCCAGCGGTGCACTGTTAGCTTCATTAGTAAATTTAGAGTGATCACCAGATTATTAAAACTCAGAAGACCATTTTCAGCCTGAGCAACATTACAAAGGAGCTTTCAGTCTTTGGAATAGACTGCAGAGAAAATGACCTGTGCAAATGGCCTTTGAAGTTACCCCCAATTCTTTGTAGTGGTTGCCTTATCGCATTTTTATGGCAATCTGTGCTTTGTGCAGTTTTTCCAATGTTCATAGTATTAATCAGGGATGCATACAGCCCTTTGCCAATTTCAAGATTTCAGTGTTAAAAAAATGTAACCAAGAGAAACAAAATTAGTGAGAGACTGTATCTTGCACCTACATTCTAGAAATGACCTTGTCCCTTCTCATTAGATTTATTTAGACCCCATTATGCATGGTAGTGCATAGGTACTAAAATACACATGTTTCTCTAATTACCAGTCTGGGTCAATAAAGCTGCTATACGAGACAGAATCAGGAAAAATCTGTGGTTTTTCCATCTCAGCTGTCCTTTCCAGGGGCATCTGTTTTTCCAAGCAGCTCATTTGAAAGCAACTGAAACCACTGATATTGTAGTTATTTGCATGCTCATTTATTCATTAACTCTTATGATACGGATTTGTGAAAAAGAGTTATGCAACTTCTGCGGCAAAGATACTAAAGGTGGGGGGATAGGGGACAGCAATTTAAGCACTCGCAGTGTAGTAATGCCTTCACCTTGTCAACTAATCGATATGAAAACTAAATTATTCTAGACATTTTGCAGCACTTGATATAGATTGGTTTTCCATTTTACATGAAAATTACTATGGCGTTTTTTCAATATTATACAAAAAATTCAATGAAATTGTGTGCAGGTATTATGAAACATTTACATGAAAAATATTTAGAGCAAAAGTAAAAGTCAATTGCTTATTTTAATTTTTTCAGAGTTCATTAATATTTCAATAACAATTATGCAGAAACACTGGAAGTAAATATAATTTTTTTTCCTCTTCAACTTTTGCCCCAAATTACCTCCCCCAGGGCAGAACTAGTATAATAGAACATATGTCTGCTACTTAGTCACTGTAACTCTCAGCTAGATACTTTCATTGATATCCATTTCCAGTATTTTCAAGTTAACCTGAACTGACACTGAACAGGGAACTTCAGCAGCCCACTCCACAGTAAATTTTGTGGTTGCTGATTCCAATACAAGGTACCATCTCCACAAATAAGCAGGAGAGGTAGTAGAAGAGGTAAAGACATGTTAAAGTGCCTCAGCAAACTTTCATGCCAACATGATATCTTTAGAGCCGTGCGGAATGCTGAATGGTGCATTAGGAATTTGGAAATTATAAGAGAAAGTGGAAAGTGTAACAAAGATTAGCAATTTAAAGAGCAAGAAAATCCAAGATTTTTTCATTTAGAAAAATTGAAGCAGTATTTCCTTTGTACTTTAGGGATATTTTGTTCACTATACTGTCTGAAGCTGTTAACTGTTCGATGGGCTACTGAGACAACAAAGATCATGGAAATTCAGAAAGCTAGAGCACAGTGCACAAATATCCAAAGGATATTTGTTTTCATGCCTCTCAGGACACTCCTGAGCTTTCAGCAACCACTGTGGCAATCAGTGCAAGACAGTTTCCTCAGAAGGTAGAATCAAATTCATGCCTTTCTGCCAAGCTGCAATTCAGAGCAAATAGCTCTGCTCTGCCTCCAACAGTTTGCTGCATCAGGTCTGCTCCAGTTGCAGAGTTGATAAACCAACCAAGGAAATGAACTCCTTCTCTAGGCTAAGTGTTCGCATGGTGATTGACAGCTCTGGCTGAATAGGCTTGACTTTGTTGTGGATTTTTTTATTTCTACAATACACAATTCTAATTGATTTTTACATGCAGATGTGCTTTTAAGTAATGAAAAGATATTTTACTAAAAGAGTCTGATTCCTTAGTCTGCGTCTGCACGTATAGTGTAAAGGACAGGGGCAAGCCTCATGCTACAACCTCACAGATCCTAACAGCAATAGATCTGTGCTCACTCATACTCGTCAGAATGATTCCTTCTGCATATCATAGTTGTTAACCATGTGACCAGACTTTTTTATACAGGGGAAAACCATTCACTGATTAAAAGTCGTCTCTGTGTGAGCTTCCACTGACAGGACATTTTTCTTTTAATCATCTACTGAATTCACAGCCTAGCTCTTCCATTAAAATTTGTTGCCTGAATGTGACCTGACTGCAGAAAGAATTATTTTTTTCTCAACTGCAGTCCCCGATGATTTGCAGTGCTCTCTGTTTTGTCCTAGGGAAATATGAGAAGCCAGAGCAAGGATTTCGGTAAACAAGCAGTGACACAGCTCATACTACTTAAGCTTTGAGGGAATGATTTGGTTTTTACCAAGGAAGAAATTCAAAGTGCATGTGTGCTCCTCTCAGAACAACTCACAGAAAGACAGACAAAGTTTTCTGGGAAAATATGTTTGATTTAGGAAGATTGCAGTCCAGAATAGTTTTTAAAGGCCCGTGTTCTGTAAATTCTTCCTACATAAGCTTTTATATTTAACATTTCTGAACTAAATGCTGCAGTCTATCTGCGTATCTTTTGATTGTTCTTAGTTCACTGTCTAGTATTGCAGAAACTGTTGTAAAACTGCTTTTAACTGTTTCTTTTATATTTCTGCAAAGAGGAGCAGGGAACCCCACCAACAGGTGCACAGTCGAGCATGGGGTGTACTTCCCTGGCACCCGCTTAGGGGACTGCTTTGGAAACAGGGTACAGAATCACAGAATCATCTAGGTTGGAAAAGACCTTGAAGTTCATCATCTAGACTAACCATTAACCTAACCATTAACCTAACAGTGGACTCCTTATGGGGCTGTTCCATCCTTAGCTGCAAATATCAGCTTAGCTCTTTATGTCTCGACCTTTTAAGGTGCTGGGCATGAAAACAGCCCAATTCGTGCAAAATTCTCTGACACAGCATGTAGGGGAAGGCACCAAGCTAAAGCAGTGATTCCAGAATTGTTCTGGTTCAGAGCCTGCCAGAGTAGATGGCTGCCACAAGACTCTTCATTCACAGGTTAGGTGTGTGTGTAGCTGTGTGGAGGAGGAAAGAAAGGAGGTATTCTATCCCACAAGACTCATTCACACAAGTAACAGAGAGCAGAGTTTGGGTGAAATATAAGAGAGACTAATAAAAAGTTTATACATGAATACAATCAAGATACATGTTAAGTACCTAAGAAGTGATGCTTTACAATATCACAGCAGTAATTTATGTAGAGTTGCCTGATGAACTCACCTTGTTTTCAGTGATTGCCAGGCTTGTCTAAGAGAATAAGGACTTCTAATACACTTTTATAGAACAAAAGAAATGAGTCTTATGTCATGGAAAGAAAACCGACAAACAGGTGAGAAGGATGGATGTTAAGGTTGTGACTAGCAATAAGTATATCTAAAGATTTTTGTGTTCTCTGAAGGTCCAGAATGGATAGGGATTGAGTGAAATGGATACTTGAGGCATTTCTTTGCTGTGGTTTGATTATAATTTGTACAGGTGAGATTGTTAGTTGTCTTGAAAGGGAGACTGATGTGAATTACTTTCAGCTTGTAAGTTTTGTCTGGTGTCAGTAAGTATTCTGAGAGAACAAAATCACCTTAAAGCAGAAGGCTGAAAAGCAAATTTCATTTCTTCTCATCCTTGTATATTATGTAGAAGGCTTCAGTTGAAACAGTTGCCCACATGGAAGGACAAAAACTATGAATAATAGTGTTACTCCATAATTCTGAGGTTAATCTGAAGAAAAATCAGGTGTTACAAAAGACATCTACTAGACTTGAATCTATGATACAGGTAAAGATTTTTCAAGAAATGATGTGGAACTTTTCTAGCTTAAGTTTCCATTACCTCCTATGTAAATTCCTTCTGTGTAGAGTAATTGCTAATCATTGTGAATGACAGTAAAAAGTGGTGGATAATTAAACAGCCTCTTAAAAGAACATGATAATTTCCATTTTTATTTATGATTAGTTTAATTTATTTTTATCTTGTTTATTAACTTAAAATGCACCTGATATATTCACATACGTACATATATAGAGATTCAAATAAATAATTGAAATATAAAGATCAACAGAGAAAACTAAAGCTACATTCTGGTCCCATACCCGATAGCTTGAGTGTTTATTCATATAGTACACTGGTTTTCAGAAATAGTTTTCAAGAGTGAAATCCTGAATAGTGGATATTTGAAATAGCCCCTCAATCACCTGTAGTCTTTTCTTAACAATTTTGTCTTCCTGGCAGCTCTCATTACTAACAGCCAGGGATTGCCAAGTTCCCCCTCTCTGGATACTGATTTTTTACTCAGGCAAGCAGGAATGAACTGGAAAGACCCACGTGTTTCTTTATTCCTTTTCCTCCCTTTCCTCTTCCTGGGACATTGATTTCACTGGTAACATTACATGAAGGTGCTCTCTAAACCAGCCCAAAGAGGAGCAGTAGCTTTGTATGAACTGGGCTGCAAGCTTTGCATTTCTTTTACTTCTCGACTTTTATTTCCTTATTTTCTCTACCGCTTGTGCAGTGAGATCTGTCTTAACTTTAAAGAAAGTCATCTGTTCCTTCACTGCCATGAGTCTGTCATTGCTTCAGGTAGCTGAAATCAATTTTCTAAACATTTTGTTATGGGTACAAATGACCAGGAGTGGGAGTGCGTTATGAGAAGCCATGCTATACTGGGGTTTCCCACCACTGACCTCACACTTAAGAGGCTGTGCTAGAAAGAGGATCTGTATTTTCTGATTCTGCTGTTCATTTCTGCCTTCTTTTGCATGTGTTTATCTTGTTTTGTCTGAAGAGTCTAGCTTAGACTTCCTTAGCAATAACAGCTGCCCCAGACCATTTCACCTAACTTGCTTTAGAAAGCAACTTTAATGCTATTCCATAAATTTTCAAATAGTGAAGGGGATTACTTCATTAAAAAAAAATGATCCCTTTCCCACTCAAAATTCAGAAGAGCATCTGGGACTATGAATGCGTCATGTCCCATAGTCATTCACCCATCCCTCCACAGGGCCTCTCTAGCCTAGACACGTGGTGGGGCAGGGAGGTGGCACTGTCATGAGATTTGCCATGGGCGCCCCATATGCCACACGTTCGTGTGTTCCGTGAGGGCAGCTTGACCTGCTGCATTAATGCTTACTTCTTCACTCTCTCCTGGTCAAACCTGAGGGAAAGAAATAGAGGATTTTTCTTTTTTTTTAAGTCAAATTCTTCCTTAGTATCTTACATATCAAATGTTTTGACAGTTTGCATTGCTAACTCGGTACTAAAAAAGATATACAAAGAGATACAGTGAAAAATATGGTAATCTTAATATGATGCAAAACCCCAATTCACACATTTTACAATTATGAGCAAAGATTTTATTAACATCTTACCCCTTCTTAGGTTCAAAATACTTTTTCTATCCACGTGGCCAAATTTACAGGCACTATTTAATGCTCAGTTCCTCACATCCACAAGACTTGAGAATGATTTTGAAACCAGCCCCCTAACCTTGTTTCTATCAGCCCAAGACACAGCAACAGTTCTTGTGTAGGAGAATAGCAACCCAGGATCAATATTACTTGTCCGAAGACGACTTTATGAATGTTTGTTGTCACTATTTGCACTTTTTTTTTTTTGTGGGAAGGGGAGATTTTAAATAATATTTGCGGGTTTGAAGTCTCTGGCTTTCTCCACATTTTTTGTCGTTTTTATCAATTATTTTTCTTTTGTTAAAACTATCAATGAACTCTTTCTTTGGTACTTTATTTGCTTAAAAGCTTGTAAGAACAACAGTCTATGATAGATTAAATTGTTCTATCACTTTGATCCAGAACTAGGCCAAACAAATCTACTACAATTGAAAATAAAATATTTATCTGCATGAACTACATCGTCATGTAGTCAGCCAAGTATAGTCAAATATAATCAGCCAAATTCAGCAGACTTTTGAAGCTTCCCCTATATTCTGGAAAGCATAGAGTTTAGTGTCCATGTGAGTACAAAATGAACCATCATTCATGACTAAAACCAATCTATAGAAGAAAAATCTTTGTGCTTCATTTGTTATTTTTAGAGAGTGATGGAAGCCACATTTCATTCATTTTCAGACCCAAACCACAGCCGCACTTAAACACATTTCAGTCTTCAGTACTGAAAGTCTTGTTACCTGTGCCATCATGTTGTTCCCTGGTAGCATGGACCGTATCTGTGTCATGCTACCAATATTTAGCAAGTGATACAATACAATCATTTATCAATATAAAATCTTTGAGGGGCCCTTCCAGCTGGAAAGCTTAATATATATAATACAATTATCTAATTTAGGTACTGTCTTGAGAAATTTTCCTATCACAATATTCTTTTTGGCCTTCACTATTTTATTTTCTTGTGCAAATCCTACAAAAATGTTGTAAAGATGGACCTTAATCAGGGCTTGTTCTACCAGACAGTTTGTCTGCTTTTCCTAATCATGGGAATTTTTCCAATGTGACTAGAATACTAATAAAAATTATATTGATACAGTATATTGTGTGATTATCTTAATATTATCGTATGATACTGAATTGATAATTGTAATAACTCTCCCTAGCAATCTTACTTAACTATAATATGATCCAAGTAATTAGACTACAAGGAAAAAGCACAAAAGGATATTTTTAATCTTCTCATTTTTCCTCAGTCAGCTAAAATGGAGTATGAAAGTCATAAAAAGAGCAGTTCACCATTCCTCTCCAGTGCTCTGCTTTCTGTCTGTATTGGTTGTACTTATTAGCAGGATGTCCTCGTGTTGCCAACACTCTTGGTGTACATTGAAGAATGTCAATAGCCCTGTCTCCACCAATGAACCCAACAGGTCCAGAAAATTAATTTGAGCATTATCCTGTTCACACCCATTGTGTGTGAACATTAGCATCATGGTTTTGACTGTGTTGACCACCAGTGGTGGGCACAGTGAAGGTCAGGAACTATGTCTATGAGCCAGAGCAATGAACCTACCCTGTCTGAGCTGTGCAGGGGGAGGACATAGGTGCCAAGGTGTGAGCCATGCCAGCTACACCACTTACCCTGGGGTGTCTGGGATTGTGCTTTGGTTCATTTTATTTACTCCTGCCATATAGCCCATGGAAGCAAGATAGCTGTGGAGTTTCTTTTCTTGAGTTTTCCATGATTCACTGTCAAAAATGGGACATTTCCATGATGTTTGTGCTTGATGCAGTTACAAAAATTGTTCAGGGTTTGGTTTTGTCTACTTTTTTCTTGTTCCCCTGTTTTCCACAATGCCTGTCCAGTTTTCATCGGTATGGGGAAGCTGCATTGGCCACTTAGGAGATTACACATAGCCTCACATTAATGAGAATTCATACTTCACCTTCAGGACTTGCTGAGGAAATATACTCAATTTCACAGGAACGTGACTGCTTGGTACCATGGCAGTTTATTATTTCATACAAACACACTCTTCTACTCCTATACCAAATGTGATGGGGTGTCCAATTTACTCTTATAGTAGAGTGCCTGAAAGAGTTAGGTGTTTGCTTTTGGAAAGTCTTCTTAATTTACTAATTTGTGAATTTTGTCCCCAGACAGCGAAGATGAGACTCCATGGGAGGCCTATAGACAAAAAGCATAAATAATGTTGAAATCTCCCAGAGACTTGTTTTTTCATGATGCTATATTGGCAGAGTCTCACACCTCCAGGCTAAGAATATTTTATAGCCACTGGTGTTTTCTCTTTTGGTCTGTTAGTTTCACTCTAGAGGTGCTGCTTGAAAATAGCTGATCAGGGATTTTTCTTTTTCATAGGGGAGTCATTCGTTTTTATTAAAATACTGGAAACTAACACCACTAAAACACACCAACTTTTTCACCAGAAATAATTCCAGTGAAATAAATGGAAATACACGGTTGTAAAGCTGATGCAAGTGAAAAATAAGCCCCTAGGTGCTCATCGATAAAGAATTTATGTAAGAAACAATGAATAAGGAGAAGATTGCCTAGACCTTGCAGTTTCCAGGACTTTCACATATTTCCTAGCAGTGTTATTGAACCTAGGGCGCTCATTACAATAAATAGCATGTTTCTAGACACTCATTTCTTTCTAGGGCTTTACAGAAGGGATGGAAGGTGTATTACCTCTGGTGAGAAGGAATACATCCACACATTTTTTAATAGGGTGTCTGATTTCATGAAAGACCAAAGAAGCATCACCATGATACATTTATTTCTAACTACTAACCACTGCATATCAAAACATCTGAGGGAATAATGTCATCTAAAAAAAGGCTTTATTTACTTAAAGCTGTCCTAACTTGCATTTATTTTTGTGTTTGAAATGCTTTGAACAGAAATGACATTGAAAAGCACTTGATGTATAAACCCTTCCAAACCAACTGCTTCATATTAATATTCCCTACCTCTTTCCGGGGTGAAGAGTCTTTCAGTGGTAGATGTCCGCGTGGGGATTATATATTTTGGGGTCTCCTTCAGAGCCTGAACAGAGATTCAAGACTTGAGAGAGGGATTGCAGAGAGCTGGCACATGAAGAGGCACCAGAATTCTCTGCTTCCTGTCACCTGGGAAGTTTTACCAGTGAATGAAGGAATTTTGCAATTGCAGACATTTCTCTCTGAGCAAGCCACCCCAGGCACCACACCAGCCCGTGGATCCTGCAGCCGGGTGATAAGAAAGCTGGGGACACACTACCTGCTTCTAGACTAATTTTTCAGGTTTAGGGACTAGAACAGGCAAAAATGTCCTGCAACTAGGGGTCTGACCTTGCTTTTGTTGACACCTGCATTGCAGGCTGAGTGACAAGGACTGTCACAGGCATCAGAAACAATTACATTCCTCTGGCTGCTCCTGCTTCAACACCAACACCTGCTCCACAGATCAGGGGCCCCCTGATCTACAGAGGAAGAATTTTTGAGCGTGGTGGAGATTGATGACTTCCATCCAGTGAGAAATTGAAGCACTTTATCATGTAAAATAAGGCAAACATACACAGTAAATAGAAATATCCTCAAATGACTTAGGAACTTTGTATATTTCTCTGGTGCAGACAAGCTGGACTTTTGAGGAAGGTTGTACAAGAAGTTTTCAGAAAATAAAGTATGAGCTTTGATTCTGCTTTTACTTGAGCGAAATTTAAAATGCAAACAAAGCAAGTGGGATGTGGGATTATCTGTACAGCTTTGAAGTGGCAGTTGGAGTGCATCCATTCTTATGATCCAACATATTCAAAACAATAAAGATAAAAGTAATGCTTTACATGGAACATCATCTGTGCCTTTAGCATATGCAAAGACTTTGCCTTGAAAAGTTTTGCACATTTCCATGATGAATTAAACCCTTTTTTTGTCAGAATTCCTTTCATTTGAGGAAACAGAGGCTCTTGAGAATGAAAGTGCATCTGCACAGTACAGACTCGCTTTCCCAATCCTTTCATCTCTTATTTTTCAGTTTCTAATTTGTCGCTGAAATCAGCATATCAGTCTCTGGCTCAGATTATGATTTTCTGATAAAAGATAACTTTCAGCAGAAAATAAACCAAATAGTGGGGAACAACCAGAATAAATACAAAAAGACAAGACACATTTAGGTCTGAGCCTGAATGTTTACACCTGTCAGAAATAGCAGATCTTGCCAACTGCCCCAGTTACGAATATGTTAAATTGAAATTCACATCCTACACCTGAGCCATGTTCATTTTTAACATAAAATAGAGTAATAAAAAGCAAATGCAGTATTCCTTTCTTGAATCCGTAGACTTAAGTTGTTTTTTGTGGGTTTGCTCTAGTTTGTGATAGAATTCCCTATCAGGAGAAAAAGATGTACATATATAATATATTGATTTGTCCTTAAAGAATGCATTTATGTGGATATAAACTATGCATTATATAGTTTTGTCCTTGAAGAATACTTGCACTTCTAATCTGTAAAATGCCAGGTCCCTGGACAATTACAGTTCTATATTGCCAAACTCAAATTTTAGGTGCTTCAAGGAGCTCAAGCAGAAATTTAAAAAAGAAAAACGTGTTCTATAATTGTGTTCTGTCAGATAGGCTATATACACACAGGAGCTGGGCTGGTTTACATCAGGATGCATTTGGTTATTCACTACACAATGGACTGAATAATCCTATAAATATTTATGAGTAAACCACAGAGGATTTACTCTTTCTTCCAGCATGTGGAGATTTTATAATGTGCACCATGTTAGTTCAAAGTAAAGCCTAATGTTTTGGTTACTACTTAATACATCTAACAGCATGGCTCTGTATCACATATGCATCCTTTCTAGACAGTTACTCACAGACAATATTTTGGGGTGCAATTCAGGAGGAACTTTTCTGTGACCACCTAATTCTCAAAGCCAATATACATAGCATATGTTGGGGTTGGACAGGATGTAAGGTAGGAGCTGCTTTGTGCTTTGACCTGAGGGAGCGTCAGCTGGGCTCTGTGGATTAGTAGTTTTTAAATGAGTAGTTCAGACTGAGCAGTAATCCTAGTGGAAAGAAATGGAGACAAATTAAAAGACCCAGGAGAATCAAATTATACTTTATTGGTTGGATTTTTACAGGTACAATAACTTTAAGAATACCAACTGCCAACTCAGTGAGCCTTATGGTCTGCAAAGCTGCCCTGTTCCTGAAATGGGTAATTCATTTGGATTCTGATACTATCACATGAACAAGTCTTCTCAGTTCAAATTTAATATTAATATCTTTCAGCTGAGAGCAATTTCCATGCTTCCCTCATCTACCTCTTCCTTGATTCACCTTTAGTCATAAAATAACTGCAATCCACTCTCATTGTAGAGCAAGAAATTTGCTCCCTTCCCGCTTTTCTCTTACCTATCAACTTTAGGACTTTTTTTTTTTTTTTTTTTTTTTTTTTGTCAGTTGCTCAGAACTGAGGGCTAAGTCATTTATGTTCTTGTTTTGACATTTCTCTCTGCTGATGATCAGTCATGTCACGTATGTTCCACTCTGAAGAGTGTACAATGGGCAAATGTCATTAACTCAGGTTTCTGCTCAACCCCAAATCAGGTTCTGTTGAAATCAAAACCTTTAATTTTGAGCCATATAAGCTCGTGCAAGAAAATGAAAGATTAAGATATCCAGAATCTATGGAAACAGAATAACATTTAATGGATAACGTCACAGTTCTTGCAATATTATCCTTAATGCTGATAGCATGCATTTATATTAGTGTTTCATTTATGATGAGAATTGACTTTTACAGCACATCTCTCAGCCATGCCAGCTCACTGTCCTGTGGTTCACATCAGGGAGATATCTCCGAGAACATGAGCTGGATTCCCTCTGCATGAAACTGGACTGGAAGATGAACTCCTGGAGGATATATCAGGCATAAGAGCCCCAAACGGGCATTCAGCTGATGGGATCAGACCAGAGCCAGTCCAAAAGTTAAAGCCACACTAGAACAGAAGAGCGTGGTTTGTGTGTAGTGTGGGTATGAGGTTCTCAGGTCCAACTGTATGGCTGTACAGTTCTGTGCCTGCTGGTCTGCACCACTTGCTACTGTAGACACAACCCTGGTCATCACTGTCATTAAGGTTACCTAGCTTTATAAAATATTTTCCACTAGCATATAATTCTACCAAATTGGAAACATTCTGCCTAAAATTTTCCCTAGTATGCTGATGCCTGAAGCTAACTTAGCTGAACTATCAAAACTTTTCTGCAAATGAGAATGAGATAAAAAGCTTCACCCTGCCAATTAGAAAAAAATGAGGAGACCCTCATTGTAAAACAGGAGTTTGAAGTCTGTGGGGAGGAAGAGATGAAGGAGAGTCCTCTAATGTTCATTGCTTTTGCTGTCTGACTACTCAGAAATCTGGTGGAGTCCTGTTTCAGTAACTTCTCTTAAACATGTCATATTCCTTCTCTGATGATTCTGTTAATGCAGAGTAGGCTCCAGCCCGCAGAGCTGCCTTACACTGTCCCCATAGGTAAGCTGCAACGGCCCAGCAAACCTTTCACTTAGAGCAGCTCCTCCAGGAGTGACCGAAAAGTATTACCTTTTGATCTCATGTTTTTGCTGATGACATGTGAGGAGGTAAGGCAAGCAGGGACCGATAGAGAAGGCAGAAAAGTGATAAAAGGAGAGCAGAAATTCTCCACTTCTAACGTTAGGTGAGCTCTTCAGAGAAGACATATAAGCTGACTCTAAGCAATACGTTCACATCCTATATGGAAGCACAGTTGCATTATCTCTTGTACGCATTTTGATCCATCCTTCACAGTTAGTGTTAGGTACCTTTCCATATCAGTACCTGAACTATCATGCATGCCTAATCTAGCCTGACATTTCTGGGTTAAGTGTTAGCTATACTTAGTGTGTCTGAACTCAAGTGAAAGATCATTACTAATTAAGTACCAATTTTTAAATACCCCAGTTCTCTTAAGTTTATTCTTCTATGCATTTGTGTAGACAGTAATTGACACTGGGCTATTTCATGCCTTCTCATGTTATGACGCACTGCTGTTTACTCTTTTACAAGAAAAAAAAAGGATGCAAACGCTCCGAATAATTTCTAGTTGCTGCTCAGGTGATGTGTACTGTAAAATCAAGGGCAAATTACACTATCTTTATCTTTCTTTTTCCCCTTTTGTAATTCTTTGGTAACTTTTCTCTCATCTGAGTCTGAAAAAAATGCTGAAGATCTTCAGAAGGTGATGAGCACCTCCCAGATCAAACTCTTGATGTAAATGTGTTGGCTGAGTCATTTTGTTTGTACTTGTCCACACAGATAAGCACAATGTTGGTGCTTAGCAAACAGAAACACTATCATCTGCCAATGAGTAAAATAAGGCAGCCCTGGAAGAAGAGTGCTCCGTATATCAGTGGTCAGACTCCTTGAATGCACCACAGCACACGATACCATAAGGTGATTTTTTCCCACTCTTTCCTCTCTGCTTTTCTGTGGTGAGCAATTGCTTAAATGCCGTGCTTAGGCTTTATCCGGTGATAGGCATCTGAAAATAAGGAGTCTGTTTAAGAGAGAGTGGGTAACCACTTTCATCAGTTTGTTTGCCTGATGTTGGGCTAATGTCAAACAGGCACAAGACATGGTCAGTGGTAACCAGAGACTTTTCAGGGTTTCTTCAGGATAATTTAGTGTCACAAAAGCTGGTTTAGATACTGAGACCAATTTATTTTAGAAGTTACAATCCTGAATAAGCAGAAACACATTGCATCTGACCATCATTCACTAATTGGCATTTTGTGTTTCTCTGAACATTCATTCACTCAAGTTTTAGTAGCGTCTTTTCTGTGAATTATGATTTACAATGAACCAAATTGAGACATGTGGGACGAAACAGGCAGAACACTGATGCCTGTCACACAGGCATGTACTACTGCTTATTAACCACCAGGCAAAGATTTAAATGAGCAAGGAGCCTTCAAAGAAAGCATCAATTTCAGTAAGCAGTAAAAAAACTATTGTCATTAACATAGTTTCAACTGAGCAGACATGCTCAAAGCAATGCTGAAGATTTTGAGACCAGACAAGTACAAAGCATCAAAGGAATGCATGGACACTGCAGAAATTCCTAACTTTTTGTTAGGAAGTATATAATTCCTAACTTTTTGTTAGGAAGTATATAATGAAGAGAGGGGGACAACAGTACTCAGCTAGAGAAGAGAATTTTCTGGTTCTTTCCTACCATTAATATCCATGATTGTGCAGTCACAGCCTGGGTCTGTTAAACTGAACAGAATATTTAGAGGAGCCAACTACTAGCAGCAAATAATTACAAATAAATTTTTCGCACATTCATTCATAAATCTTATGTGAATATAGCATAATTGTTACAGAAAGGTATTCAGGTAATCTTCCACACAAATGAATTTTAGGCTGTCAGTTTCCTGCAAAATTTTTTGAGTGTGCTAATTATAAGTAATTATCAGCTGGAAATGGGTCATTCAGCCGTGTGTTTTAAACTCTGTTCTCTAGCTATATGAACATGACTGTAATAGAGAAGCGGACTATTAAGATCAAATGCTGGAACCCTCGATTCTCTCAGGGACTAAAAAGGAATATTTCTTGTGAGGATGAGGGTGTGTCTGAACTTCAGATTTCTTGTGGGTGAACTAGGATTTATTTTCATTGACATCTTTTGCTTTCATAAATCGTTTCTGTGCCTGAGTATGTCATGTCATCTTCATGAGCATTATCACACCACCTGTGGAAAATGATGGTTTGTCCTTCTATTTAGCAAGCCTAGTTGCCTCCTACCCCAGAAGAAGTGATGTGCAATGACCGTGCCTTCTCATGGGAGTCCTGCAGTACCTGGCTTTCCAGCCTGCCTCTGTCTGCCACTAGCACTTGGAGACAACGTCAGCCCAATGTAACCTCCCTGATGAAATGTGGGTGTGCAGCTGGATGTCATCCCTTGCTGCTCTAGCTTGTTAGGTGCGTGGATATTTGTGGGCAGTCTCACATTATGGTTGGTGGTACCAGTCCTCTCTGGAGAAGATGTAAGGACAGGTCCCTCTGAGTGATCAACAGTCACTTTGCAGTATCGACAGTAGTCTGCAAGCAGAATAAAAAAGCTGGGATAGAAAGCTGCAGCATAGTAAAGCAGAGGAGCCTGTGGCAGGTTAGAGGTGTGCTAGCAAAATGATAGGGCCTCTGGGAGACCACACCCATCTAAAACTTGTGTGAGGTGTTATCACACAGCTGTTGGAGGCCCGAAGATGAGAGGAGACTATATTCAGTCAGCACAGTATGATATTAATATGATTGTAAGAGAGGCTTAAAGTGTTGATTTGTGAGCACGATGGCATTACCACCATTCTAATCATCTTTCTGTCCTCCTAAGCATTCAGTCTCTTTTGTCTCACCCTCATACTAACTACTGCTCAAAATGGGACAGGTATTAAAAAATATACAAAAACCGAGGTGTTCCCCCTCCCTAAGCATACAACACAGACAGTGCTTACTTCTTTTTTTTCTCAAACCCTACATAGGATTTAATTTTTTGGTCCTTCCTTTTCTGCATGTCCAGGGAGAGGGCGCTTCATGGGCTGACAAGAGTAAATCCAAGGGAAAAAGAGCATTTATGGAAACAGACAGAAAAGAAACAGTAGCAAAGGAGGGAGTTCTCTTGTAATTGCATTTAAGGACTTTGAGCTGACATGAAGCATTAAAAGACAAGTTATTCTCTACGTTTTAGTCTTTAGGTATGAAAATGAACACTGCTGGCACCCTGTATTGTCTCTGCATCCAGCACAGAGCCCACACTGCCAGGTACTGCCATACAACTCTCCTCATTCTGCTGCCAGCATTTGTTTCTGCCTTCCTCTTCTGCACAAGCTCTGGAGTAAATAGCAGTAACCACCATTGCCTAGTGTTCTTGTTGCATTTCTGCAAAGCGCTCTTCAGTGTCCTTTTTGAAAGACACCTCCAAAGAAACAGCTTTGAGACATGCACAAGGAATTACTTGCTTTGCTTTGAACTTTTCCACAACTGACATTAACCCACCCATCGGGAGTTCATGGAGACATACAGGCAATTACTAGCACCTGCCTTATCTAACCTACAGCCCATAAGGAATTCCTCAGTTCATTCTTCTCGTTATCATACACCACACACACATACACACACATACACACACACACTTTGCTTTTACCTTGTTAACACACATTATGCATTTCACAGAAAGACTGTGTGAAATCATTGCTCAAGCTCCCAGGACTCTGGAAAGCCTTAGGAATATACATTTATGCAATATCCAATTGCTTGGACATTGACTTATTATCCTCTTTTATCTTTTTTCCTTTGAGAAAGTAGTTTATGCAGTTAATTTACTGCAGACATAGCTGTTGGGGATAACAGGTAAGCAAACAACTGACATGGACATATGGCCATGGAAACAGAAACCTGCTCTCAGTTTGTTCTTTTTCTGGTTTGCAATGGCTATTAATATGGTTAAACATTACATATGTTTGCTAAATAATTCTACTGCTTGCAATGCATACTTTAGGGCATGTAACATTTGTTTATTAAGACATCACTGAATATCTGGACAAAGTTCCATGTTATTTCAAGAGAACATCAGGTCTCACTCTCTGCACAGAGGCAAGATCAAGTCATCTTTACTATCTTTTATAGATGTTTGTGCAATCTGCTCTGCGAAGTTTGACCGTGCCAGCATTTCCAGTATTTCTAGTTAACAATTCTCATAACTAAAAAGCTTTCCAACCTACATTTTCTTTGCTAAAAATTGAGCTTTCTTTTTTTTTCTCCAGATATTCCATTCAGTGACCAAGAAAAAAAAATTGCTTACATTTCTCTCTAGATTTTTTTTCACATATTTGAAAACTATTACCATACATCCTGCTGATTAACATAGTCTTTTCTTATCCAGATTAGCTGTACTAATTATTCCATTTGTGACTTTAGGTCACTCTTGCTAAGCCTGTGATCATTGTCATTGTGCTCTGGATTGTCTCCAATATTTACTGAAGTGTGGTGCCCAACAGAGAACATGGTAGCTAAGGTAAACTTTAACCTCTTATGTCATCCTACCTCATATTTGTGCTAAATTCTCAAAATGCATCATTTAAAAATTTCACCTCATCACTACATGATGAGTTAAGTTGAGAAGTGAGCCTCATTTATGTCTTAGATAAAACAATCTTCTTTCCTCATGGGTTGCTTCTGCTCTCACGGTGTGAGTGCAGAGGCTCTCTAGGTCTGACCCTCTTCTTTCTTGCCAGTCTCAGCTTTGATCACATGTCTCTGCTGGCATCTATGAGTCTTCCCCAGGCATCTACAAAAGTTGTACAAAATTCAGGCAACAGAACTCAGACCAATAGTTGTAGCTGGTTAGAACAAACAAGGTTCCAGGTACATGACTCCTTATTCATGTCTGAAAGCTCAGATAACAGATATTATCATCTTGCCTCATGTATATTATGTTGCTACTAAGAGAATTGCTAAAAGTCACTTTCTCTATTCAGAGACTCCTTAATATGAAAGGAATATTGTGTAGCAATTCTAGAAAATGACATTTTCCCACATTCTACATAGCAGCCAGAGGCAAAATGATTTTTCAATTACTTTTGCTGTAAATTGAAATATGCAGAAGGTATAGATTCTCTATTAAGGAGTTCAGCGTGGGAATAGAAACAGTTGTGAGCCAGTGAGAGATATGTCAGTACTACTACTACTTTACTCAGTCATTCCTCAGTAAATATTTGTGTGAAATGTATTATGCACCAGTCTGATGTAGCCACTGCGGATTAGAAACAGTGTATTCCTCCTGCACACTGGCCACAGTTTGCCTGCTACCTCATGTGATTGCTCTCTGAGGCCACGTTCTGCCAACTGAGTGGTGGGTGGCTGTGGAGGGGAGCTCTTCAAAATCAGTGAACTACACAACAGATACCTCACCCAATGTGAGGAGAGGTGACAGCAGCCTCACCTGCGGGCATCTCTTTGGGGGATTTTCTTCCCTGGAGAGGCACTATTTGGTGTCATCACTTCCCCAGCACTGGGTTGTGCAGCCATTAGTGCGTTATTAACTGGTTTAGTCCTTTGACCTTCTTCTATCTGGTGTTGACATACACTTGTCACATGGTGTGTCAACATGCTCACACTGTTAGTCATGGATCAGCCTCTTCTCTGGCTCACTGCTGAGTTTGCAAGACAGGTAGAAATTAAAAGAAAAGAGAAGTGACAGTAGGGTTAATAGTGAACAAAGGTGAGCTGTGAGTCAGGACCATCAGACTCACAGATCTGTTTCATAGAAGCTATCAGTCTCTGATTTGGAGAAATTGATGTTCCCTTTGAATGCAAGTGTTTGAGAGAAACATCGAGTGAAGTAAGTTCCGACCAGCTTCCAGGCTCCAGCAGCAGGCTCCAGCAGCCTTGCAAAGCAGCTACAGAAAGAGTTGTGAGCAGGTTAAGGAAATCAAGTCAAGCTGGCTATTTCTGATATGACAGTCAAACATACTGTCAGGAATGCAGCACCACTGATCAGTCAAGCACACAGCTGTGCTGATCTTAGTGTCTGGATGACCAGTTGTCTTCCTACAGGGGCTCTTTGATCGAAGGAGAACTAGCCTTTCCTCAGTTAACCACAGTCCTATGTCCTAAGTCCTCTTGATGAAGCTGTTACTGAAAAGAAGATGAAAGCATGAGCACAGCTGGTAGAGCCTTTGATACTGGTTGTTAGGATGAGGCATTGCAACAGCACAGAGTGTAAGGTGGCAGGCAATTAAAATCAGTTTCATTCAGAAAACATGAACGAGCTACTCAGACTCTGCTTTTGCAATCAAGCTTGCTCACATTATAACACTGTGCTAATGAGTGCTTCATGGGTTTGAGCATAGACCACCTTGTATAATTTAATAGGCATCATAAAAAACTCTAATTGAGCACCCACATGCTTCAAATGAACCTGTGGGACTAGTGTCTAAGGAAGACCTGCAGGTTGAAATGAGGCTGAGAAATGATCCCAGTGTGAACTAATCTCATTATATTGGTGCTGTCTGAAAGTGTGATTCACATGCATGCAGGCACTTTGCTTACATTTATGGTTTTTTTCTGACTTACTTCTTCATTGTACAACGTTTTTACAAGCAGAAAAAATGACAGGGACATTGCACCTTGCTGACCTGTATCTTAACTTTGTTATGTTCAAAATACTCGTAGGACCATACAATCTGCAAGTGAAGTGTAAGTTGATATATATCTTCAAGAAAGAAGCAACAATTAAATAAATAAAGATTTTCATACGACACTAACTGCATTGCAACTTTACGTTCATAAGTATTGTCCTCCTTGGAAAAGCAAACTATTACAGGAATGTTTTTGCAGCTATTATAAACTGCCACTCCTTCTCAGGCTTTGTTTCACAGCAGTCTGCTCCCAAAATATTCAAAGAAAAAGTTCGTGTTAATCTGAATGGTTAATATGAATGAGAACATATGTTCTCAACAATTCTAGTATTTCATTCTGTCTGTGCTTTGTTTTTGTGGTTGAATTATACAGGTATGAGTCCTTAGAAGAACAGTACATACAACATAATATTATAATTACAAATTAATATAAATTAATACAAATAGAATTATATATAGTAAAGATATATTCATAAATTTATAGCATTACTTAGGAATTCTAGGTTTGTGGAAAGGTATTTAAAAGTAGAAAGATCATTTTACATAAATCAGTTCAAACTGTGCTTTGCTACAACAGTAAGTAATCACACTTTAATTATTTGTTTTGCTAGAGGGCATAATCTGGCTTTGCTGGCTAACTCTTTCTCCCTTTTTTGGCTAAACTACCAATTTTTAAAATGATTATGACCTGTAGTTTGCAAGTAGCATTGACTGTGAAATGGAGTAAAAAAATGGTAATGATGTTCGTGTAATCTTTTTTTCAAAATTGTCTTTAGTCATGTTAATTTATTGATATCTAAATGTGGAATAGTTTAAAGGTTATTGGTTCTTGTTGGCTTAATTTTGGGTGCAATCTTTTTCAAAGATCCATTTGGAAAATTGCTTTCAGGGGAAAAAAAAATATGCTGAAAATGCATTTCCCTATTTAAAATAAATTAGCAGAAATTTTTAGTGTGCATAATTCTGTTTGAATAATCACCAGATGTATTTGAAATTACTTATTTCTTCAGATTAAATCAAGATACGCTGTATAGCAGCAGCAAGCAGCATCCGCTGCTAAATTTGCAAATGTCTGAAACTTGGGATACACATTTGGAAAATAAAATTGTTCTTTATTTTGGTCAGTTTGATAAAGAGACCCATTCATTGAACCTAAATTAAAAAACTGATAAAGGGCCAGGCTCTGACCTTAATCTCCAGAGGTGTTCAACACTACATTCAGAATGGTCTTGAACTGCATCCTGGTTCAGCTGTGCACCCTCGCCATTATCCCACTGCTTGTACAAGGCTTCACCTGCCTGCTTGGCATCTCCTCCCACCACTCTTCCCCATCCTTTGACTTGACATTGCATATAATACTACACTCACTTTCCTTTCTAGCCAGCCTTTCTTAAGAGCAAACGCCATTCCCTGCTTGATTCAGCTCCCTCCAGGAGTTAAAGGACTGTAAACGTGAGGCTGTAAAAGGAGAAAACAGGCAAGCTCCAAAGTTTTCTTATTACAAAAATATCTGAAAACAACTCAGTGAATGCGCATGTGAGTGCTGGCAATGCCTTGTGGAGAAATTTAAGAGGTTACTGCCTTCCACTGCCAAAGGAATTCTCTGCAGGAGAATTTTGTGAAGAGACCCACCAACACATCACTGAAACACAGGGAGAAAGATACCCCTATGTGTTGAGCACCTCCACATTCTCAAAAACACTGCTCTCATTTCCATTAAACTTATTTTTCTGTGAGATCATTCATGTATTTCTTTTCCCAGCTGAACATCTTGGTTGGGATCAGGGCAATCAAAAATACCAAATTCAAAATGTAACAGCCTTGAAAATGTACCAGAATTGGATTTAGCACAACCTTTGAAGTGACCCTTGCTTCAGGCTTCTTTAGGGCTAGGTCTCTGATCAGCTAATTAGTTTGCCTCAAAAGTCATTATCACTAACAAAAGCTGCAGAAGGGGTCTAGGATGAGATGAAATACCTGCTATTTTCATCACTAATCCACTAATTTCTTCAAAATATTGAGCAGTATGTTTTCTCATATTTATCCAAGACACGGATATTTATATACGATACCTCAGTTTCAGAGCACACACAAATTTTTGCTATTAAAATTATATTCTGTATATGCTAAGTCTTAATCAGGCATTTCTCTGCCAGCATTCCTAACTGGCCAACTTTGCCTACTTAACATTTTCTTTAATATGAAAAAGAAACAACAATAAAGAACTAGGGCACAGTCTGCAAATACCTCTTCTGTTAACCTAATGAACCCAAGGCACTCTTCTTCAGTCAAAAAGCTGGTTAAAACCATCTGATGTATGGTTCTGGACACAGCCATAAACTGTAGCAAACCTCTCAGCTTTAGAAAAGAAAGATGCTTGGGGAAACCAGAGAACTCACTGTCTTGCTTTTCTTGAGAATGAGTCATCAGAGGAAACTGGAACTATCAGGAAATACTAGGCAATGCTAATTTCTCTGCACGACCTCACTGATTTTCAGATGGAAAATGGTAAATCTGAGCAATTTGTCACCCTGCATCTTGCCCAAGTGGTGATGTAGAACTTGGGTTGGCTCTGCCCTCCTGTCCTCCCTTTGTCATTGCTCTGTTTTCTTACAAGCGAAGGTAAAAAATAACGATCCATTGAAATCACAGATGCAAAAGTAACAGTTCCTCTGTTTAACATCCATACAGGGTCAGAGAAGTCTGCTTCAAAACATATAATCCAGTTCTAAATGATGGTTACCATATTTCCCATTGTTTAACATATGGGGAAAAATCTGATTCTCATTCTAGTTCAGTATCACAAATATTTTACGATTCTTTCATCTTTTTAATCTTTTAAGTTTATTTATTTACTTATATATGTGTGTATAAAATATTCTGATATAACTCTACAAATTAACACTCTGGAGCCAGGAAAGTTTGTTACAGCTGTAAGAGAAGCAAAACATGAGCAGTTGCTCAGAACACACCGCAGTGCAGAAAGTCTAAAGAAATACTGTTTACTCACTATTGTAATACCTTTGAACAAAATTCTTATTTTTCCCTCTTCAGTTTTGTACTTTCTGAAATATATATTTTTTTTTTATTTCAGCACTTCACCTAAACAATGGATAATGGCCAACAACTGAAAATGAAAATTAAAGGAACCTAAAGTGGGTTAATCTGCCAAATTTGAAAGCTGTGTTAAGTTTGGTTTTCCTTATTAAGTAGCTTTACTTTAAAGTTGTCGAGAAGAAATTCTTGTTGTCATGACAAACCAATACATTTTAAGTAAACCATACACAAAGGCATAGAGCTGTAAATTCAGGAGTCCAGTGTTATGTTCCCATTTGTAGAATCTTGGGTGAAAATAATCTTCCATTATTTTCATCTTTCCACATGTGAAAACTCCATTTCTCGCATGCAGCTATTTATTTATTTTCCTCAAAATTTCTCTCTGTTGGCATCTTCTCATACTGAGGTGGAAGATTCTAGATGTGGTTTTATCGGTGCTGTGTAGAAAGGGGCTATTGGTGTCCTAACATGCACTGTTTATGTGTATCCAGCTCAAAATCATACTGCCTTCCTTTGTTCCCCAGCAGAGATTCACATCCAATTTATGACCTGTATCTCCCCTTAGTCTTTCCCAGCACTGTTGCTTTCCAAGTATTTCCATCAGAAAAGTTATGGTTTAGATTATTATTTTCAGAATGTGCTGACCTGCTTGTTTTGCCACTTGAATCTCAAGCTCCTGTTCCTGTCCATATTGCCTCCTTTGTCCTTGCTATCCTATTTCCTCTGTTCCTAGCTTTTTCTAGTTTAGCATAATGTGCATACTTGGGAAACTTTAAGATCTTTTTTTTTTTTTTTTTTTTTTTTTTAATATGAATAGATCTAGGGTTTGGGACTTGAGCAACTGAATTTCTGAGCGTGCAAAAATATTCTTTTGTTTAAACCTTCGAAGGCTGTTTAGAAGGGTGAAGGAAGGTCAATTTACTTACCATGTGACTAATTTATGGAATTGTGTCACACATATGGATTTATTCTGCTGCTAGTTGGGAAATATGAATGAAATAATTAGCTAATGCACATATACATTTATTTTAATAATGAATATGTTTATTACATGCATTCACCTTGTAGTATGTATTTTAATTCACACTATCAAATATATTTGGAATAGAAATTTTTCATTTAGACAATATATATTAACGATATTGTGATGCACAAAAAAGAGCTATAAATAATCTTATAGGCAGTTGTAATATGCTGTTCAAATATTAATGAAATCATATTAATTTAATTCCTAACCTGGCTCAATTAATCTTAAATGGCATAATGCTAACAGTCTCACAAGGATAAAGTCTGCACAGATACTGACAACAGAATAAATGAAGAGAAGAGGAGCACATGCCATTTGTTTAACTGCATAAGTGAAAGCTCCCTCTGGACCAGAGAGAATAAAGGTCTCATTTTCTGCCACTAAAAGACATTTTCTCTTCACAGAGAGCTGAAGGTTCATCTAGTCTCTATTCATCACTGCGGCAAGACTTCATTAATATCTATTTTCTGAGAAGTTCCAGCTACCAGTAAAAGACTTAGGTTGTGTTAGAAAGGCTTGTGAGAAACACTGCTTAAGGAATTAACATGCATTTTTAATGAGCATGGCCTTGCTTCATTCTCGCCTATGTCCTGTGACAGATTCTTCATTTCAATCTTATCGGAATGTGCTCTGACCTTCCAAATGCTGTCCTCCAGTTTTGTTGCTATAAATAGTTGTAAGTTCATTTTTGAAAGCAAATTCCAAGAAGGCTAAAAAAGAGGACGATTTGTTGTTCTGATAAAACACACACAAAAAAACCCCACATAGATGTATAACAGTTTTAGATAACAGTGGAGGAGAACAGAGGAGTTTAGAATAGTTTAAGGGGAGAAGTAAGAAGATTAGTTTGTGTGCAAGAATACTGATATGAACATAAAAGGAAGGAAAGGAAAACTAATCAAGACCAAATTTAGTATTTTATATCAAAGTAACTGAGATAATACGGTAGTTGAAAAAAAGAAATATGAAAGTAGCTTCTGCAGAAGAGGTGCAGCAGTTTTGCTTTTGGAAGTGTCAACATTTCTGAAAACAGAGAGAGAGACATAAAATAACATGAGCAGGGAGTCATACCATGGATGAAGAGGTGAGAGCCGTGACTGTGGATAGCATAGAAGAGATTATAGGATCTGATGCAGACAAGTTATGAAATAAAAAGGTATGGGGACGAGGCAAGATCATGAGAACACCAAGCAGAGGAGAAAGGAGATAGCAGAATGGGGAACACCAAGACACAGAAGCTGACACATAGAAGCAGCCAACGTCACAGTCGCAGGGTCTGAGACACAAGGAATGATGAAGAGTGGAGCAGAGAACATGGAGAGAACACATTTTTTAGAGGAAATAAATACCCAGCCTTATGAGAGATAGAGGAACTAATACAGAACAAAGAAAAGAACACGTGTCATATCTCTGTCTTTGAACCCCACCAGAAGAATCCATCATATCACTAAACTATAGAGAAAAGTAGCAGAATTGCAGCAGTAGGATATGCAAGGTCAGTTTGACAAGGATAGAGCTAAAAAGTGGCGTGAAGCAGTAGCGTATGATGTTTAGAGTTCACACTAAGGAGGGGAAAGTCAATATTTATGTTATAAGCAGTGACTGTGCTGTTTTCTTGACAGCCTCTCTTTATTTGTCTTGAATTCTAGGTGAGTAACAAACTAGATGTCATTGGTCCCCCATGATGTATGCGGGAAGAGTCTCCACTGCTGTTATCTCATACTTCTTTGCCCTGAGAAATCTTGGTTCAGGAATGCATTTGGGTTTAAAGGCTATTTTTGGAGAAGGGAGGTCTCTTGCCTCTGAAGAATAATATTTTATCTCCTCTTTACCAATACAGCACTGTGGCAACTGCCTTTCAGACACTTAGACCAAAAGTGTATCCCAGAGCTCCTTCAAGAGTTAAGTGATCCAGGACTGCAGAGAAAGAAAGAAGATGCTTTTTTGGTATCTCTGGGAATACGTCAGGCACAAACTCAGGCTTTATTGAAATAAATCTGATGACTCTGATAACAGTGGAAGATATGAGATGGGATTGAGGAGCTGCAGACTCAGTCCTAGAAATCTTGCCTCATGTAAATAATCCTTAAAATATTCATAAACTGATCAGGTTGACTTGTGTGACTCTAGTTACCAGTGAAATTGTATCTGGGCAATTAAATTTACCTGTATGTATGGGGAGATTAGACCAGCCTGTAGTCCTGAAACTGATTCATGATCAGTGCTGTTATATTTTTTATCCTTTTTAACATGCTTTCATTTTTCCTGTGGATTTTTAAATGGAAAGATCCCAACGAACAAGTTCCTTAAGACTATCAAAAGACATACTGAATGTAAAACTACTGAATACAGATTTATAATATTCTCATTAGAAATGGTCAGTTAGACTTCAGGAATATTTTGTTGAACCAGGCTCAATGGTAATGGCAACATATATCCACTGATGTAAATTATTAGCATCTTCTAAAAGCCCTGATAAAAATTGACAAGCTAGACTCTTGCTAAAAGCATAAGATATGGATTCCAGAGGTAGGCATAAGACTGCTACAAAATCAGTCAAAACGCATAAATATAGAATGAAGATGCAGAAAAATTGAAATAATTTTGTCTTTTTTGGTAGATCCTTTTGAATCCCTCTCCTTTCATTAATTGATAGTGGCTGTGAAAAATCTGGCCCATTTTCATTACATACATGTTTAAAGGAATGATTTTGAAAGAGCAGTCTGTATATCTTGTCTGTGTGGTTTTATGCACATGTTTAATTGGGGATGCATTTTTCTCCTACATACAAAGTGGTATGTTCAGAATTAAAACAGAATTGATTTTCTTTCAACACAAGGTTTGCTTATTTAATTCAAATATGGTCAATCAATATAAATGTATTTTAGCACAACAACAAAAAAAAAAAGTGGAGACATGGAGAACCACATAAATGCATTCATTAGGAGGGTTGGGAGCTAACAGAAAAATCCTTTAAAATTAGTTGTGAATGAGTGTTATTTTTAGTCTACTCTAGGTAAATTATTCTGTTCGTGCTAGGTAGTAACTCTAGAAGAAATATGTTCATAAAGGAAACTTGAAGGAAAACAAATCTGGAACAGGTGCCTGAAAATTGCAAAACTGTTATCATATTGAGAGCTGTGACTGTGAGAAATGGTCCAACAGTCACAGCTGAAGAAATAAGAAGACAGGAGCTGTTTAAACAAGAATTAAATGGCACCATGAGGGAGTGAAGGACCGTGAAGTCCACAGCTAGCAGACAAAACAAGTGTTGCAAGTATTAATTGTTTCTGCTTAGCCCTCCTCCTTTCATGTATCAAGACAATTGCACTCTTAAATTGTCTGATTAGAAAAAAGTGAGAATGGTTAAAGTTCAGAGTTTGAATGAACACTTGGAAATACTCAGTGGGCTCTCCAGCAGCCCAGGCTTTCAGCTTACCATAGTCATAAATGTAACATGCTATGTCTATTATTGATTCCAGGAAACCTTGTATGAGCTTTCCAACGTAAGAGAGTACTGCAGTCTCACAGTGTGTTAGACATCTGCAAAGTAATCACAGGAAATTACAGGGTAAGGTGGTGATGGCTCATAACACTTCAGTGATGCACACTGAAAATACAGCTCTTTTAATGCTCCTGTACACTCGGTCAGACCATCACAGTCTGGAGTTCCCCAGAACAAAAAGGGTGAATTGCAGTATGTTCCTACTTGCATCACTGTCAATGGTTTCACTTCAAAGCAATCTAGAATTTAATTATTAATAAGAATTAAAAGTCAGGAATGCCAATTTTGTGGGCATAGTTCACTCATACAAACTGAGTGAGCATTGACAGCATCCATATTTGAGTGTAAGCAGCAAGATTTAACTAAATCCCAGGCTAACATTTTTCTTGTAAATCAATGATTAAAAGTACTGGGCTGGATTTATCAAAAGAAGGATGGGTATTGTACAAGGTTTTCATTTTTTTTTTAAATTATAGGTCAGACATGAATCTTTTTATATGATACTCAGGCACAATGGCTAATAGCCAAAATCTGATCTTTCCAGAAAACATATGTAACTGAGGATACAGAACAGTCCAAATCAATGCTTATTCAAGTATCGAAAATGGCGTTTTTACAACAAAATTCTTATATATGCTCTTTGTTCTATTTTTCTCATACACTGCTCTCACTATCTCCTTTTTTAGGTAACTATGAGGAGAATATGATCTCCTTGTTATAAAATGTCAGCCTCTCATTAAATTCTAGTGTCCATCTTTTCTCTCATGAAAAATACATAACTCTATGACTCTTTATGCACTCATTTATTTATGGTGCAGGGACTCTTGTACTCCCCAGGCCATAACAGCTCACTCTTTGATTCTCCACTGGGCATGTTTCTGGAACACCAGAGTAAGGTTTTCCTGATGGTGTTGGTTTTTGTTTTGTTTTATTTTGTTTTGTTTTGTTTAAAGCAATGAATCTCAAGGAGAAAGACCAAAGGAAAGCAAAGAAACAGTCTCCTTGCCTTCTCTTTCATTTCCTCTTTCCATTTTTCTTTGGCTGGCTTTCACTGCTAAGTGTCTATCAAGTAACTCCTCACCTTTTCTCCAAGAGCATCAGATACTCAAGAATAGAGTCTGTCTTTTATTGCACTTGGACTTACTGACACCTATTTCTAAATGTTCTTAAGATACATTGCTTGCTAATGGTCACTGATCTGCATTTCTTATATGGATTATATAAAATAAAACTGAGCGAAGCCTTAGTGGAATGTGAACTATAATAATCTGTTATGTTTGAGGGTTTTTTTTCTTTTTAAAAGAAAGACATTGAAGTGAGAAGTGCAGATTCATGTGGCATTTTCAGAGACATAAATATCTTGTCCCACTGACTGCAGTGGAGTATTTCCATCTCAAAACATTTTCCTGGCCAGTTTTCATTTCTGTTCTGTATACTTTCATGATTTTTGCTTGTCTATATAAAGAAGAGCTAGCACTCAATTACAAGATGCTGCATGTCTATCAGAAGTAACTGACTATTGCCTCTGGCTATCAGGTTATCAAAGAGACAGTTATCTGTGGGTTTTTTGGGATTGGTCCAGGCAGCTGGCTTCCTAAACACAGCAAGTAACTCAGTAAGTGAGATAGTTAATGGAAATAGCAATTATCCTTTACTATGTCTTTCAGGAGTATATAGCAAACCAATCCCTACTCTAAAGTGTCATTCTGCATAATAATTCTTTTATTGTACCAGGCAATACATTTTATGCCCTTGGCAAAGATAGTGCCTTTGGTGCTGAGAGAATAGCATGTAATACTACAGCTCAGAAGAAAAAAGCTTTGCCAAAAGGAGAGTATGGGCTTAATTCTCACTTCACAGGTATTTTACGTTGCTGTATTTCTACTGCTGTTAGCTGAGCAGACTTTGATTTATTATAGTTTAAGCAAGATTAAAGCCAAGTCCTCTATATCAAATGTTGGCTTTACAATTCTTTTTATTATTTGTACAGAAATGAAAACCCATACAATTGAATTGCTTAGATATAAAGCTTGTTGTTTTGGCCACAATAGGAGTGTATATAATTAGCACCCAAATGTAATTTGTTTTCTTTGTAGACAGATAATTTCCTTTCCTAAAACCGTGTTTGCCTTATTTCTCTAAAATTGAAATATAGATAACATATATTTTAATATGTATACACTAAACTGATATTATGAAACAGATATAATGAAAGATGCAAATGACTTATTTCATGGTCTAGCTGATTAACACAATCATCTGGTATATGCTATTGAATTCTGATTTTATAGATAACATATCTCAACCCATACAGTGTATTTTATTGTATTTGTCTTGGGCAAAAGTGTAATAGATCTATTTTTTAGCTCTAAGACTATCCATACATTTGCAATCTTGTGAAGAATAAATCTGATTTTTTATGGAACTTGGGCAATTTTGAGCTTTCTTACACTTGCTATTAACAACAGAAAAATATGTAAATTAGCGAAGGAATAAAGTAGGGTCGATTTGCAAAGATGAGATATAAAGAAGCTGATATAAAAGGTCTTTTATCTAGTGTAATGCAGCGCTTCTGAAACAAATTGAGCCTTTTAGTCACCATATGGCACTTTTAGAGCTCTATTATTGTCCTTATATCCTAGACCTCTGCTCTAACCAACCAAATTTCCCCTCACATTGTGCCTTATTTACTTCGTTATGTGCCATTCACATTTTCCATTTGACCACTCATTCTGATGGGAAGGAAGAAAATGATTCATCTCATAAGAACAAATGAGGATGTTAGAAGAGACAAGAGCAGTAAAACTAAGCAGCTGTGTCCTGCTTTTTCTTTATTGACAAAAAAAATCCAAACTGCTTTTATCCAGCAGATAAAACTAGAATCAAAGTCTGCTACCTTGCAAAGAGGTACAATATCCATTCTAAGCATACACCACCTGAGACACTAAAGTGTAGGTCTAAACATAAATCTACTGAATTAAAAGTAGTCACAATGAGTATCATAAGTACATTATAAAACATATAATTAGACAGTCAAAGAAGATGGAGGACAAATAATGCCTGATCTGGGAAACTGTGGAAAAAATGTGACTATTTTCTTCTGCCTGAGAATAGGCTCTCAATCAAATCTATAAAGATATGACTTACAAAAGCATTTTCATAACTGCAATATCTGTTGAAAAATGAACACAATCCTTTATTTCCAGGGAAAATTTCACACTCATGATGAAAGAGCATCAGAGAAAAATGTGATTTTGATCCACATTTTAATAAATAAAAAGAGAGAGATAGCGAACAGGGAAAAAAATCTGTCGGCTTGTCTTGGTTTTGACTGGGATAGAGTTAATTTTCTTCCTAGTAGTTGGTAAACTGCTTTGGTTTGAATTTAGTGTTAGAATAAGGTTGATAACCCACGGATGTTTTAGTTGTTGGTAAGTAGCGCTTATCCTGAATTAAGGATTTTTCAGTTTCCCGTGCTCTGCCATCAAGCAGGTGTGCAAGGAGCTGGGAGGGAGCCTGTCCGGGACAGCTGACCTGCACTAGCCAAAGGGATATTCCATACCATAGAATGTCACACTCGGTATATCAACTGGGGGGAGTCGGGGGGGGGAGCGGATCACTGCTCAGGCATCAGTCAGCAGGTGGTGAGCAACTGCATTGTGCATCACTTGTTTTAGGTCTCTTCGTATAGTCCTTTTCATTACAATTATAATAATTATTTTCATATTTTTATTTTTGTAGTTGTTAAACTGTTCTTATCTCAACCCACGAGTTTTATGCTTTGTTTTTTTAGATTCTCCTCCCCATCCCACGGGGAGAGGGGAGGAGTGAGCATGCGCTGTGTGGTGCTTAGTTACTGGCTGGGGTTAAACCACAAGAAGACTGAAGATGATTTGAGATTGTAGGTCATTTATTTGTAAGGAAAGCTCTATCACTGCTTGCATGGTGCGCAGTGGGAGCCCTTCAAAGGCAGGAGTTTCCAAGGGGGAGAGAGCCCCTCCCAGCCACAGCAACCTGCTTTCAGAGTGGGAAAGCCAATTTTGGAAGACAATATTCTGATTCAGCACATAGCAGCTCCCCATCTCTTTTCTGATGTAAATACTTGTGCTGGCACTCTTCAGAGCTTTTTCTTTACCATTTATTATTTTAAAGCTTTTTTCTTCACCTTTTTCAGAAACTTGTATGTTTCTGCCATCACTCTTGCAGCCTGTGTGAACAGTGCCAGCAGCATTGCTGAGATAAGAGCAGCAGATCATACAACAGGCAAACAGGAGACACTGAAGGGGATTTGGGATGAGGAATCCATCTCGCTGGTGATGGGAGTGCCTGGATAATTTCAGCCTCCATTGCCAAAGACTCTGGGTGCTGCAAAGTAAAATATTTTTCTTTTTTCCATATAAATTAAAACAATCAAAGTCTTTAAATCACCCTACTCTTTCCCTTGTCAGATAAGAGATACAGAATCTGTTAACAAGGGAAAGGGACAAAGCCAGTTCCTAAAATGGGAAATTATTTTTAGATGTCACTGTTGTCAGCAAAATGAGAATCAGGAATCTGAGAGAAGTTAAGAGTGTGAATGAAATCCTGGCCCTGGTTCAACGAGTCACAGAACTCCCACTGGTTTAAATAAGAAGGAAATTTTTTTTCCTTTGTGTACAGATTTTGCTACTTGCACAAAATACATTCTCTAATGCCATTCAAAAATCTAAAATGCTGAGAGTTTAAGTGATAATTGTAGTTTAGATTAATTATGAAAAGGAAATTAATTATGAAAAGGAAATAGAGCATCAGTCTCCCATAAATTTTTAGGTGTCATTTCCTTACAACAGCAATAATAACCGTAATAATAATAAAAAGGAGAAAAGCATCTGTCTGCTGCCAGAAGTGTGGCAATCATTACAGAATACCATATTCTACTCACTTTGAAACTAATTCTGCCATCTCACAGAGTTTCTTATGTTATTCCCATACCCCAAGTTCTCATTCCCTTTTGTGCATGTTTCTTGGCTGTCAGTCCTGCTATCGTGTCCAACTTCACTGAGGCCACACAAACTCTGAAAGCAAGCTTTGTCACCATAATGACTATAGAAGCTTCTAAACAAAGCAGGCAATGTTTGTTGCGAGGATTTTATACTATAAAGTACATATAAATCCTCTTAAATGTATAAATAATTATTTATTCAATTTGCCCTCTATACCTAAGTATTTGAAGACATCTGCCAAAAACGTTGGACAAAGATGAGTTTCCAGTCTAAATCAATTTTGAAATACAACAATGCAAAATAATTTAGAGAAGTGCCTTGAGACCCCCTCAGAATGTTTGACCTGCTGTATACCCAAACATGAAGCTTGAAGACTTTGTTCTGGATTTCCATGGATAAGTTTGCATGTGAAATACCATATTGTCTAGTTCTGTTGCAGTGAAGCTCTGAGGACTGAAAATATGAAAAGAGGCTTTATTAAGGGAAAATAGCTCTAGTCTTTAAAGACTGAGACTAATTCCTCCACATAAACACAGTATTTAGTGGTATTCTGAAAACCCAGTTGCTAAACACTATATGAGATAATCCTTCGGAAAAAAAAATAATTAACAGGAAAAAAAGTGTTAAAAAACAGAGTGACTGAGCTAATAAAAAAATAAAAAAAGAAAATGTTCATTAGAAGTTTTGAAGGAGAGCCTAGATTTGCCTAGTATTGAGTGTTGAAGCTTCAGCAACTTTCAACCATTTGAAAGTGATTTGTAAAAACTGTTATTTTTTACATTCTTCTCTATTATATTGTGAATCATCCTCAGATCACCTTTCATTGAGTAATGAGGGTGGAAACCAGGGAAATAATAGAATCATTTAGGTTGGAAAAGACCTTTAAGATCATCAAGTTCAACTTAACTTAGCACTGCGGAGTCCACCACTAAATCATGTCCCTAAGCACCACATCTACGTGTCTTTTAAATACCTCCAGGGATGGTGAAGAACATAGTGCATGGAAGGTGGGAGAATTCCTGCTGCATGCCTGGCTAAGTACTCATTGAAAAAGCAGCTTGGGGAGGCTTATTCTGTTACTCCAAATTATGATTTAGAATTTCAAAATGTAGAGCCAGTCAACAGTGCATCTGCACATTAGCATTTGTGCAATAATTTGCTCTACAGTATTGATTTCTTAGAAGAACATAGCATACATCTTCAGAAATTATCCCTGTATGAAGACGTCTTTGACTTTCTGTTTTTCAATCCCTTGCAGAGGGTTCCACAACTTGAAATGGGCTGACTACAGAATTTATTACAGTATAGTTCTGCTCTTCCCTTACCCTTTAATTTGACCTTCCTAGATATAGTCTAAAAATTTTCTGTCCTCTAAGTTGATTAAGAATTGAACATTTCCGCCTCTAATGCAGTAAAGTGTGGTTGTTCTTTTTCTAGAATATATTAATAATGTCCCTAATTGAGATAATAATTGTTGTGACATAAGATCCCTCATTTCAGTCTGAATGAGTTTTACCCATGGGAGAGATAGGCTATGACCTGACATGGGAGTTGTAAACTCTAGTAATAAAAGAATGTGTTATTAATCACCCTGTAAGGTCAGGAGACCACAGCAGAAACAATTAGCTGTGGACAGGAGAGTTTCTGTGGGGCTGTAGCACCCATACGCTGTTATACAATAATCCAGTTAATCTAGCCAATATTACCTGTGTGGCACATCTTTATTCCCCTGACTTCCCTATGGTGGAGTACAGTGTTGCAGTGGCTCAGACCCCTGTGCTGTGTGGATTTTCCTCTGGGGAGCCAGGACTAGGTAAGTGGTGGGGAGCAATCTCAGATCAGTCTCTGGAACACCACAGAAGTGCTGTTAAGTGCCTTTGGATGCAACTTGTTTTTAGACTAGTTCTTCAGGACAGCATGACCTCAGCAAAATTGCACTTCTGTGAAGGGATGCCACATCCCTAAGAAAGAGGGGCATCCTTTCACTTGTTTTTACTGATGTGATAGGTGAAACAGGCAAGAAAGAGAGATAAGCATGGGTTAGAGACCTGGTTTGCACTGAGAGTTTTGTCTGTCCTGCTTATGTTAACACGAGATTTGGAGTGCTAGCTAACATGTGACATGGGATCAGGATTTACACTTCTCATATTCTGCCAAGCTATAATTAAACTCCAGAATCTAACTTTTTTTTCTTATAATTTTAAGACGTTATGTCTCTTTAGGCCTTAATCACAGAAGCTCTAAAATATGTCCATGAGTTACAATTATTTGACTTGATCTTTTAACACACTGTGTACCTTTAAAAACTGAGACAAAATCTAAGTGGTTCACTGACGGAAGCTTATAAACTGGTAGGTCTTGGTCCTTATTCTCGTTCTGTGTGACACTGGGGCGAAAAAATAGTTTAAAAGTTATGCTTCCATAACTGTTAAATGGAAATATCAGTATGTAGCTATACACCTCATAGGAGGGTTAATTAACTTATTGAAGTAAGGACAAGTATCTACTCTGGATTCATTCTAGGTTGAATAGTTTCTGTCCATAGCAAAACAGGGTCAGTATTTGTCATGTTCTGTAAGTAGTGAAATATTAGAGATAATTTTTAGTATAATCTTTGTCTATAGGTAAGTTTTGTAGAAAGAGTTAAAATAAATATTTGCTGATCATTTATATATGTGCCTTTGTTTTCAAGATTTGAAGTTTCAGCCAGGTTTCTTCAGTGAGGCAGGGAAAATCAAAAGCACAGCTTCCTATGTTAGAAGTGCATTATTCTTGGCTGCAGTTGCTTTGCTTTAATGTGCTGTTACCTTCTGCCTGAATTCAGTGCACTCAAGCATCCTCTTGATGTTCCTAACTGCTGCTGCCTACTATTCAGATATCTTCATCAATCTCTTCATGATTGTTCCTAAGGATTTGTTTTTCCTGAGGATCCAGGCTTTTCAAAGCCCATCAGTGTGTTAGAAGTCTGATTAAACTTTCAGTATATCTGACAGGCCTAGCTGTGGGGATTCCAGATTAACCATCTGGAATCATTTGATCTTAAAAAGTATTAAAATGATGTTTCAACAAACCCATGTTTGAATGCTACCATGTTTATAATCCAATAAATGCTATCTCAGTATCAGCTTTTATTCACTGAAGAAATGACTTCTCTCTCAGCTACCTCAGCTGCAATACATAGTCAGGTTTTTTTAGCAGTTTTGAAAATTTATTTTAGCAGGTTTAAATATCCACTCTATACAATAGTGTGCCCTATTTTTATCGAGTACTTGCTTAAAATATGCTATAAAAGTAACAGTTTGAACAGTTACTTTACAGCCTTATAAACTCTCTCCTGAGTTTTTTAGGAAAAGTTTTTCCTGTACCACACCAAAACAGTTTCTGTGGCCACTCATTCTTCAGTTAATGAAGTGATCACTAGGGCAGTCCAGCTGGATTCAGCTGAGATCAGTTGTCCTCCTCTAAGGCCCCCAGCAGTCTCAGGTGGGCCTTTCCTAAAGGGTGCCAACCTGATCTACTTGCTAGAGTGAGATGCTGTTTAGAGAAATTTCTTTCCATAAGTACTTTTCTTTGAATTTGTCTGAGCTTTAACTGCAGGATGCTTTAGATATATAAATCCTAAACCCCAAATTCCCTCTTTTTTTGATCCTGACTTGTTTCTCTGACTACAAGTTAGTTAGCTTCATGAGAGCTGAGGGCAGAAAACAGCTAACCACCTTGACAGAGGGTGTCCTTGAGCTCTGCAGCTGGAGACACTAACCATAACATCCAAAGCATGCAATCTATATGAAGTATAAATAAATAACTTCCCAGTAGATCCTCCTTTGAAAGGGAAAATAAGCAAGGCAATAGTATTAAAAAGAACATTTAGTTTGAAATCCTTGCAAAACTGCAGATTATACACAGCTATTTCCTTAGCCCTTTGTGGAGTCAGCTGGCCTCCTGCAAACAGGCAATGAGAAAATATAAGGAAGGATTTTGCTCTGGTTTAACCAGTCCTCTTTCCTGCACATCCTCTCGTTCACTTTTAGTATCTCTTCTTTCCCTTTATCTCCCCTTTCTGTCAATTTTCATCATGCACATAAAAAAAAAATATATAAAAAAAAAATTAAGAAGCAAGATAAGATAAGCTAACTGTTAATGCCTATTGTATATTAGTCCTGTTAAACTAGCTAAAATGGGCAGAAGACAAAACTGCAGTCACTTACCTAAGAGAAGATAACATTTTCAAATGCACTGCACCAGCCTGAATTCTTTACTCTTGCTAGTCCATCACTTTAAAAAAGAAGGATATTTTAAGTATATGGAATGGGTCTATAAAGAACTTTACTGGGACAAAAGATACTTTGTACTAATAAAATGGTATTAAAAATATGGGAAATGCATGGTAGAAGAGTTTTTTACCTAACTGTCTATATGTCAGTATCTTTTTTCCTCTTTCTGACTGTAACTTGGTACCTAAAATGACATTCACACACATTAAATCTTTCTTTGAAATAAGTCTTCAACAAGTAAGAATTCTGTTACAGCAGGGTTTAATTTTTCTATACCATGATATAATAACTGCTTTTCTGCACAACTCATCTAAGAAAGTTTCAGATGAAGTAAACATTTTGAGGAAGTATTTGGGATATATATAATACTACAACTAACGGCAAAAGGAACTGGGAATGCCGGTCAAAATAGCTCATTTCCCAGGGTTCTATACAGACAAATAAGCAGAGAAAATTCTTCCAGTCTGGATTTTTCACCTTCTATAATGCAGATAGGACACGGCATAGGTACAAAACAGATAGAATAGGCATATACTGAAAAGAGAAAGTGAGAAAATGAGCAAAATGCAGTAAGGAAATTGCATTTACTACTGTTTATTGCAATAATTACAGCTTCCCTTTCTGACAAAAAGATCAAACAATAATTATTTTGCCAGTGTAACCTCTTGACCTGTCTTCAAAATCTGAGATGGATACAGCTTTCAGGAATTTTTGAGTTGAAATGTTGCAATTATAAAATATTTTAATTCTGTTTAATACTACCACTTTTTCAGTATAATACTCATGTTTATACACTACATTTTAGTCAATTAAATCTTAATAAAGCTATACAAAACTTATTGATAAAGATTTTCACATTAAGAACCACCTTTCATGTCACTTAACTGCAGCTCTCATTGCTGTTATTCAGCATCTTTCTCTGCTCTCTAAAAGGCAGTTGGACTATATCTTTACATATTTTAAGGTAAGATTGTACCTTTTACACTTTTCAGCCAAGATTTGAAAGCACAGCCTTTTAATTTTACATATGCTTTCAAAAAGGCAGCCAGATGTGCACTGTTGAAAGTGTAGGACAAGGAGCCAAGTCCTGATCCTTCACTGGCCTTTTGATGTACAGCTCCTCTCCTACAATTCCACAACCAATAAGCATTGATAATCAAACTGTTCTTGAAAACAAAGTTATCAGATACACACACAGCCAAGCACATCTGCTTTCGTTTCAACTTCCTTCACCTCACTCTTTGGAAAACTAACAACTCTCTCTCTGCCTTTCTGCTATTTTTTGCATATGATCTTGAGAAAATTGATACAAGAAAAGATGTAAAAATGGTCTCATATCACTCCTCTGAGGGTCCGGATCAAAGACACATACAGTCTGAACTCTATTGTTATTTTTCAAAACTTAAATATAATAGCTATCCCATTCCTTATCAATACCATAGAATCACAGAGCGGCTTGGGTTGGAAGAGCCCTTAAAGATCATCTAGTTCCAACCTCCCTTCATGGGCAGGGACACCTTCCACTAGACCAAGTTGCTCAAAGCCCCATCCAACCTGGCCTTGAACACTTCCAGGGAGGGAGCAGCCACAGCCTCTCTGGGCAACCTGTGCCAGTGCCTCAGCACCCTCACAGTTGAGAATTTCTTCCTTATATCTAACCTAAATCTACCCTCTTTCAGTTTAAAGACATTACCCCTCATCCTATCACTACACTGCCTGGTAGAGTCCCTCCCCATCTTTCCTGTAGCCCCCTTTAGGTATGGGAAGGCCACCATAATGTCTCCCCAGAGCCTCCTCTTCTCCAGGCTAAACAACCCCAACTTTCTCAGTCTGTCCTCACAAGGGAGGTGCTACAGAGCCCTGATCATCTTTATGGCCCTCCTCGGGACCCGCTCAAGCAGGTCCAGTCATTCTGGATTCTTAGTCTAGATTAAGATTGTCCACCTTTTTAATTAGTTAAACATCTCTGTAGGTACACACAGGACAGGAGAGACTTTGGCTGAATGTGTTATGTTCCCAGAGTCTGAAGGGTGAGCTCCATAGACTACACAATAGTTTTAGTATGACCTGTATCTTTCACCAATTCCACTTAGTTTTCATCTGAAACTTGTGTTTCTTGGTGTCTTTTTGACGACAGAACAAAACCACACCTTTTGGAAGAAAATTCTCTTGTGCCCTATGGACCAGTTCTAGCTCCCAGCACTCCTCTGCCTCCTCTGGGAAGAGTTTAGGTACAACCACCCTCAACACACATCTCATTCAACTTCTTTTGATAGTGTCAAGTTGTATTATGTAGATAGGAAGGAAGAACACCAAACATTTTGTCTATTACAGCTGAACAAACCCTAATCACATTTAGGTCAATATAAGTGTGGTAAAGTTTAGACAATGAAGAAAAACTCTCTAGAATGCCCCTTTTTTATTGTCTTCAGTTTGGAAGTGCCTTCTAAATGAAAGTATTTGGTGTCATTGTAGGCACCTATCCAACCAAGTTTTCAGACAGCTGTTTTAAATGCTTAAACCATCTACATATGGTAAATGGGTATGAAGGGGGACCTACAAGGTATTGATCTCCTGGACTGGTGGCTGGAAGCTTGGCAGAGTACTCTGATTCCTAAAATTATATTAGATACGTTTGTTTAGACATCTATGCACCTCCTGGATAGCTGTGAGCATCTGGACATCTGGCTGGCAATGTCTCAAAGGTGCTTCCTGGAAAGAATTACAGAGTTATGCTCATGTACAGCCCAGGGTCCAGCAGTAATTTACTTTTTTGTTGTTGTTGTTGTTGATGTTTACTATTTCATGGTGATGATTAATTTAGCCTACTGGGAAGGTAATATCCCATCTTGAATAGTACTTCTTCACCATCAGAGAATAACACCTCCACACACGTTGTTTCTCTTTTCAGATTTGGACAAAATTCCTGTGTGTCATTTCTTTCACAATAATTAAATCTTGCCCACATAGTAGCCAGCACAAAACCTGAAGTGATCAGATTCTGCTTTGCATCTCATCTACCCTTGTTATAACTGTCAGAAAAAGTTATGCCCTGTCTAGATTCATAACAACTCTAATGATGTTTTTCATATAATGGCCTGAAAAAAAGACAGTTTGACTGTCTTAAGATTCGTCTTTACAATGGGAACTCAACAAGAAGTATGAATCATTATTGACACACTCAAAATAATCTGTCAGCTGCTTTAAAATACTAATGAGAAAACCCTTGAGTCTTTGGATATTAGTAGTTGTTTCATGTCGTAATTGAATTTGAAAAGGTCTGTTAAGATTTTTATCCTCTGACAGTAACTTATTATTTCTAGAATAAAATTGTTTGATAAGTGGTTTAGATGGCAGCAGTCTGAAGAAGCCCTTTGCACTTAATCTTTGAATGAACAATGTGAGCTAACACAGTGTAAATGCGGTCTCCCAGATCCAGAATTTAAAGGAGTGTATAATTTAGTATCATAACCTTTCCACCGAGGTCATGTTTTCTAGATGTATGATCATCCTTATAATTCTCATCTGGATTTCCTCTGATTGGGTCTCATCTTTGCTGAAGGGAAATCTCCAAAATATACAGAATCTGTCAACTGATGCCTTACTGGTGGTATGTTCTAGGACACTCCCAATTCACCTTGAAATTCAGTTTTGCATCCCAGTATGCTGTCTGAGTTTTTCTGCAACACTATGATATTATCAATTCATAGTCTATGTGTGATTTATTATTCTGTGAAACTACTATATAGCCTGTTGTTCACCCTATTCTGTTTTCGAGTACTTCATTATTCCTGCTTAAGTATAGTAATTTGCAGTTGGCTTTACTGAATCACATCCTATTTTTTCAGACTTATTGTCAGTTTGTCAAGATTATTTTCATTTTAATCTTGTCCTCCAAGGGGCTTGTAACTGCTGGCAGCTTGCTTCCATCTGGAAGTATAAAAGACATAATATCTCTTCAGATAACCAAGTGACTAATAAAACTACTGGGTAGTACTGGACCCAGGTGGAATTCTATGAAGCCCCCTCGGCTACCATCTCTTAGTTTGATGGAGAACAATGAGTAGCTATTTCTGAATGCAATTTTCAAGCCAGTTGTCCAATCTATATAAGAGTAATTTGGTCTAAGCAATATTTTCATAGTTTGGTTATAAGAACATCAAACAGTGTCAAAATGCTCACTAAAATCAAGATATATCGTGGCTGTTGCTCCTTCCCTAACCACAAAGCCCATTATTTCTCCTAAAAGAGAACATACTTGATTTAATGTAATTCCGTTTGTGAAAAATTCATGTCGGGTATTACTTATCACCTTGTCTTCTTACTAGTATGTTTATTTACTGACTCATAATTTGATTCCTTTTTTCAATAAGTTTATAGTAAATGAAGTTAGGGATGTAATTCTGTGTGTTGTCTTTCCCTTCTCTTTTCCTGTCTTTGTGTAAAGAGATAGGGACAATCTGACTTTCTGACCTTCAGTCTCTCCTGTTTTAAATCAAATTCTCACAAGTATGTTCTAACATGCTTGAGATTGCTTTAGCCAGACTCCTACATGCTTTGACGTGAATTTACAGGGGTTAGTATATCTGAATTTCTTCAGATTTCTAATTTATGCAAGTGATCAATAACATATTCTTCCTTATTCTCACCTGAATCCTTCATTAGTGTCAGTGGCATTGCTTCACTGGCCACAATTAATCTTTCTACTGAAGAAGGAATAAAGAGAAAAGACCATGGTTCTGTATTGATTCCCTTGAAGGCAATGCTATTTAACACAGCCAAACCTTATATCCAGCTCCTCAAGCCCATGCCTCTACTTGGCTGGACGAGATGTTTGCACAGCTGCAGTGGGCTTTCCAGCTGAGGGGTGACCTGCCCATGCTGGAAAATAATTACTGCTGCCACATGCATCTACAGCCTCAGAGTCACGTCACTGAGGACTGTGAGAGCTCGTTACTTGAGCTTGCTCTTTATTAGTAATATGCCACTGAATATTTATCATGCTTTATTCTCTTTTTAGATGTATCTTGTGTCTTGACCTTTCTGAGTTCACCCTATACACTTCTGGTTTTATTTTCTATTTGTCTCTGGTAATCTGTACCATTACCGAATAAGCCAAATCTATCATTTTTTATGCTTGTGCTCGGAAAAGCCCATACTTGTTCAGTGTGTGTTCTTCCAGTCAGTCTGACCGTTTTCTTGAACTTTTTCTGATAGACCTGTTTGCTTCTAGAAGCTACCTGCCATCTCAGGTCACTGCAGTCTGGTCCCTGGGTTTTTCCTGTCCTCATTCCACTGTTCTCCTCCTAGAATCATTATCTCTAGTAGTTCACGGTTTCTGTAGTGCAATCTGTCTTCCTGTTCAATGTTATTTCTAATAAATGCTATCAGTTCTATTCACTATAACATAAAAAGGAAATCTAATCCCTTTCACAGGACTTTATGCATGACCATACAGATTTTAAAATTTTCTTAGTATTAGTTCTTACCTCCAAAGGATTATAAGGAGTACTTAAATATTTTTATTCACGGGGATACAAATTTTTAGAGAAACCATACGGAAGACAAAATTACTCTGTTCTTAAAACAACAATATTTATCCAAGAATATTAGAAGCTCACAAAAAATATTGACAGTTATTGGATTTGCATTGGGTCCCCCAAACTGCTAAATTTACTAATTTTAAAAAGTTACGAAAGAATTTCACAAACTGAAATTGTATGTTCATTTTTCAGGTACAACATTAATTGTCTGCTCCCTGACAATTAGGAATATTGTAAAAGAGATTACTGACTTTATAGAATTTGTCAAACAATAATTTATAATATATCAAAACTTATTTTGAGAAGTTTCTTCTTACCTTAAAATACATTAAAGATTCTTAAATAAAGTTGTTGGACATCTAAGTTTTGATTTTTTTCACCAGTAAAGATGCACAAACTACTTTTTATTTTAAAAGAACTATCTAAAAATTATTTGTTTAGATTAATTTTGGGGAATTGTATTATACTATTTTCTTTAGTTCACTGTTTATCCATTCTAAAATATCCCTGTTGCTTTAGACACAGAGTCAAATGCCTTGAAAATATCTTCTTTAACTGTGCTTCTGTTCATGATCCATGTCGCAATCTGAGAGGACAATTTATTCTATGAACTACTTCTGGATTTTGTTAAACATTTAGCAAACAAATAGGAGCCTAAGCAAGCACATTATTAAGATAATTTACTTCAATTCAGATAATGGAAAGGATGGAATATATGATCACATCAAGGCTACAATTAAGATTGAGTCAATGAACCAGTGAGTTCACTTTCTCACATCATCCAGCTAATACACTACCAGATAATCAGATTGAATGTCACTGGAAATAATTACTTGTTATTTCTTTAGAGTCCGTTTTCTTTCCTCTTTAAGACCTTATCAGTGATCAATACAGTTTTAGCATTAAGCATGCAAAAGACGTAAGGAGCCACAGGTCACAGCTGAGGTACAACTTCTGTATCGGCACGTTGACTATTGCACTTTGGCTACTGGATATTTCCCAGAACAAACAGAGAGGTCCCTTGGCTCTGTCACAGTGAAGCTATTTTACCATTTCTCTCTTAAACCTCATTTTTACCAATATTATTGGTTTATTGCTCCGTTTCTCTTTTCAAGTAGTAACGTAGAATCTTTACCATAACTTAAAATAAATACAGGTCAAGTTCAGTGTAATACGAGTTTTTGGTTGATAATTATTTTTAAATAATTAATGTACTTTTAATATAGAGATTAAAAATCTTTGTTGTTGGGAATTGTTGTTGGGAATTTTTGGAAGTGTCATTTTGTAAGCACACATATTTTCCCGTGTACACATGTAAAAAATGAGCCATATCCCTAAAAAAATACAGAGAAAAATTAAGGAAGTATGAGTTCTAGTGAGGCTTCAGTCACACAGTTGTGAGTATCTCTAAACAGCCAGTAACAGTTTACCTGATGTGAATATGAGATCTTTAGGTCTTAGTAAATTTACTGAACTCCCTTAACTAGATTATCATGTCACTTTTTTTTTTTTTTTTTTTTTTTTTTTTTTTTCTGGAGAACCTAAATAGCCAAAGAGGAGTACTGAATTTTGTAACCCAGTCTATAAGCAAATAAGATATACCACAAAAGAACAATTTTCTTCTAAGTGCTCTTTTTTTTGTGGACAGTTCTCTCAGGCCAATTTTCAGAACCAAGTAGTTGATACTATGGATTATAAATACAGTTCAGTCATCTCCCATTGGACAGACTTTTAGGCCTCTAGTCACAGAGGAAAGATTCATCTGTGCACAGCCTTTCATTTCAATGTATCTGCAAAATTAGTCATGGATGAACTAATTTTCCAAAACTCTGAAAAATCCAAAGGGCTCATAGATATGGTTGGTATATGGAGAACTGATGTCAGTTTTTAAGATAAGGTTGTGCATTTGAGTCCACAGTCAGCTAAAAAGTATTTTAGAAATGTAACTATTAAAAGTAACACATCCTTCCTTTCATTTGAGGGCTTTTTTTCCCCTGCTTAAAGTTCTTAAGTATTAATATTTTTTACCAGCAAAGACTGGCTGACTAGTGTGACTTTTTGACTATTTAAAGATTTCAGAACGAAACCTATAAAGTATTTTGACGTTTTATTATAGCAAATTTACTCATAATTAAACAACAAAACATTTTGTGGTCCAGCTCTGATCATAGCCCATATTTCTCACCATGAATAAAGTTGCAAGGAAGTCTTGGATTACGAACTGCTGAAATTAATCCTAGAAATCTAACATGATAACTGAACATCACTCATATCTGTTCTCAATATTTTATGTGGAAGTATCTACCATTATGTCTTCCCTTTCATCTGGAATAGGTAGCATACCTAACTGAATCATTGCATATGAATTTCAAAACCTGAAAGCAACCAAACATCAATTAATGCATTTCAATTCAAAAAATAGTGGATTGATATTATAATACATACATGAAGCCTAGAGCTAACATTTTAATCTCTTTCCCATTGTGTAAATTAGACTTCCATACTTCTAATTTTCCAGCTGTGTGATTTACATCTGAATTTGGCACTTGTAAATAGTAATAAATTGACATGCATTAAGCAGCAAACATGAGTGCTTAACATCTCCTGGCAATATTGCCTAGGACTTCCTTGGACAAATCTGTTGTATCTGAAATTCTGTTTTTCATAGCCTTGGATAAACATTTTTCCCCTGAATGTGGGAAAGGGAAAAAAAAAAAAAAAAAAAAAAAAGAGAGAGAGAGAAAAAAGGCTAATCAGCTTTTGACCCATGTATGGGTCTCGCCTCTCCAGCATGAGTTCCATAGTTTAATCCTGATTTGTGTGGAAAATGCCCTTCCTTCAGTTGGTGATGAAAGACAACCCCTTAGTTTGTGATCTGATAATTTGGGTTGATTTTCTATTGTTCTTATATAATGAAAAGTGGAATTAATTATTTTGTATTCAGCTGTTCCAACCCATTATGATTTTATTTTTTAGTATAATTCTTTCATCACTTGTCTCCTTTCCAAAAGTGAATTTGTTTCATCTCTCCATGTTCTAAAGCCACCCATAGCTTTATCTTTGACACCTTTTGCTGTACGTGTTCTGATTCAACTACTTCCTTTCTGAGATAAGGAGAAAGAACTGTACATCGCACTGAGGACGCTGGACACAAGGGATTTGTAGAGTGGCATAATGATGTATTCTACTTTCTTTTCTATTGCTCTTCTGCTATTTGATTCTCCTTTCTGACTGCTGCTGAGCACTGAGCTGATGTTTGTAATGAACTATTCACAACTTTTCCAAGAGGTAATAACAAATATAGAGCCTATTACCATGTATGTGTAGTTACAGTTGATGTTCCTTATGTGCATTACTTTGCATTTATTGACGTTGAACTTCAGTTCTTATTTTAACACCCAGACACTCAATGTCATGGGATCCATCTACAACATTTCACAGTGGACTTTCATTTTGCATTGTCACCAATCTTGATTGAGTCCCTCACCCTATTTCCCAATCACTCATGAGTACTTGAAATGGATAGCACTGAGCGTGAGTCTGTACAGGGCACTACAGACAACTTCCCTCACTGATCTATTCACACACCATTTATATATCCTTGTATTTTGGCCTTTTAATAATCTATGAGATTAAGAGATTAATCCTTTTTATTCCATGACAACATATTATTCTTGAGAAGCTGTAGTTAGTAATCTGGTTTAAAATAGTTTGGAGGTGCAAGTGCTCTTTAACAGTTGTATCACTTTAGCATGGTACATGGCTTTTCCCTTCCATCATCATTCATTCTTCATCATTCTGTCACGTTTGTTCTCATATCCTCACACTGAATAATTACAGTTTGTGCCAATTTGCTTATTACAGGAGTCAGACTGCATCTCCTTTTTTTTTTTTTTTTTTCATTTTGATGAAAATTGGCTTTTGTAAAAGTTAACATTTCAAAGAACTGTGAGAGTTGTCTGTAAAATAGACCTACCTGAGTTTCTTTTAAATGAGCTAGCTCTACTTCTGCTCAAAATATAAGTGAATTATAACAGCAGGGGAAAGAGTGCCATAAAGTTTAACCTCCCAGATATTTATTCAGCTAGTCTGTGCAGCACCAAATGGTTTAGTAGTCTTAAACTTATTTGTACCTGCAAGGAAGCAACAGAAGAGGGTTTGAGCAAACATCCAGTCCAACAGAAACAGATGAACCCTAGAAATGTACTCCAGATGACCAAAGCTGCCTGTTTTGGTGATGCCTTCAGTCTCCCCCATGTATATTAAGGTTTCTTTCAAAGACTAAGGACATATTCCTGAGATCCTGGTGTCCTCCATGCACCGGAGAGTCCTTGGCAAAGATCTGTCCCAGCTCTGGATACAAGAAGGAGGAAGAGTGGTCTAGCATTTTCTCTACCTGACTTCCTCTCTCCTTCAGGCTGTGTAATCCAATCTGTCTTCAGAATAAGACATGAATAAGCACCATCACGTGTCCTAGATTTCTTTAAATTTGAGCTTGTTTTCTTGAAAGAAACTCTATGTGCTGTAGCCAAAAGCTCATTCTAGGTGAACCAGAGTCAAGGATTCCAAAGACATGCTTCCACTTAATACATGTCTCTAGTCAAGAGATATTCTCAGTGCAGCAAATTCTTTGGCTCCTTTTGAAATTGCTCTTACCAGGTGCAGACTCTCTTGCTGCATTTGAATTTCTTTGTAGCAGTAGCCTTAAATTAGGAAACAGGGACAAATCTGCCTCCCATTTGCTAAAACATCCTGAGAGTTGGCTCTGGTCTGGGGCAATACATTTGCTGCCACTCATACAGCCAGCACTTGAGACCATGTAGGGATGTTTACACTGGTTTTGTACTGACAGTGGGAGACAAAGTCCTTTCTAGAATGGTTCCAGTGTAGCTTGTGTATTTGCATGCTCCTTGATTACAGGCTGAGATTAGGCTCCTTGGACAAGAAATACTGATTTTGGGTGCACCCTGGGCTTCAGGCTGCAGAATCAGACACAGATGAACATAAAGGGAGCAATGGGATGCAGTGTCAAGTAAAAGCTGTTGGTAAGAAACAGGAGTGAATAGGACACAAAGCCACAACATACATATGGGGACCGTATACTGCAAGCAAATAAACTGTGCCAGGCAGATGTGGCATAAGAGATCACACTGGGTCAGATATGACTGGAGAAGCAGCTTCTGAAATTTATTAGGCACTGATAGAAAGCGAAGCTTCATTGCAATTCTTGATAGCTTTTCTGCCCAGTGGGAATCCAGCACAAAGGCCTTTTAGCACACAGTTTAACTGGGAATACCTGAGCAAACTGATAACATTGCTGCTTTTATGGTAGTCTTGTTTCTCACATATCACAGCAGACCACTCCACAAAGCATTGTAAGCATAATGTGTCTGTGTGTTTATGTACCTCCATCTGCACATTCAGGTATCAGCTCGATGGAATTAAACAATACTATCCATAGTAAAAAGAACTACAGTGGAAAGGATATCCATAAAAGAAAACCAACTATCAAACAAAGGCTTTTCAAAATGTTCTGCATTGCTATTGTAGAGTTCTTGGTGTTTCACAGTTTTAGACATTACAGCTGAGTGAAGAAACTGTTATGTTACCTGCCAAACACATAAATCCAACCACGTTTCTGATGATAGTATTGTTTCTTCCAAAGAGCAAAACTAGCTCAACTGGGGCTCAAAATCGAATCATCTGTCCTGTGGTTTGAATACAGCAGATTCATACACAAGTGAAAGCACACATGTGGTAGGTCTGCTAAATATCCTGTTAGATGAAAATTAATTAGAAAAAACAAAGTGATGATGAAGGAACATCTTACCTTCACCTCTTCTATCTGTGGTACACTATTGTTCATCTCTGTAGTATTTCAGTGAACACATTATTCTGGCACCTTTGTTTTGAGCGGAAAATTTCTGGTTTCATTCTCCTGTTGGATCCCACCCAAAGCCTGGCCAGGGCTTGGGGAGGGGAAGACCAAGGGAGTTTCTGACAAGGCCAAATAGGTGGGTTCTCAGCCTTGAACAAGGTTAAACAAGAGAAGTTGGATACATTCTCTCAGCATTTCGTCCTCACTACTGATTATATTCTAGGCTACATCTTTCACTAGCAAGTTTACATACTTTGTTAATGATTACAGACTGAGTTAGTAGCTTCAGCTTGGGGCCTGTTGTTCAGGCTTCAGTATTTCAATGTTTTAGCACTTTTTGCATGCATAACATACGGACAGTATAAGTGAGTTGTTATAACTTAGTACAATACCTACTAACACAATGGTTTTCAGTTATAAAAAAAAACCAGGATTCATCTATAGGACAACTCTGGCTTGGGCCAGTTGTCCAAGCCTTAGCACTTCAGACATACAAAAAGGCAAAACAATATCAAAGTCTGGTGGACATAGAAGTGATTTGTTTCATTTTTTTATTTTTGAGAATCAAAAGACATAATCTGTTTGTCTGTTCTGTCTTCTACTTTCTTAAAGATAGAAGTAAACTTTCTTTACCAAGAATAGATAGACTTACCATCTGTGGTCCTCTAAAAAGATGAAATTTTAGGAATTTCCAGTATTTATTTACAAAGCCAAGGAAAAATATAATTTTTGTGTGTGTGTGTGATTTTCCTTGTCTGTATGCAACAAAATATTAATAGAAAAAGAAAACTGAACTATGCAGTGTCCAAAAATAATTTAGAATTGAGATCCACAGAGAGAATATACTGTATGCTGCTTTTCCAGCTCCCCCTACAGTCCAGATCATAAGAAAAATTTTCAGACAATCTATGCTTATCAATGCTGCCTTATATGACTTTCTACACTCTTGTGAATTTTAACCAGCTCTTGGTTATTATCAAGCCTTTTTTTCCCTGTGAATTAATTAGGGCCGGGTCTAAGCTAGTGCATGTCTTTCAGGCTTTGGAGCTTACTTCTGAGGTGCATTACTGTGTCTACCACCCCTGAAAATCCTCTCTAAGAGTTCCACTAGGAGGGATAATATAAACAGCCTGGTAAAGTTAGAGATTAAATCTTACTTTGCAGTTCATTAGATCATATAACATTTCCTAACATGAGTTAATATGATGGTTTTATCTGTGGGTTGATTTTTCTTGTTCTATTTTTCCCTGAGGTATGCTCTGGCATAATTGTTGTTAGTGAAGGCTTTGCATACTTTTTCATACAATTTTCAAGCCATGTTAACGGATTAACAGGAGCTAGAATAATAATGTGTTCTGTCTTAACTATTATTACCTAAGTGTTTAAGAAGTATCTATAAAGGAGGTTAGAGAATAGTGGGAATCAGACTGTAGTAAATCTATTCTTACCCTCAGTGTCACCCCACTGAAATCTTGAACTAGTTTTTGTTTCCGTGTCACAGTTTGTCTGTTTAACACTGACAAGTTAAGGTAAAAGCAAATAAAAGTAGTTACTTAGAAAATATAAAAGCAAATAACACAAAGTCAGGCTTACATAAATACAGATATAATACTTTCATGGATGTGTTATTTACATTGTGCATGAAGGGAAAGTAACGATTTAGTAGAAAATAAGTAATTCTTACAGATTGTAATGGATTGTTGGAATTAAAATGCATTCTCTGTGTCTATTGCCACAAGTAAATGGAAATAATACTCTTACTATTTTCCTTCTCACCTAATAAGGAGGGAAAAATATCTTTTGGCATTTTATCAGCAAAGGGCATCTTTCATAATTGCAGTATAAGCAGTGGAAGATTTTTAAAAGGAGTATTAGCATAAAAAATGCCCAGTAGTTGCAATATTCTGCTGTTCTCCAAGGAGTTTACTTTGGTACCCCCTACATGCATAATTGGTTTCCCTGGGATTCAGAACCCTTCCAAAGTACCTTGTCACATGCCAGAGAAAGAGATTGCATTGGCTCTAGTCACTGGCAGACGTTTCTTTCATTCTTTCTTCTGATTTCATTACCAGCTTCCAAAGCGGTACGTGCAACTTAGTGAAATCATTACCTGATGGATACCTTGAAGAAACACTTAGGGTTACAAGACACCATCAAACCTGAATTTCTTTGCTATATCAAAAGAGATGAAATTTCATGTCTTCTTCAAGTAGCTCTGAAATTACCCAGAACACTGACAAATTAATGAAAAGGAGAATAAAAATACTTATTTAGAAAATATAAAAACAAATAACACAAAGTCAAGCTTACAGAAATGAAGGAAGGCCATCTTTCTGTCTGCTTATTTAAAATTAGATGTAAAGGGCTATTTCACTCCCTGTTATACAGCTGACAAGCTAATTAGTCATAACCTAAATATGAGAACTTTGACCCCATTCTTAGGACAACTTTTCTTTTGTTTACCACTGGAGGAAAACTAGGTCTTGCTTGTTTATCCAGTTCTTTCCTAGTGATATTTTTAAGAGTCTACTCAAATGTAGATCTCCTTTCTCTCCTTCCTTCTTATCGTCATTATCCCCTCTACTTTCCTTCTTTTTGCTCTTTAACTTTCAACACTTAAAGTTGGCTTTATTGTATGTTGTTTCATAACTGTGTTCAGCTGAATCGTTAACAAGCAATTAATATATTGCAAGATAAAACGTTGTATTCTAGCCAGTCATGTTTAAATACCTGTTCAGTTTTTTTACATATTAAGACTTTAATTTAATTAAAAATATAAAATTTAGATATCTGTCACACAATAGACAACCAAATAAATAAGGATTAATGCTTGGGGTTTACTTCTTTCTCTTGTGTAAGTGAAGAACAAAGGTTCCCAGGTCCCTTCTGTGGACATAACTCATCTGGAGCAACATTACCCCACCCTAACTTGTGAGGGACACCCTGACAACATTATCATTAGACTACCAGAGTATCTAGGTGAAATTATGGGACCTACAGAATTATGCAGGAGTCTGGATTACACAGTTTGTTCCAAGTACTCCATCTTTCTGTTCTCAGAACATATGATACTTTTTCTAAAGGTCTTGCAGCAAAAACAAAGGAGGGAGAATAAGCCATAACTAAGCTAAAGAGGGAGAGGAGGAGAGACAACACATTATGTTCTCGCTTGGTTTTCTCAGCCTTCACAAAGCCAGGATGCACCTTGACAATATAACACATTTGTCCTCCCTCTTAATTACTGAAGTCCTTCTGGAAAACTGGGTAATAGGGGTAGTTATATGTTTATGCTGCTGGAGAAATAAATTCCCAGACCAATGGCAGGCAACAGTGGTTCTGATCTTGGCCTGGGAAAATCAGATTGTCAAATACAATTTTTAATTTAAAAACAAAGGGACACTGTGGAAACCAGGATTTGAGAAGAGCAGACACAGGGTAGGACAATAAAACCCACAGTAAATAACAGGTATAGTCTTTTCCAGCATGCTGCTCTCCCCTCCCAGTGCTAGGCAGATGGCATTCAAGAGGAATTATCTCCTGCACTACTAGCCAACAGCAACCTCTATGTATTTTAAGAACAGATATTTACATTAGTATCTCTTCACTTGTTTCTCCCTGATCAGTATAAAGCAAAAGTAGCTGTGAGCTTCTGTCACCCACTTTTAGAGCCCTTAACACATTTTAAGGCCTATCAGAGTTGTAGCCTCCAGGAGCTCTTCACTACATCTGTAAATGGCGCAGTTGGACCAGACTGGCTCTGGGTCATGCTGCTGAATTTGGTAGACAATGCCCCTAAAGCCTGAATTTTATTCAAGTCAAATCCAATTGATTTTAGGAAGATGAAGGAAATTTAAAAAAAAATGCTTAGACAACATAGTGTACTTCAGACACTGCTGCTACCATATCCTGCTATGTTTTCTGGACATTTTTTCAGTTGCTTGTCTGCTTTTATGGTTTTAGATTTCTAAGTACTTTAAGGTTGAAGGTCCCACTGCTACCACTGTAAAATGTGCATTTCATCATTTAATCCTAGAACTGAGAACATAGCTTTGAGACCATCTCTTCTTTAATTAAAAAAAAAAAAATCATTTGGTTTTGAAATTGTCCATAAATATATAGTTTTACAATATATTTCTAAGAAAATATATATAATCGAGCAGTTATATGTAAAGTCATAAATTGGATAACTATATACAATACTGCATAGTATACAACCATGCAGTTATAGTGAATGGTTATTATTATACTACGACTATATACTAGTTACTCTTGATCCTGATTCCTTTGTCATTGTCTTGAAATACATGGAGTTATAATTTCTTTGTGTCTGATAGTCATATTTCTATCTTGCTGACTTATGTATACACAAGATCCTGGAACAATATCCTATTTCTCTTATGTATCTCCCATTCTGATTTAATACTTTTCTAGTTTTTAATGGAAGAAAAAGGCTTTAAAGTCCTCTTTGCATAGTATTAAAAGGTTAGTGGCAAGCAGGTTTCTAAGAAGATGAACTACTCATGTTTCACCCTTTCCTCAGAATTTTTTAGCTCTCCTGAAAATGTTAGTCATGAGATAGTAATAGTCAGAATGTTTTGCAATTTAAAGCATTTTTACCTTTTTAATGTAAATTCACTCTTGCTACACAGATTCCATTTTATGAATTAAATTTAAAGATACCTTGTCAAGTTTTGTATGCTACACTCTTTTCATGCATAAACATTCAATTTTAAAAGTTTCTTCTCCTTTCATACTCCCTTAATCTTTGTGGGAAATTGGGTAATAGTGAAATATCTTGCAGAAAACAGGAGTTGTGTTTGCCAAGTTACACTTCCAGCATACCACAGAGATAGATGGAGAATAATGTTCTTCAGCTGTCATCAGCAAGAGGTCAAGAAAAAGCCATATTCAGTGAGGTGACAATCTGAGTGGAGTGGATGTGTACAAGAAAGGACATGAAGTCTTAACTTTTTGACTGGAGGAATCTTCCAAATCTAGTTTAGCTATAATGTCATATATTGTCCTCTGGTAGTCAGGACTACTGAACATGTATTTAGTTTATTTGGATGGTCCTATTTGCTGTAATGAGATCTCTAAAAAACTCTGCATAGTAGCTTAGCAGTGATAAGTGTCCTTTGTACACCTAGTCTTGAAGATTAACCTGATAGCCTAGGGCACTGCTTCATGTAATCTTAAATACCCAGAACACTCACATATCTCCTCTGAATCAGTGGAAGTGCAGTTTGTGGAGCAGATAGATAGAAAAGTAATCACATACTGTGAGAGTGTATTTAAAGGCCACAGCTGATGATGACAAAGCCAAACAAAAAGATTTAAATCAAAATATCTAAATCATCAATTTTAATCAAAAATATTTCAGTCTGCAGATAATAACTTTGATTTCAATAATCACTTCTTATTATATTTTGTATTTCTCCTTGTTTTCCTAAGGAAAGGTTAATCCACATTAACTGGTAACTATTCAAATATATTAATATGCAGGTAAATATATATTTTACACTCAGTTTGATTCTTATTTCTAATAGGATATATTCTTGAAATATTCATTATTAGAGCTATTATACTTCACAGCATTTGCTCAGATGATTAGTTTTTTAATTTCTTACATGTTTTCATAGTTTCTTACACTTTAATGATGGACAATTAGATAATCTAATTTCTCTTCTATTAAACTAGGCATTTATAATTCATGCAGATGTCCATAGCTTAAGCCTAGAGATTTTTGATAGACTAAAACATTTAGGTCCTCTAGAGACTATACTGCCTGCACAGGAGATAAATAACAGAGACTGTGACTTCATTTCTACCTAAGGCTATCAGCAGAAAATAAATTATGCATCAAAAGCCTTGATAATAGCATCATATAAATGTACCCATGTTCCACTAATAAGAAATCCCTTTGTGCTCTCCACACTGAAGTCTCTGCCAACTTAGTTTAGGTGACAATTGTTTCCCACACCTTAAGCCTGCTCATCACTATGATTTGGAGAATCTGAGCAGCATTTATCAGCTAGTCATTGAAAAAATAATGGTTTTGGTACAAAAATACTTGCGGTTCTGAAAATATTGGATGACTGCACCCAAAGAGTTATAGCTCAATGCCCAAATAGAAATCAGTAACAACTGTCCCTCAGGGGTCCCTACTTGGACCAGTGCTATTTTGTATCTTCATTAATGACATAGCAGGATTGAGTACACCCTCAGCAAGTTCCCTGATGACACCAAGCTGAGTTGTGCAGTTGATAGACTAGAGGGAAGAGATGCCTCCCAGAGGCACCTTGGCAAGCTTGAGGGGTGGGCCTGTGCAAACCTCATGAAGTTCAACAAGGCCAGGGTCAAGATCCTTAAGGGCAATCCTTAATATCAGTAGACTGGGGGATGAATGGATTGAGAGCAGCCCTGTGGAGAAGGACTTGGGGATCCTGATGAATGAAATAATGTACATGACACAGCAATGTGTGCTTGCAGCCCAGAAAGCCTGTCGTACCCCAGGCTGCATCACAAGAAGTGTGGCCAGCAAGTCAAGGTGATTCTCCCCCTCTGTTCTAGTCTTGTGAGACTCCACCTAGAGAACTGCATTTAGCTCTGGGGTACCCAGCACAAGAAAGATGTGAATCTGTTTGAGCAGGTCCAAAGGACGGCCATGAGAATGATCAGAAGGCTGACAGAATTGGGGTTATTTAGCTTCAGGGACGCCTTATTGTGGCCTTTCGATATATAATGGAGGTTTATAAGAAAGATGGAGAGAGGCTTTTTATTGTGGTCTGTAGTGAGATGATAAGGGGCAATGACTTTAAATTGAAAGAGTTTAGAAATGGATTGGACATAAGGAAGAAATTTTTTATGATAAGGGTGGTGAGACACTGGAACAGATAGCCCAGAGCAGTGGTGGATGGCCCTTCCTTCAAAGCAGTCAAAGTTAGCTTGGAAAGGGCTTTAAGCAACCTGATTTAATGAAAGATGTTCCTGCTCATGGCAGGATGCTGAATTAGATGACCTT
>NW_020799095.1:115246222-115307944 GCF_003259725.1 Athene cunicularia
CTAGTATTAATAACTAAACAGATGGGGGGAAATGGTATATTTTAAGCAAGTATATGCCATAAACACAACAGCTGGCCATGATTTCTATCTGACTAAGGAATATTTATCTACTAATTATGAGAAATACAAAGAAGTACTGATCAGAGAGAGGCTGCTTGTGGGAGAGCTGAGCACATACATGACCAATGTGATCAAGCAGTGCCCATTTATTACAGCTAAGAAAGCCCTTTTATAACGTTCTCCCACACATGTGAGTAACATGCAGTACAAGTCCTCAAGATTGGACAGTTAACTTAGCCCGTGCTTTAAACCTTATGATTGGATAAAAAGTGCCACATCAGCCTTGCCAGGCTTCCTGCCTTGTGTAACTTCCTCTTCCATCCCTACCCCTTCCAGGGGTTGTTTGTCTCCTCGAGTTTCTCCCCCCTCATTCAGGGTCACATCCTTATCGCATTCTTGGTCAGGCTGAGGCTCTTATCAGTCTTGTTCTCACGCAGGATTGCTCACATGTCCATTCTCTCGCAGAAAGTCCTCTTGAATCCCAACAGCTGCTGATTTTGCAAGAAGGTCATAGATTAGACAAAGTGTATTTCAAACACTGAAGAGTGGGAAAATATTTACTTTAAGGAGAAGGTCTACTGAAAGAGCAAGATGTAAACTGTTAGGACTGTTCAAACAATAAGGCTTGCCATGCCCTATACTTTTTCAGATGGAAGACCTCAGAGTATTTTACTCTGTTGCTTTCTTTGTTGTGTCAGGGGGCTTATTACATGTTAGAGTGGAAGTATCTTTCTGTGCTTTATCCACCTGTCCAACATCTTAAGACACATGTGAGAAATTTGCTGGAAGTCCTCATGGATAGGTGTTTTATATAATATACACGGATATGGAGCACACATGTACACGTAAAGAAGGAACTGGATTTACAAAAGTAAAATTAATTTAATACAGAATACTAATAAGAAGATAAAGAAATGCATGATTAGAAAATGGTGAATAATTTTAAATATTTGATCTTCCTTCTCAAACATTTAACCCACAAGATGTACTGCAATTCATTTTTATCACATTCATTATTTACTCAGTAGTTTTACTCTTCAAAATATTTCAGTCATGTTTAGGGAAAAGAAACAAACCCAAGTGACTTGCACAGCCAAATTGCACAACAGGAATGGTGAACAGGAAACACTGTAAATAAACAGGTGACATTCCCTCATGAAAGGTCACCGGTTTTCTGGTATTTGTGTAGTATTAAGGCAATAATTTATAATATATATGTAACATTCAGGTGGCACAAGAATATACCTCAAGTATGATTGGTTTTTTGATCCCTTGAATGCCTTTATATTATATTACTTTAGTTGTCATGCCTGAAAGGTGCTGTAAACTTGAAGTTTAGGGAAAAAATGTCCTTAATCTGTCAAGGAGTCTGTAAGCCAGTACTGGTTCTGGAGGTGAAGGGGAGCAAAACCACAAGATCCCATTTTCATTAATAGCAGGAGGCTGGACGCCTCTTATCCACCTGCACAGTTTTCAGCAGGTGAGCTCACACAGAGTCAGCCAGTCCCGCTGTGGCTCTAGGCATCATGACACCAGGCACACTGGGGCTTTGTAGCTCAGGCATAGCTTGGTCCTAGAAGTCTCCAGTGAGTGCCTCCTCCAAAGCTGGTTTGCATTTTGCTGGCTCAGAGCATCAGTACAACAAAGAGGTGTCCACCTGATAGAGGCTGTAGCAATACTGCCCCAGTAAACTGTACCCCAAAAAAGCCAAGGAAACTGCCAATACTGCAGCCTACTCAGAGTGAGAGGAAAGTTGGGTTAAACTCACTTTCCTGAAGCACCAAGTGAATGCCCTGCAGAGGAAGCTCCAACAGGACTGTACCACAGTGCTGCGACAGCTCTCATTCACAAGTAACCCAGATTTAGCGTACTGTAGCTTAATTCTTCATGGGGAAAATTAATCCCTTGGAGGAGGATTAAGCTACAGTGAACTAAGGCCACTTTATTTTTGAATGGGAAAGGCCACACAGGGATTTAATGTACTTTATCTTACATGAGTTGATTTCACAGCTTTAGTTAATTCATCTTAACTTCCCTGAATTCCCTTGTGTGGACAAGCTTTTTGTCTGCAGAGAGGCTCTTGGAGATGCTTGTAAAGCTCCTCGTGCAGCCCAACCATAAAGCAAGTTGAAATGATTTCTGTGCCTCTGAAGGAGCTTATACCTGTGTAGATACTATTAAATTACCTCTTTCTCAGATGGTTGATCCATGACACCCTTAGAAGAACTATTTTAATTAGATTTTTTGAATGGACCAGAGAAAAAGGAGTTTTCTTAAAACTAATCTCTGGCTTATTTTAGAAATCTCTCATGAACAGTCTTTTCAAGTCTTTCTGATAGCATGAATTGTGTACAGCTGCACAAACAATATTTTCTCAAGCATGGATATGTCTGGACAGTGCAGTTTAATAGGTTTCCTTGTCCAGTGGGATTTTCTTCTTCTTTGGTGGTGGTCATAAGAAAACATTTTTTCTATATGGAAAGCAAATGAGCGGAGTTTCTATTCCTTCATCCTAAAGATCTTAATCTTTTCCTCTCAGTGGCACAAGTGACACAGATCCAGGTTGAGGAGGTTGTTTTTGTGGGAGCTGCTTTTAAAATAATGGCATGATTTTGCTGGTATTGTCCTTTTGGGAAAATGAGTCCGTTCATTTCTTGCATAGTTAATGTGATTTACTGGCAGGCTCTTCTGATAAGGTGTTTCCTGATGCTGATGAATCATAAAGCAGCTTTACTGTTCAGCTACATCATGACACTTCACATATCAAATTAAATTTATACCAAACAGTTCTTCGCTGGGACGCTTTATGAAACACAAAAAGACATCTCTTGTGGATTCCAAAAGCTTTAATATGACTTAATTCCATAGCAGTCAATAAATATTTTATCCTTTTAATACAGTTAGGTGGGTAGGGTGCCCACATTCATGTGGACAAAGTCATGTGAGAACAGAGGTGCTGAACAAAGGGATGTAAGTCATAGCTGAACATCAAGGTCCAACTGTTTTCTACCAGTATTACTCAATAGTATTATTCACCAGTACTGATCTCAGTGGGACTGGGAAAATATTTTAAAACATAATACAACATGAGCAAAAGGGAGAAAGTCTCTTTAATTTAGCTGTTTGTAACCATTTGCACTGGAATTTACATATAAATACAGGAAATGGAAGTAAATCTTTTTAAAATTTAGCTGTGATACCTGTACTTATATACCATTTCACTAAAATCTTAATAAGTATTCAGTGTGTTCTAATGATTGCTTTTCCTCTTCTTTCATGCAGCTGATTGGATTTGTGTATGCCTGTTACGTGATCAGTATTTTCATGGAGGAGGAGGACAGCTGTAAGTACTGATACACACCTCTCCATCTCTGGAGCCACAGTACCTGGGGTGAGACTTAGTCTTGCATTAACTGCCAAGGCAAAGAACAAAGTTTGAAAAATTACAGAATCTGGCATTCATGTACACAACCAATTGTGTTCAAAGACATACTTATTTAGGTACTACCACTTTATATGGGTATCAGGATTGTACTTACTAACCTTCTTCATAGAGGTCTGTGTACCTCTTGTATGAGCCAGTCACACTGCTGAAAATCATGGGATTCACAATGCATATATATATATATTTATGTAAGTCTTTTGAGTGTGTATGTTTAATTTTGAATCAAAGTTCCTGAAGCCATTTAGTCTGTTTTTCCAAATGACAGCTTTTATCAGCAGTGAAGTTAAAGGAGATGACAGATCAAGACATTTCCAGTCTGCAGTTTCACTCTGATCCATAGTTAGATAGACCTGTTCAACATTTACAACTAGACCATGCATCTAAAATGCTGACGCCATTTTCTTAACCTGCCTTTATGAATGAGACCCTTATATACATACCCATATTGTTTGAAAATGTGCACACCTTTGAAAAAGTATTTATCAAAAGTTGTTAAATGGACATTTGAAATAATATGCCAAACATTTTGGTAGGATGCTGTGTGAAAAGAGATTATAAGAACTGACAAACAGGGTCACCATGCCCACATGACTAACACAATGATTGGTAAAAGCAATAGTGAGAATGGGATAATATTGGATGAGCAAAGAGGAGCAAATACAAGAACAGGTCTATTTAGAAAAAGAGACAATGTGATCATGTTAGTCACTTCCTTTCATATATGAGGAGTTAAACAGTAAAATATCTACCACTAGGGGGAAAAAAAAAAAAAAAAAAAAAAAAAAAAAGGAACAAATGCCAATGCCATTTTATGGCTATAGGATAAATAATACACAACCAAATATTTATTCATAAATCTTAACATAGTTGTTTTGTTTCTTCATAGAATAGCACTAGTGGGTGAAATGAATATAGTAGAAAAAAATAATTAATTTTGTAGAAAAGCATTTGATAATATCTGGAAAATCTTATTGAAAACATAATTTAAGTAAATCATGGCTGTGGTGGAAAAGTAGACTTCTTGTTTGAAAACAGTGCGAAGGACCATAAACAAAATACTTTTCCATTGCTACAATCTGTGCAATGTTTGGTTCTCAATCATAATGCAATAGACATCAGCGTCAAATGTATTTTAACACTTTCATTTAGTTTTCTAATAGGACAAAATTATATCAAAGAGATTCCAGGATAAAACTGAGTGAGAAGGAATCATAAGCATGTTGTGCACATAGTGTACTGTGAAAAGGAGCAAGGAGCCTAGACAAAGACTGGTGCTGAAAAGAGAAATATGAACATTCAGAGAAGCAACATGAAATGTAGCTCTTGAGGAAAAGGAAAAGCCCAGACCCCTTCATCCCTTGGAAAGCTAGGAATTGCCCATTAGTCAGGAACTGGCAACACAGGATAACAGCAGAGGACAGCGTGGCAGTATAATTTGAGATGTATAAACAGAGGTTTTGGTCAGTGAAATCCAGAGACGACAACTTTCCGTATGGCTGTGGTGAGTCATGACAGTAGCTAGGGCTTCATACGGATATCTGGAAACTTTGTTTATGAGACAGTTGCTAACTAAATTCCTGGAATAAGGAGGCTTCATTAAATTGTTGGGAAGGCCATCAGACTGATAAGGAAGACACAAACTACAGTTCCTTTAGAAGAATAATAGTGTGTGTACATGCACACCCACATGCAAACACAGGGAAGCAGAATAGATAGCTAGGAGATTTTACAGCCACTGGAGAATATAATTTCTGATCTGTTACTCTGATCCTGAGTCCAATCCAGAGCAAATAAATAGCCCTTTAGTATCTCAGTTTCTGTTAATTTGTTCCTCAATACCCCCTTTTGTTTTAGAGTCCTCTATGCTTATAGATACACTTTAAAGACAAATGTTAACTCATTCATGGCAATCCCACAGATATATTTTAAATGAAGAAACATCTGTGGAAGGCACAGTGGGGAAATGGTTTGGTTTGATAATGAGCTGAGCAGAACAGGACTTATTCTGGAAAATTCACGTTGTTAACTTGCAGCATAATGAACAAAAACTTATTTAAGAGAGAAGTACAGTGGTGCCTCAAAATAGTCAAGTGAAAAGTAGACAGCGATTACATTAGGATAAAAGTCCAAGAAACTGCAGCAAAAGAGCAATTTTATGCATTTTAATATGATGCAGCAGATTGTTTTCTTAGGTAGATGCAGCTATTCTATCATATTTTTGCAACAGTTTGTGCCAAAAAAATCCTCAGCCATCTGAGAGTCAAAACCTTCCTAATTAAATATAATCTGTGATATTCAGTGCATCGTTACCCCAGTTCTTGGTCTGAAACCAGTCAAGCAGACTTAAAAATTAATAATAGCTGCCTGTTTAGCCTCTGTGCAGTGCTTAAATGGATTTTGAGCCTGACATTTCGGCTGATGGACACTTTTCTGAACAGTAATAATGCTTGAGGAAACATTTATTTCCAGCTATTGCTCACCTTACCTACATTTCAGACTGTAGTTAACTTTTACTTAGAAGGAAGATGATAGCAGGTCAAAAGGAATGAAAAAGAAGACATGTAAAAGGCACACTGCTGTAGTGGGGTTAATACCTTCCATCATTCATCCTAATGAAAAAGTCTATTTATATCTCTTCCCTTCATTTTTTCATTTCTTTCTTTGTAGATCTATCAATCTATATAATCCCTTTTGTAGGAACAGAATATGTGAAATCTGTAATCATAAAAGCCTGTCACTATCCTGTTTGTGAAACATTTTCTCCTAAAAATGAACTCAGAAGCCTGTTGCCACCTTGTCAGAGTTACTGAATGGTTTTAATAAAGTGGAGTCTGGAGAAGAGGCAAAATACATTGCTAAAATCATTATTAAATTTCTAAACAGTTTCTGGACTTTTTTGAAAAACAGTTGATAGTACTATTGCTGCTAAATACTAGTTCATAAATATGTCATTGACACATGTTAGAAGTGATAGTTCCATACTGTATGTGAATTTCTGGAGTGGAAGCTGAGTCGCATGCAAATTGCATAAGGAAAAAAGTGAAATCAGAGGGGAAGATCTGACACAAAACCACAGTCATGATTTCAGCATTTATTACAAAAACAAGACTGGAGCACCTAAAGGTCAATCCAAGGAAGCTCAAACCTCTTTTGTGCACAATAAAGGAAAGGGCTTCCATTCACCATGAAGGAAATCTTTTTCTTCCAAATGAAACCACATGAACAAAATTAATAAACAAAAAATGATTTTTTTATTTGTCTCATCCCTATTCTAGTTGTAGTCAGAGCTCAGCTGTACTTTCATAACAGAGAGGAAGATTAATCTGTTTTAAAAAGGAACGGTTTCCCCATACTGTTGTATATCAGTAGGAACCTCCATATGCCATCATTAGACAAATATTAAGTAAAGCAAGATACATTATTACCACCACCGAAAAACTACTGCATTGCCTTATCTGACATATGGCATTACATTTATACACACCATTGAGCATCTGTTGGCAGTAATCAAACAAGAAAGAAATAATTTTTTCCTCACATTTAATTTAATATTTGTAGTTACACAGTAGGTCCAGCAGTGAAAAATTACTTATAAATATGCTAATTTTTGCTAAATGGATGCAAATGAACTAGCAATAGATAATATCAGCAACAGACCCATATATGTGTGATTGATTACCTTTATATATAAATATACAAATTTCCTTAACTAAGGAGTTTTGGGGAACCCGCTACTAATATCTTCACATCAATTGCAATTGTCCATGTGTGTGAGTCCATTTACCTTCTAGAAAAGAGAATTTTATCATAAAATGGTTAATATCAAAGACGACCAAGAAAGGAGGATACTGCACTACACTTCTGCTGGGCAATACAAGAATCAAACATCCCTGACAATGGCTATCCTAAATTACCTCACTGAAAATGAGAATCTATGAAACTTTCCAAACGGCAGCCAGCAGCACAGATCATCACTGAGCTTTAGTACTCACTGCTCTCACCTTTGGGCCATAACAACTTGAGATATTGAAACAAAATGTGTTGTTACTGACCAACGGATGAACATGCTTGACACAGAGTTTTAAAATTACAAGAAGTTTTACTCCCTGGCACTGAAACAGCGCTATAGCTGCCAGGTTGGCAGCATTATCCTGGCTTCGTCATTTCTGTAAAATGGCAGCGACTATGAGAATTTTTGGAAGACTTGAAAAGCAATTTGCATCTTTCTGCTCATCTGGACAAGCAACCCCAAAGCCCAGAATTTTGATATACCAATTTTGGTAAAACCACGGAATCAATTTTCACCAGACATAGACTATACATATTGCCAGGCACAGAATTGTAATGGATCCATAACCAAAATGTATTCATTCAGCTGAAGTGTTCATTCAACTAAATGGTTTTCTAAAAATAGACAAATGTTTATTTTGAAATAAATTTTATATTTTAAATTTTAAAAATCATTATCCTGCAGAGATGAAGAGTCTAACGTAGCTGTCCTCAGATGTGGTCTGCAGACTCACCTATTTACTATCCTACTTATACCTGACTCCACTTTCTCCCATACTGGCAATATAAAGGATAAACCTGTTATTCTAACAATGTTGTATGGTCTTACAGTCCCATTGGTGTCCTCCTATTTATCATTAGCGTTGATGTGTGAATTAACTGAAAATTCATGCTCACTCCTAAACTAAACTAACACAATGAATTCTGAAGTATTTAATGATGGAAGAAATACAGCAGGGACATTATACTATTTAAATTACCACTACATACTATTTCAATTTTTTGTCTTTTTTTTTTTTTTATATATTATCATATATTTCCTGAGTAAGCATTTGTTCTAGTTCCTATGGAAATGTGTGCATAGATATAATGCACGCAACTCAGGGTAAAACCTCTAAGGTGGTGTAAAATAAAAGCAGTTAACGAACATAAATCCTAAATACCAGAAAAAATCTTGATCTTAGGTAAGTCAGTGGCACAAAAATTACAGTGGAGACATGATTCCCCCTTCTTTTTTATTCTGCTTAAAAACCATAGATGAATAATACATCACAGGAAAACAACTAATGCCAGCCTCTGCTTTTACATTCCCCTAGCAAAATATACAAAATAGTCTTAATTTCCAGTTGTAATCTCCATGGACTCAAACACCTTGTCCTAGTTCAGAGATTGTCTTTAAATAATAGATACTGCAAAGTTTATGAAAAGGGAAGTCTTGGCTGTGGAATATTTCTGCCTGAAAGTACCATACATTTCATGTGGAATGCAACGTGTAAGGTTTATTCAAATAGGATGCAGACAAAGTGTGAGAAAATGGCATCATCTAAGTGACATGTGTAAACTAATTCCATTTTTTCATTGGTAGAACATAACTTACTATAAAGTGTCAGTAAAATAACTTGAAGAAATGCCCTTTGAGTTTCTAAACCACTTAGAGTATTTTAATCTACCTTCAGTAGAGAATTGATTAATTACTGTAGGACTGCCTCTAATTTCCTCTTCCTTCACTGAGTTTAATTATGACTTTAAACTTGCACTAACTTGCCTGGCAATAGGTATGAATATAATAGTCAAGATGCCATTTTCATGCAAGCCAGCAGCTCATTTATTTTTTGTAAGAGTTTCTCCAGTGCCTTCCTACAATTCCTCCCATAAACACAAACCAGAATTTTCTTTTCTGAAATTCAGTAGGAAAGAATCACCTAAATCATTACAGCACAAAGAATTATTATCAGATATTCCCCAGAATGTTAGGTGAGAGCAGTAGGGGTGAACACACGGTACAGCTTTGAAATGTTCCTGTGTGGTTGAGAAAAACCCAAGTACCCAGAGCCAGCTGCCTGGCACTACAGATAGCTCAGTAGATGGTACATGGTCTTCTCTAATTCATACATCAAAATGATACTTGGTCATTTTGATCAAGTCAGAATTATCCATTCATTCTTTTTTGTACAAAGTTGAGGAAGAGTTTAGGGGTGTAAAATTTAATATTTAAGATCTCTTTTATACCATTTAATTATGTGAACTTCTAGATACCAAAAGCTACAGAGCTGCATTCAGTCGCTTCCATACATGATTTTGGATTCTGACTGTAGAAATATGTACACATATACATAATGGTTTGAATGGGACTTCAGGAGTACAGGTGAAGCATCTAGAAAGAAATGTATGGAAAGGAAAATATTTTTTATGTTTTATTTGCAGAAAGTACTAACACAATTCTCTGAAAAGAGAAATGTGACAGAACAGTATTATGTCATATATTGGGCAATTTTTACCTGTTTGAATAAATACATACATAGATATATATGTGTGTAGAGGGATATGTATATGCATATAGATGGATATGTATTTGTACATATACATATTTTGTTTCAGATGTAGGTGTATACTTCACTTAGCCTTGAATTGATTTCCAGACTTATAACTAGAAAGGAGAGTTTATAAAGGCTAGTTCACAGCTACATCGTAAATGTCTGTTTTGCAGATATAATTCATGTTAAGCATTTCTACCATTGATTCTGAATACTCAGACTAGATATAAGGAAGAAATTTTTTTTGCAATGAGCTTGGTAAAATTCTGGAACAGGTTGCCCAGAGAGGTGCTAGATGCCCCATCCCTGGAAACATTCAAGGTCAGATTGGATGGGGCTTTGAGCAACCTCATCTAATTGAAAATGTGCCTGCTCACTGCAGGGAGGTTGGACTAGATGACCCCTTAAAGGTCCTTCCAACCCAAAATATTCTATGATTCTATGAATATTATATGCCATATTCCATACATATATACACACAGACACATGTGTATACATAAAAGACAATTAACTTTAAACAGGGATATAATTATAAACATATAATTTTCTTTAAACTGGGTATCATAGCTTCCTTTAAGATATTTTTGGTTTACTACTGTAATAAATAATATTCTTATTAAAATGGAATTATTATTCTGATTAGATGGGATATATTGTTTATTGAGAGTTCCTTGACATTTCTTAGGTCCATGCATTGATTCCTTACTCCGAAAAACTCAGTATGCCCTTTTTTTAACTAGCTGATTTGATTCAAGCCTCTACTTAGCTAATTTAATATTGATTTTGTTTTGGTCTCCACCTCCTACCTCCTTGGCCTTTCTATTTAAATTAAATCTGCTTTTAGATGGATGCTATCCCAACCCTCAGTTGCCAGCACCTTAGCCTTTTCACTAAAATTGCATCTATTGTTAAATCAATCTTACTCCAGCATGCAGCATCCCTCTCCTGAGCTTTCCACTTGACATCACATACAGTCCTAAGTGGTGCCTGTTCCTGTCCCTACCTTTCACCCAGCTTCTCTGTTAAAATGAAACCTCTTTACAAATCCATTTTCCACTTCCAGTGCTAATCTTCTTACTTTATTTCTAAATGGCAACAGCTTTATGTCTGTTTTAATTTGTGGATCTTGAAAAGAAACTTTTCTGACTCTCACTCTTCTGTGTAAATGCCATCTCCCCTGAGTCTTAACTTCCATGCAGATGGGTTATCCTAATTTCTGGGCCTCAGTTTAAGTATTATACATTTCGTTGTTATTGTTGCTTGAGTGATAATTTCCCACTTAGCACATCACACCTAAGAACTCTGTCTTGTAATAACTGCTGCCTTTCGTGTGAGAAGCGTAACGGTGGAGCGAGTGGTGCGCCAATGTGAGGAGGTGGTGTACTGAGCCAAGGAGGGTATATGATTAATCAGGCTCTACATTGGGCTGTACATTATTGTGGTTATATGCTGATAAGGAATCTGCTGATTCCATAAGCTGAACAGTTACAAGGAAGCAAATATTCCCATGGCTTTCTGTTATACACATCTCAACATGCTTGACACACGTTGGCTATTCAAACAACTACTTTGCAAAGCAGCTACTGTATAAATTCAGAAAGATGACTAACCAGCACAAGTCAGTGAAGTACATTGAACCAATCTATACATTTCAGGCCATAGTCAGGTGATTTGGGAAGATGTTTATTTGGTAATGTATACTTTCTTAAAATATGGCAAAATCAAAAAACTCAAATAAGAGTTATCTATCCACAGTTTTGCTCATCTTTGAAAATCTCAGTTCTAAATATCATAAACCTAAAGGCAAACAGCATGTACCAACAAGAGTTGTCAATTTTATTTGGGAAAGGAAGGGATTAAAGTGTTGATTATTGATAAAAACAAAACAGGAGAAAGACCCTTGCAAATAAAGGATTTCTTATAAGAACCTGTCAAAGAACATGATAAAGGAGAAGATATTAAAATATTAAAACTAATTTCAGGGGTTTTTGCTAAACTCTTTTCTTTATCCTGTTGAATGTTTAGCTGTTCTTTACTTCTCTGATATGATCACACCTCCAACCCTTCATAAAAAACCTCTTTAAAGTCTTCCCTGTCATGGTTTAACCCCAGCTGGCAGCTAAGCCCCACACAGCCACTCATTCACTCCCCCACTGGTGGGATGGGGAAGAGAATCAGAAGAGTAAAAGAGAAAATTCATGGGTTGAGATCATGACAGTTTAATAGGTAAAACAAAAGCTGCACACACAAGCAAAGCCAAACAAGGAATTCATTCACCAATTCTCATCGACAGGCAGCTGTTCAGCCATCTCCAGGAAAGCAGGGCTCCATCACACATAACAGTTACTTGGGAAGACAAACGCCATCACTCCAAACATGCCTCCCTTCCTTCTTCTTCCCCCAGATTAATATGCTGAGTATGATGTCATTATGGTGTGGGGTATCCCTTGGGTCAGCTGTCCCAGCTGTGCCCCTCTCAACTTCTTGTGCACCCCCAGGCTCCTCACTGGTGGGGTGGTGTGAGAAGCAGAAAAGGCCCTGACTCTCTGCAAGCACTGATCAGCAGTGACTAAAACATACCTGTGTTATCAACACTGTTTTCATCACAAATCCAAAACAGCCCCATAGAGACTACTGTGAAGAAATTAACTCTACCCCAGCTAAACCCAGCACACTCCTATTTGTAAACCTGTTGTCTATATGTTGTACTTTTCAGATTTCCTAGTTGTACTGTTTCAATAGGCCTAATGATTTCAGGGTGTGGAAGATGCGAAATTTATAGCAAGAAGTGTTATGTTACTAAATCAGGAGATACGGTTTCCCAGCTGGGCCTGCTGGTCAAATAAAATATATCTGTTCCTAGAAAACCTAATTTTCAAAAAGGCTACATTATATATATTGTATTTAGTCTGTGTTGCTTATGTGCTTTTTTAGCTCTATTTCATAACAAGTCTTTCTCTTAGCAGTGCTCTGTGATCTAGGTCATAGCTGGAGTCACTTTAAACTTCATTTGACATTCTTTTGCCTTGAATCAGTAAATATACAGTTGGTTTTGTTAGCTGAAATTTAGTCTTAGTGCATTTGTGTTTTTTGCAATATTACATGTTAGGTGTAGCAAAACCAAATAATGCTATGTGACCCTCACTATTTATATGATAAATCTTATTCCTTGGCATTGATTTCCACTTGTTTTCTTTTCCTTCTTAATCACAACAATGTGTTATTTTGGAGGACTGAAATTTGAGAGTTGCGAGGTTTTCATAAAAGTGTATCTTTTACTTCATCTTTCTTTAGGGAGAGAATTTTTTATGGACAAGGTCAGTATTGCATTATCTTTATCATTAGCAGATTGATTCACTGGTAGCTTCAAAGTGACTATTAATCCTTTTACAGACTCTATTCCTCTTTTGCACATTCATCTTTTTCCTAATATGAAATGATACCAACTTCCTAACAATGAGAAAACCATTTTCCTAGCTATCATGTTTGCTGGCACGCATGATATTTCTTTTTTAAGTCCATCATATATGAGAAGACCACTGCCTGTTATAAACTCCAATTTTATAATGCTGTACATTCTTAGCTCTTTATTCAAAGCTGAGAATGTAGTCACAATATATTTCAGGGGTTTGAGGAGCTAATTTGAGTTGGTGACAGAGATGGTAATGCCAAAATAATTATTAAGAGATTGGCAAGATGACTTGAGGGTAAAGATAGAGCAAGACAAAAGCAGTAACAATATAAGGTGCAATAAGTTTCCCCATTTTCAGAGAAACACTCACAGAGACCAACAAGTACTTATTGTTGCAATTGGATGTGATTAAGTAGTAGACTTAGCAGATATATCCATAACGGCTCTGAAATAGTGGATGATCAGATATCCTGGGGCAGACTGAGGGTACCATAGAAGGACTTGATAGTGCATTCACTGGGGCTAGAGAAGGCTGACATGACACTGATCAACAGAAGGGTTATTTTGCTGGCTTCCCCATCTTGAAAAAATACAGGCAAGAACAAACAGAAGATTAGAGCTTGCTGGTTTGTGCTCATACACAGAGATTGAAAGGAAAAGATTGAGAATCTGGAGATAACAGAAGGAGTTTATCCACTTCTGTTTCTGATCTGTAGACCTGAATTCAGAGAAGGCAGAGTAGGACCACAGGCTTACCTGCTGGGAGGCAGAATGTGGGATTTTCCACTGGGATGAGGAGAGGAAGGCTCCAGCAACGCTGGAGGCAGCACTGTCTGCTTAGCAGAGAGAAAAAAAAAAAAAAAAAAAAAAAAAAAAATAAAAAGGTAGTTGGGAGTTTAAAGAGGCTGAAACCCAGGAAGATGTGTGGCAGGAAGCCTTGGGGTCTGCCTCCTCAAGGACTGAAGCAGACCACTTCCAAGCAAGGTGTAGCTGTGAACACAGTTTAGTTGTAGAGGACAGAATGCATATGATGCCCCACACTAAGGAGCAAATGTCATGAGGGGAAGCACGATTTCTACACAGGATGTCACTGATGGTCATGGGGGCTTTACTATGGGCAGGATGATAAATGAGAAGGAGGATAAGGAAATGGAAATTGCCTCATCTGAAATGTTACACAGTGTTAATGTACTTGATATCACAAAGTGGAAAATATCACCAGTTCAGTATTCTTCTGGAAAAGCTGATACCTGACCTCTCCGGCTACTTTTTATATGTATATCAAGTTCAAGATGTCAAGTCGGTCAAGGTAAAGATGGTAGTTCTGTACCTGGATCCCAGCAAAGTCAGCTACTAATAAAGAAAGGAACGGTCAGGGAAGAAGATGACTCTCCTGACTGACATCAAAAGATGTTAATGGGCAGAGATGTCAAGCAGATTTTAAAGCAAAGATTTGAAAATAGGTCTATAAAGGAAAGACAAAAAAAATTGCAACGTGGGCTGAATGTGACAGAGCTTTAGTCAGCCAGATCTTTGAAGTGGATATGCACACTCCCCTTTATACAAAACACCCAAAGAAAACAACAACAAAAAACCTCAAAAAAAGGCAGAATGAATTGGATTATAAACTAGCACACTTCTTAAATGGAAAATTCAGTTGCTGGATCATACAGAATAGAAATGAGAGGCTTATAACATTTCCTCACTTGCTCTCTGTGCCCATACAGTTGGGGAATCATACTTCCCATCTGAATCTCAGACAAGTCTCTGGCTTCTTGAATTTCAGCAGACTCTGCTTGGCCTCCCAAGTCCTTAGCAGTGCCTTCTCTCCATTGTCTCTAAGGTGCACCTGATTTGCTGCTCCCCATTGCAGCCTCTGCCTGAAGAGCAAGTTGGCAGCTCCTTGGTTCTGGCTTGTGTCCTGTGCGGTGCCATGACCATAGACATGCTCTCCTGAATATCCTTGGCTCACTCCTGTTCACTCTTCATAAGACAAGCAAGGACACAAACACATGAAGCCAATATGTCACAGAGGATGATAGCAGCAAAATTCAGGAACCGTCTTCCATCCCTTGGAAGGTGGGAACAAAAATCCAGAATCACTCAATGATAAAAATAATCCCTCCAGTCCTGTAACTTTTAAAAATAAATATTCTGTTGTGAATGGATGATGTGAACTTCCTTCTATGCATAGAAATCCTTTCCTCCAAATGTCACAAATCTTCTTAAAGGCATGGCTTTATGTCATGTATTTGATCTTGTAAATACTTTGCTCTAGGCAGTTCATCTTTAATTATTCAGTACAGTTGAACACGGTCTGCATTATATAAAGGGAACATTAATTTCACATACTAAAGCATCTGTGACTTGGAGTTAAGGTTAGTAAAAGCAGTTGTGATATTCTTAGATATATAATAACCAGGCAGATATAAATACTTATGTGTTGTCTCAAAAATAAATCATTGGATCATACTGACAAATAACTGAAGGAAAAAGAAATTGGTAGGGATACAAAGTACAACAGGGCAGAAATAGAGCACCGTGGGACTCAACTGATAGGTAAAAAGAAACAACTTGAAGGAACAAAACACCTAACTCATGACTTAGAAATGAACTGTAAGTGGAATAGATCAATCCCACTTGGTCTTAGCATCTGCACCAAACATTTTTAAAAGAATTCTGTAGTTTATAGCACCAAACTCAGCAGAAATATAAAGTCACACTAATATATAACATATATCCCTTAATCAGAATACTAAAAAAGATCAAAGCATAACTTCAAAAAGCAAATTCAGAGTTCTTTGTCTTTTGAAGCCAACTTGGACACGTTTATCATGAAGATCATGTGTTTGGAGGTGTGACTGAAGCTGTAGCAGCCTTCTGTATAGCAGTCTTTACTCTTGACAAAATGAGCTGCCGTTTTAGTGGATTGTCTGGATATGTGTGTGAAAACTCAATGGCATTGTTTCTCTCTTGGTATTGTGTGAATGTAATTGATAGATGTAGTTTCTGGGCATTTAATGTCATTTATGCACGGCTTATTTTTCCTTTGCTAGCTTAATTTGTTCACAAGGCAGTACAGTAACTTTAATGGCAAGAAAATGAGGGAAACCCAGAGCATTCTGCACCAAAAGGGATTAGATCAGAAAGGGTGCCAGACACGGGAAAATCAGTAATTAGTGAAAACAAGTGAGCTAAGATTTTTCACATTTCTAATTTTCTTACTGTATAAAAATTATGTAGAAGTTGTAATTTCTATTGTTTGCAATTTACTTTGGTATATGCAGAGAGAAAGGCTATCCTTCACTGTATTAGAAGTCTTATTCTAGAACTAGCAATAGCAGCTTTAAATACAAGCCCCAGAAAAAAAGCTTTCTTTATTTGAAGTGTTCTTACATAAAACTTGCACGTGTTTTTTTCTATAAATAAATAACAAGCCATTTAGTTATTAGTCATTAGAAAAGTATTTGTCATCAAAATAAATAAAATAAGAAAAAAAATGTAGTATTCTTATTAAAATGTTAGCATTTTCATTGAAATGAGGAACAGAAATAGTGACCTATATAGGAAGAAAACGTCATCAGAAATACTTTGTTTGGATGGCATTGCTGATGAATAGTGTAAGTCATAGCCACCTATGCTGAGAAGTATGGGATATTTGATGCCCAGGATGATTTGCTTTGCCAAATAGATAAGGCCCTGTTAAGTATTTAAGAGACAGTACAATGTAATATTTTAAACCAAAATGGAAACCCGTTTCTCATCAACTTAAAGTTTGCATATGGGTTTGCAGATAACACAATGTCATGAAAAATGGATGTTTGCTGAAGTGTAAAGGAAAGAATTACTACATATTTGCAGTTTAAAATATATTCTTTTCTGATATTAAATTAGTGATATTAAACTTGGGATAAGTATTTTTCCTATTGACTTCATGTGTGATGACTGCACTCTTCTAGGGACTTTTACCATGTACGGGCCAGGAGTCGTTAATGACTTGAAAGTGGTTGGGAAATACTTACTTTAAGAAAAAAAAAAAACATAATCAAGCAGCCTGTCATTTAACTTCAGTAATGGGATGGTATGGCTGCAAATAGCTTTCAAAGGCATGACACAACATTTTGGAAAGGTACTTTCAGATTTTGAATGACTGGGGGTTTGGGTTAAGAAGGTTTGAGCCATTTTTTCCTCCTAATATCTTTTATCTTCCTTATACTGAGCAGTCATATCCTTGGAGAATAAAAAATGTCTAGATATCCAATACTGACATCTTGGATGTCACAACACCAATAAAATCAGGAGAGAGTTCAGTAACAAAGATCATTGTTAAAAATTCCATACCAGTGCCCTTTCTAAGGCAACTTCTGAGAGGATGCTTCTTTCAGCGCAGTCCTGCAGAGAAGCATGGTACTTACATGTTATAGCGTAGGGCAACTTTTAAAACGATGGTATGTCTCACTAGGTGAAGACTAAGAAGAAAATCTAGTGCAAAACCTTAATAATTACTGTAGAACCCTGAAATATTCCCCTTCTAGCTTTTAGTAAAAAAAAAAAGTTTATGTAAAAGGTTGTCTATTAGTAATTTTCTACCACTTTATCCTATTTTGACCTGATTACTGTCTGACAGTACTTTATAGAGACAGAGTAGCAATCACAGTGCCACATATGATTACCGATGTCTCTTATTCTCCCTTTCTTAATTGTCTTGCGCACATTTTCCCTCTTTTAGTCCTCTACAGAAATGAGAAACTATTCCTGGGATACTGCAAAGGAATGTGTCATTCTTCCGCTTCATGACTTGAGGCTTCGGTGCTCAGACTTAGAATGAAAATGGACGGTATTGACTCCAGATAGCTGGGTCAGTCTGCCTGGTTCAGTGAAGGGTGTAAGAACAGTGTGTCTCTTGAGAATGGAAGGCAACTGAAAAAGTAGACCCTAGAAAAAACCCGATGCTTATCTGGAAAGTTTATATAAGCTACTAGTGCAAACACTGGGAAGTCAAAAGTTTGGACTTATGCATCTAGCACTGACCTATCATCAATCCCCCATTTTTGTTTTCTCTGTCTTGTTGACTTTGACTCCTTTTTTTACTACCTGTCACTTACGGGACCTGGTTGCACCCTCCCCGGTTACATATCTTAATGAATGCAATTGCATTAATACATTGCCATTCAAAAAATTGCAGCACAAAGAAAATAATGCAATGCACAATAGCATTTGGAACCCCTTAGATTAAGAAAGTCTTCTGTATATAAAAACACACATTCGGGCAGCTGACAGCCTGCCCCTCTCTTGGAAAGGGGACAGCTGAATGTACCAGCCATTCAAGCCATCATTTATAAAAAGCCCTCATTTATAGAAAGGAGAGGCAATCATCAATAGAATCTAACATATTCCAGACCAAGAGGCTGCAGGATTTACTTCGAATTATGCTATCTGCATATTGCTGCTCTGTTCATACTCTGCACTTCCAGACATGCTTAGAATTTGCCAACTTTGAAAGGAGAAATTAGTAATATACCAATAGGCAGGCAAGCTCTGGCAGCTGCTTGCATAGAGCCTGCCAGCAGGTCAGTAGGATATTGCCAGAGAAGCTGAATTCCAGATGAGAGGGTGGGAAAGGATTTTTTCCACAGCTCTGATTCTTCTGCACTAACTTCAAAGGAAAGCAAATTTTAACTGGCATATGGGTGAATGCGCTGGATTAATAGTAGTAAGGCAAACCTAAATGTCATCTGTCTAGAGAAGAATAACCCTCAAAATTACTAATGACAGTGGATACACTTTCTTGAGTCAGCAGCGTATTGCACTTTTCTCACTCAGGCAGATTATGACAACTGTTCCTCTGATATGGCCTGTGAGTGAATGAACATCATTTTAATGGACTACCTGTGGTGGACAGCCAGCACAGATTTGCACTTCCAAGCCCAGCAGGTAGTGAACTCTAAAGGAACATTTCACACTGGCCATTAAGCATCCAGCATGACCACAAAACTGAGGTGACACAAGGAGAGAGCAATTCCCTGGGAATATGGATCATATTTTGCAGCCAGCTGCAGATAAAATAACTAGCTTCTGCTGTAACCTGCTATTATCTGTGGGGTGCTAAAAAATCCTCTCCCTAGGATTTTAAGTTTCTCTCTGCATGACTGTAGTTAATGACTTGACTCCATGGGGTGTTCCTTGTTTAGTGACTGAATATCCCTATTGCTAACAAGTTGTGGGTTGTTTTTTGTACTTTTTTTTTTTTTTATTTAATGCATAGAATTATAGAACTACATAGAAATTTTTTTGGGGGGGTTAACTTTCTTCCAGTCATATGCAACTTTCTGAAGTTAATTACTGTAGTCCTATGAATCTGTGGCAGAAATTACCCATAATCCATTAACCAGTCAGAAATAAACAAAAGCAATTGTTTGATATCATCCTTAAACTAATGATTTCCCCTTGGGAAACCTATAGAATTTTGCTGTTTACTTTTAGCCAGTTAAACAGAAGAAAGTATGCATCTGAAAAGTTCGGTCAATGTAAAGCTTTAAAGTATTTGATCAAAGTTGGATGTCTAAGATGTCTGAACTGAAACATACATCTAATGTCTTTGTAGCAAATACAAATAAAAATTCAAATTTCTATATTTAATGGCCATTTGTGGTCTTAGTCCTGGATGTCTACAAGATACAAGTGGTGAAAATATCAGGTAAAATCAGACTTCATTTTTAAAACTAAAAGTAACTCATAATTCAAATAACTGATGATGAATCTTCATATTGAAGATCTATCAGCTATAAAATAGAGCACATAATGAAAAATGGCACATTCCATTTTCTTGTGTGATAGAGCAGCTTCTTGCTTTGAGTATTATCTTCACATGACTTTTAAGGTGAATTCAACTTTAATACTATATAACACATCTTGGACTGCAAAAGAGAAAGCCTCAGCTAAACAGGTTTGAGCAGCTCATCTCAAAACTTGTTGGATGGTGCTATTAAATATATTTTCTTTGTCAGACAAAGACATGTCTATGTTGTCAATCATTACTGCATATTGACTTCATTTCTTTCTCCAAAATATTTGTTGATAGAAGGTCTAGTTACTTTGTATTCTCTCCCTGCTTACAGTGGGAGATGATGCTTGTGATTGCTGAGAGGAATGATGTGTCATTCTCAAGGGGTGAATTATCTCAGAAACATGCTTTCTAACTCCTTCTATCACATCTTTCAGTAAAAAACAAAACAAAACAAAACAAACCCTTCAAAGAGCAGGGAAAACTGAAGTATATAAGCATGCAAAAAAAAATATCACTATGGACACAATTTATTTTTAAAAATGAATAAGTAGTTATGACTTAAATTAGACATCTCGATATGTTAAAAATCAACTGTTACAAAAATATATGTGCAAATATGTCTCTTTGTAAGGGTTCGGTCCCATTAGTGCTTAAGTCAATTTTGAGATTTTATTTAGTGACAGCATTCTGAAGGAGAGCTGCAACATGAAAGAGATGCAATATAAAGAGAAGGTGCAGATAGGCTAGGGCTGGCACTCAGGCTGGGCTGATTCTTTAGCTTTATGTCCTGCTCAGATGGTTTTACGGCTAAAAGTCTTGCAGCTAAAGTGATATGATTGAAGTACACGAAGTTCAGTTTTCAGGCAAGCTACCCCTTTCCTGGACTCAAGAGGAGGGGCAACTAAAATCAACAGGAGCATTTCCACAGATTTCAGTGGGTATTTCACCATCTCTTCAATCTCTAAGCCTTATGTCCCCATCCCCTCATCCTGGATGCGCACTCTTTCTTCATTTACCCAGTGCATACATTGCCTGGGTAGGGGTTGTTTCTTATTAGGTGCTCGTACAGCAATTAACACAATGAGGATCTAAATTCTGCTTAGGACATTTGTATATATGCCCGTATGAAGGCAGTTGCTTTCCATGTGGCCAAAGAATCCTAACGTGCCATGAATTCATCAGCTCTGCACAGGTCTGCAAAAAGCCCTTCTAAATCAACAGAAAAACAACCTCTCCATGAACCTGCTTTTAAGAATTCTATGATAGATTGGACACGTGGCTTCTTGAACCTGCTTAAAATCTTACCAAAAAGAACAAGATATAAGACCCAGACTAAAATCTGTTATTTTAAAATCACCATATAAGAAACTAAAAATTTCTCAAGAACAGAAATCCCCACATTATTTTTGACACAGAAATCTTGAAAGTGAAAGGATTCTGAAAAGGTTTCCTGTCCCCACAAGTTCATCCAGAGAAGATGCTGCTACTTTTTCACATTCAGCTCTCACCTGTTTATTCTTAACTCAGACAACACACCTTTGGGGTTTGGTGCTGCATTACATTCCTGCGAGTCCACTGACTCATTAAAGTTTAGGTGAAATTAGGTTCACAAGCTAAACTGTTTCCACTGCCTAAATTTCTGAATACTTCATAAAGAGTTGAAAGTGAATTACGAAATACGTGCTGAGATTGCCCTGAAGAGAAGCAGCTACATTACCCCACAGTGGTTTCTGTTGATGTACTCTGCAGATCCATAAATGCTCCTTTTGCAGGCACTTGTTCAGGAGCGGGCAGATCTGGTCAGCCAGCCACTAGCCTGCCTTGCCAGGCACAGGTGTAAATGCACCCCAAGGAAGACAGAGCACAGAGCCTTCCGTAAGCAGTTTCCACAGCATCTTTACCTACTTGGTTTATTTCTTGTATGCAAACCTGTGCATGCGCTTACTATTTTTTTGAACATAATTTGTCCATATTTCTTTTTCAGTTGACATATTTTCATTTCCATTTGTTCATTTCTGGAACTGTTGTATTTTCAGTTGATTTCATAGGCGGACTTGACACATACTCCTACCGACAGCCCCCCCAGGAACATGTTGAGTTAAAGCCTGTAAAGCCTGTAGGTAAGGTTCTGGTCCTACGGACCACATTAATCCTTCTAACTGGACTGAAAGCTAACCTTCTCCTGAAATAATTTTGGCATCAGGTTACTAATAATTTAATTATATTTTAATTAGAACTTAATTAAAAATTAATTCACATAAAACATGCGAGTAAGGACACTCTGTCATTGATGAAATACCCGCTAAAGCAAGGATTAGTAGATATCACCATGTCTGCCATGTCGTGCCTCGGCTTAACGCAAGGAGAGGCTCTCAGTGAAGGATGGAATTGCTTTTCTGCTGACTTTTTAGCAAAAAAAAGAGCTGGTTTATGGCTGCTGGTGCTGCATAAACCTTAATGAGATTAACCCATTTATGGAAATGCAGAAGCTTTTACATTTGTCTTACTACTGAAAGAAATATGTTTGCTGAAAAACTGCTAGTCAGCTTAAAATCTATCTGTAGAGTTTCACTGGAAGTTCATTAACTCTTTGTCACCGCTTATTTGCTCCCACCATGAAAATCATGTTTTCATAGGCTCTTCCTACTTTGCTACCTAATGTGTAAGTTTGGATGCATATCTATTCTTATTATCCGGAATAAATTCAGATATGGGAAGACATTACTAGTACATATATTTTGGCATAAGTTCAGATAACTTCAAATAGATGGTATTTCAAAGTATTATTGGTAAAACAGAAGATGTTCATTTGGAAATTCTTCTTAGATGCTTGTAAATTGTGGCCTGGATGCTTTCAGTCTTTAAATGTAACTTTGGGTCTTTCATGAATCTTAAATGCAACATGAAACCCATGTGCAGTTAATTGTCTGAAACTGATTTAATGACTTAACTGTATTTTACTTACTAGTTAACAGAATTAACATGGGTTTGAAGGTTTTTCCAGGTGTATGCATGTATGTATGTGCTGGGAGTTTTAAATTAAAGTGGACAATGGCTAAGCAAATGTTTTGAGTCGGCAGTTGACACATGAACTTTGCTTGTGACTTTATTAATTTTTGCATGGTTTAAAATATGTGTTATTAATGCTGAATTTCAATTTGTAGAAATAAACATAAACAAAATTTACTCAAATTTAGTGAGTTGTAGGATTGTAGGATTTCAAAGGCCCAAAAAGTAGAAAAGCCCTTTCTCAGTATGACAGTGTATATTAGAACAGGAAGGAATAGCACATTAAGACAACAAAATGAAACAATGAACAGTTTGATATGGCATTAAGTACACCCTCTACGCTGGAATCTGCATTTTCAGTAATATTTCATTAAATGACGATTTTGTTGCATTTTCTGTGGGAAAGATGACAGCAAAATGGGGTTTTGACCATTCTGAATAAGCTGATAGACTGAAAAAGTGAAATTGGTATCCAGGAGGAAGAAGGCCACAGCTACAACATTTACACTTATCCATAAAAGATTTTAATCCCTAAACCTGCATTCAAGTTAATGTTTAAAATATTAGGTGAATAAATGCTTAGTACTTTCTTAGCAAACTATCTGATTACAGGAGAGGAAAAAAAGATATTTTCATAAAAGACTTATAAATATGTTCCTGCAAAATACGTTCATTTGTTTTACAGTAGAAAAGTCACAGAATCTGAGAACTTGTTCTTTGATAGAAGATTTTGGTTAAGTAGCTGAAAGGATTTGGGGGTTGCTGGTGAGCTTGCAATACTGGAGAATAGATGGCATCTTCCCATTTCCTATGTATGGGTGTTCTTGTACGGCTGGGAGGACCCTCTCTGGCCTCTTTATTGCTGCTAGAAGTATAAAACTGGAAGACAAATTATACTGTGTTTTCTTCTTTATTGATGTTTTGGTTTTACGCTCTGAAAGATACAGCGAGGTTGTTTACCTAAGCAGGAGGAAAAATGCTATCAACGATCAAAGTCTGAATTAAAAGCCAAATTGCTGGAAAAAATTTGAATGGTCACTGGATTGTGCCAGAAATTTGCAGATGCTCATCTCTCTGCAGCACATCAGCCTTCTTTACTTTTTGTTGGATACATTAATCCCTATCTGTATCAGCTATATATAGTCTGAGAAGCCATAGTATCTCTAAGAAATGTGACTGCTGGTATCCGGGCTGTGAAAAACTCCATTTCTGTTCTCTTAGAATTGAACATGAATAATGCTTGTTAAATACATAAAAAGTCTTAATAAAGGTTACAGATCTTTTTCCATCCTTACCACTTTACTCATGGGAAAAATTAGCATGATGCTTTTTACAGATGAAAGCTTGTCTATATTTCGCTTTTTTCTCACCACTTTTATTTCCCTTATTTCATTCATAAATTAATTAAACATAGCCCATTGGAAAGACAAGGCTCTGTGGCCTCATCCAAACTCTGTAGAAGGCAGTCTGCTTTTAACAAGTACTCATATTCAGTATAAAGTCTACTTGGTGCTGCCATAATTATTAATCATCATCAAGTCTAAGATTAGTTTTCCTTTTCACCCCTGAGAAGAGGTTAAATTCAAACTTGTTCTCATGGAGAACATTTTTTAATACAAATATGAATAATCATAGCTTGTCTGTTTGCTCTTTGTTCTGCCTATAACTCCATTAGGCTACTGGGCAAGGAGAAGCAGGATCTTTGCCCTGAACCATGCAGTTTCAGCCAAGATGTGTTAAGGCAGGAGACAATAGGGAAGTGAAAAAAAAATTGTCCTGTTCTCTTTAGGACCAAAGCACATGGACTATAAAGAAGACTGTTGTATTTTCATCTGTTTCAAGCACAATATCAGCATCCAGGTCACTCAGTAGTATCTAGAATTGCTTCATGTACTGCTACATGGAAAAGAGAGGATCATAGGGTTTAGAAGAAAAAGAAAAGTTGTATTTTGGCTTGCATTAGGGTTTTATATCATTATTATTAAAAGTTTGCAGAAGTTAAAGTTTACATGTGCCTTATTCCTGTTTGGATGAGTACATCTGATCCAGTGCTACCACAGCTTTGGGCAACCCTATCTGGACAGACACTGAATCACTAGTTCCAATTAGGGATGTCTCTAACATTTCTAGGGACATTGCTAACTTCTGGGACTGATTCAGCATCTGAGAAATTCTACCAGTGGAGAGGTCACTGCTCTGTGATGCGTCTGTGTGGTCCTATACTGTTTGTATCTTCTCCTGAGACCCTACCCACTGTAAAATTGCTACAAAAGACCATCATAGATTTTCCAAGATTACACAAGTGAACATGGTTTACAAGGCGTCATGTGGTTGTGGTGAGGACTATAAATAGAGTGAGTCCAGCTCAAATACACATTTGTAATCACATCATGTCAGAATTTTATAACCTGGTGAAAATAAGTCTTACACTGTTTAAATACAATATGCTAAAAATAATCTATTATCGGATGAGCTTCAGACATCTTTCACCACCTGCAGGGTTTTTCCCCAAATGTTTTTTACCGTTGTGGTGTGCATGATACAAAGCTACTGCTTTGTACCCAGCTTTTCATTCTTGATCTTATATGTGGGTCTTACATCTGAGGAAATTAGTGACCAGAGGTGTTTTATCCACTTGTTCATTAGTTGCTAACCTGTCAGTTGATGTGAACATACATCTTACAAATTAGAAGATAAACAGAATAGGTTTTCACTGTAAGTAATTTATATATTCTGCTTTTTAGGTCGAAGTAAGTGATGAACGTGGACTCAAGACTTCTGCTGCTGTAGCTGAAGAAACAGATTTTAGAAGAAAAGACCAACCTTGTGACTCATTGTTCTGGAAGAAACCCACCATCCGTTTCTCACGGCATGTGGATTGTTCTTCCCACAGGCTCAGTGTCATTATCAGCATTGTTATTTCGTAGATCCTTGTAGATTATCTTGAATTTTTGAATAATTTACTTATATGGACACTTGTAAATTGTAAATTTTTTCTTTTTTAATTTCAATATTTTTACAACATGTAGTGTTAAGGCATGAAAACAAAAAACCTGTGAAAACTAGAAGGGTACATCTTTCACAAAAGTCAGTATTTTTTGACTGATAGAATCATACTGTGCCTGGTCAAGATTGTGTCAGTAAACAGTAATTTTGACTCCAAAATATACAGCAGGAGTCAAACCCTAACAGTGTACAAGAGATCATTTCAGTGCTGTATTTAGAATTCACAATGTCCACTCCTTGCATTGTTTGAACTTCTGTGTGCAGTAGGAATTGATCTATGACTCTTCTTACCCTGACATTCCAGCACTAATGTACTCATCTAATTATTGCAATTTGTATATGGCTCCTTCTTTCCCAGTCTCTTTTGCCCTGAGCCCACCACCACTAGCTGTCTCTGATTTCAAGAGAAGTAGGACAGCCGCTCTGTGGATATCAGTCTCTAGGAACCCTTACACTTTAGGGCTCTTTAGATGTCTGTGATTTGCACATTTTTAAACTCTTTTCCTCCCTTCTCCCAGGAAGAAGCCAAGCATGAATGTACAGTACAAGGCAGTTGAAGCCTTAGAAGCTTCTGGGGACTAATTTTGCTCTTAATTTAAACATAAACAAGCAAATCTGAAAATGTGTGTAAAAATTTGTAAAATTATTTGTAAATACTTCTAGACAAAGAACATGTATGTAACTGTGGTATTTTGTTTTCTATTCTGTCACCACTAGCATAAAGTGATACACAAAGCTGTTTTCTCTGGGGAACTGGTAGTCTTTAACAGAACACTTTGTTTTTCTTCTTAATTACTATTTAAAGTGCTGTGCACAGTTGTATGCCCCAGAGAGTTACATCTCTCCACAGAGACTATGTGACTCAGAATTCAGCAGAAAATTCATTAGGGGTTTGAGGCTGTTTCTGGTTTTGCACTTTCTCATTTTATGTTTTTTTGATGGGACCATCAGGAAGGACATTCATTCTGATACATGTATCCCTACATTTCTACCAGAAGCTGAACAAAGGTCCACTAGGTTCCTTCATAAATATGCTAAACAGTCTTCAGCTGGTAATCTTTAGTCCAAGTACATCTAGATCCTAAATTTGCAGTCTTCTCTTGAATCGTGTATTTTCAAGTCTGAGCACATGAGAGCTAAAGAAGGTTTGTCTTGATTCTTTCCCTTCTAAAGTCCATTTGTGTTATTTATCAATATGAACTTGATGGAGATGCTAATAAATACAATGGAGGTAGAGTCTATCATTCTTAGGTGATGAGGCTCTTGTGGCGCATCCACCTGTTTCCCAGCTAGTTAAATCAAAGCCCTCACTGTCTTTGGAAAAAACACAACCTGAACATAGGTTAACCTTCCCTGAAACCAAGTATGAAGTAAGTCTTAAGACAAAGTCAACAGAAATGACAAATGAAAAAAACCCTTTCTTAGTATTCTGAGGACTGGATATATCTCAAATGGTATGTCTTTGTATGTGAAGTCAGACTGTGCCAAAAAGAGGGATGCTTTGTATGAAAATGCCATTTACCTGCCTGCATTTACATATTCCCTCATACGCTCTTTTCCCTTATATTCTAGAATACTACAAAGTACCAGGTTTGCTCTAACTTGAAAACCTCATCGTAGCACTAAAAAGCAGGTAGGTTGTCACAAAACTAATATGAATAATATAATTTTTGAGGCATTATAAAGAAGATACCATGTGACTTGCTCTATAGCTGTAATATTTTAATAAGGTGAACACATTTTTATCTATTTCTGTAATAATTTACTTCTGCTTATCACAACAGATTATTTAATTTCTTTACATGATGCCTTAAACAGTGATGATGTCTACCTAGCCAGTGCATGCAGCCTTCTGTGTTTGTGATGGCTCCAGAACTTCAGAGGTGGAGGTATCTGACCACCGTTCAGTGTCCAGAAGCTGCCTTGCTTCAACTTTCTCAAGTAGAGAGAGAGCCCAGGACATGAGCATCTAGCACAGTGATTCATTTCAGCATTAATTGCCCTGCACTACATCCCCGTTGGTTGTGCAGATTCACACTCTGTTCTGGCAGAGCTTTGCAATCGTGTGTTTAATTTTCTACCAAGACAGACATATCTGCTGGACCATGTTTGACAAATTTGTCTGAATGTGTCTAAACCCTGCCTTTCTGTGGGTCCTTCAGGTTTTTGGCTTGCTCATGAAGAGCTGTGTACACACCACAAAAATTCTAAAGACAGAACCTGACTTCTCTTTCATCTGAAATATCGATGAGTTTTTAGCTGGGGAACACACCAGTATATTCCAAATACACTTAAAATGTCGGAATCATTACCAATACAGTGAGTCTACCATCTGTCTCACTTAATGAACAGAATGATCCTGATTGAGTGGAATTTGTCTTCATTAGAACAAGCCAAAATGCATAGTGTGATGCTGAGGGAAACCGTCACTCTTTTCTAAATTGAGACACAAAAGATAGTACCAATCAATCTGTACATGTTGGGGAAAAAATTCTTGAGAATAATGAATGGATTTGAATGCTAATTGCTGTGTCCTCCAATACAGTAGAACACTTTGGCTAACATTTTTGTAGGAAGCCTTAAGCAATAATTCCTTTATTTTTGCAACACATACATTCAGTAAGGTGATAGCAGAGTCCCAGATCAGTCAGCTACATAGGAAATAAGTGTTGACTTTCTAAATAAACTTGGATAGTTTTCTTAAGCGTAACTGTAACATGCAATTTCAGGAAATGACTAGGTTTGTACTGCAAAGCAGAATTTGCTGACAATCTTAAAACCTCAGAGCAGATTATCAGTTGGTATAAAGTGTTCTGGTAGCATTAATAAGTCATACTGTTATAACTTAGAACAGCTGAAGATCTGTCTTTCAAACTTTTAGACTTTTTTTTCCTTTCCCAAGTTTCTTCTTAATTCAGATTTTACAGAGAATCAGATTTGGAATGGTACTTTAATTGACAGCAAAACTGGAGATGTGACTGCAGATATATGGCACTACATATTCACTAAGGACTGAGCCAGGTACCATCAGTTTCATAAAAGAGAGGCTAATGTCTTCAGGACCTGAAAACAGGAACTGTATCGAGAAATTAATGGATTTTTTGCCTGGTACAGTGACATAGAGTGATTATATATCACAATTTCTGGTATTGCTGGAGGAATTAATGGTTGGGCTGATGTCTCTGGCTCTTTCCTATCCATAAAGTTTTTTTACACAAAAATTAGAAAGCAAAATTTTTTGAAGTTCAATTATGATCTGAAGGAACTCTCTAAAATTAAACAGGTCATAGCCTGGATTTGCTGAAAGTTTTTTTTAGTGCTAAGATATGATATTAACTACTATAAATAATTTTCAATAGAGCTCTACCAATTAAAACCATAGGAATTATGCTTGGTTGTATTTAACACCTGCTTTCTTTCAGTATAGCAGAAGATGGTATTTACTATATGTCAATAAGGATATTAAGAGTTTGAATCTAGGGGTATGGTTGCTGGTTAGCATGCGACAAGACTAACTTTTCTTGTTTAAAACCTGAAAACACATAATTGGGCTACTCAAAAGCCTGTAATCCTGTCCCAAAAATGGCAGATTTTAGCCCAGACAGCTGGTGGCTTGTCTCTTTCAAACAGCTTTGAGTTCAGGCTTTCTTTGTTCACAGCTGTGTGCAGGGCTCTTCTCCATATTTGGATCTCACCTCTCCATCCAGTTGTCCACAACTCAGGCGTTGCAACACCTTTGTCACCTCCAAGCACCACACTGGCATGAGCGGTCTTTTTTCAATGGCATTTTCAATGTGCTTCTCTGAACCCGGCTGCCTGTCTTTCACATGGGGATTATCTGGTTGAAAAAGCCAACCCAGCAATCTATCAAGTTCCTTTAACAGACTTTGACAGTGGCAAACAAAAATTGACGTCCCAAACTAATTGGCTTGTCTCCTTCCAGTATCAGTCTTAACTAGTTAATTATAACAAATTACAACCTGAGAGCTCCTTTATACACTGAAGTTTATTTTCAAGTAGGGAAAATGCTCCTTCCATGTAAGCTCCATTGGCAGGACATTTTTCACTTATGAATTCAGCTCTTACCTGCTATGCTTTTTGATAGAAACCTGTTCTTTAGTGCCCGACACAGTGATGGGGCTGTGATGGTGCCTGCCAGAATAGTGCTTTTACAGCAGGGTGGCCGGGTTGCACCCTCATGTCAGAGATGTGATGGGTTGGGGCTGCATAAGCTGGAGGCTGCCCTCATCACTGCAGCCTTAAAGAGGTGCTATGTCTCTCATCTCTGTCCAGGGAGCTGACTATCCCTGCAACCACAACTGGGCATCAGGCTGAAAGATTAATTTACAGAGGGTTAATGAGCAAACTAATATATGCGTTATGAACAATCAGGGAATTCAGATCTCTGAAAATGGGCACATAAAGAAGATATTTCATATCAAGATTACTGCTGCAGGGTTTGTCCCTTAGAGCTATGCCTGCATTGCATGCTGGTGGTGTGCTCAAAGCATGCCAGAGCAGCCCTAATCACCCAAGAGTACCACCCGCACTCTGCTGCACTGTAAGGGGTCACTAGGCTCTTCAGGACCCTAAATAATTATTTAGCAGGTAAGGACACAGATCTAGCCTGTACTGCTTGCTATCTGACAACTACATATAACGTGCCATTTTCTCAGGGTTGATAGGGAACTGCTGATATATGATGGTTTCTTGCCATAATTTTCATTTCCTTCATACAAGTCATAGTTTGGATGTTTCTCTTTGATTTTAAACAAATTAGACATCTGGATTTGGTTCCTGCCTCCACATGAGTACCTGCTGGTCAGTCACGGTCCTGGATGTGTCAGCTTTGTGGAATTAACTGTCCTTGCATGGTCTGTTGTGTCTCAAAACCAGCAATGGACTCTGAAGACAGTCTTACTAAACAGCAGCTGTGCATAAATAATACCAGGAAGACAAAAAGATTCTCCTTGTTTTGCTTATCTCCCTAGAATCCAATATAACTTCTTTGAGCTTTTTGTCCCAGTTTCCTATGTATTTCACACCAGCCATATGAAACCATCCTTTCAAAACTCTCCTGTAAGTCAGTGCCAGTCACTCACTGAAGTACACTGCATACCTGCCCAATTAGTAGAGTATCATATGCAAGGAAGGGTTACAGCATTTCCCAGCACATGACAGATTTAGAATGAGAGCTGTGTTACACATGAGCAAGCAATTGGCACATACTATTCCATAAAATGTCACTAGGGTGTACTTACCCTGCTTGATCTGTGTAGCCAGAACCAGAGTAGCAAGCAGGTAGAGTCCCAAGCGCTGAAGCAAATGCAAGCCAACACCTTGTTTAATCAGCCTTGGTCTGCTGCTATTAATCCACACTGCAACATGTTGTTTTTCTTAACAAATAAAGCTGCCTCTCTTATAGGTTGCAGCCAGATTCTCAGGTGTGTGATTACAAGTAACCATCTATGCCACTCTTCAATCAGTCATGGTTTGGTTTCTAAAGGCCTTATAATTCAAGTAAGTCTGTTTTATGTGAAGTTGAGAGGAGGCTGTATCTAGGCTGCTGGGAAACAGCCCTGGGAGACCTCATTAGGAACATCCCCTGCTCTGCTCAGGAGCTGCATTCAACTGCATTTAAACCCAGGCCTTGGGCTGTGATGCTTACCTCGGCTGTGATGCTTACCTCACCTGTGATGCTCACCTGATGCTCACCTGCCTGGCCAGGGACCTCCCTGATCCCAGCTCACCAGTGCCACTTCTTGGCTTCACCTCGGACCCACCTCATCACCACCACCTTTGCTGGTGATCTCTGGATGGTGGCTGCTCTTCTTGTTGGGCCTAGGGTGACAGGGCCCCATCGGTACAGGCAGGGTCCTGCCAGTCTGGCCATCACCTGCAGCTCCTGGCTTGCCTCCTCTGGCCAAGTATCCCCCTCCTGTTGTCTCCAGCAAAGGATCACATAATACATTTGTCCTGGTCCAGTGTCTTCCATCTTCCACTTCTCTCTCTGTGGGCTGGGAAGGGGAAGATTGGGATTCTCTCTGTATAAAGTATCCTCCACTGACAGCTTAAAATTACATCCCTTTTGCATGCCTTTATCATAAGGTGCTCCAGTGATGAAAGTGAGACAACTCTAATAGACACTGTGTTTACGAGAGAAGCAAGACCCATGGCATATAGTCCATTTGCTGATTTATGGCTTGCAGGGAGCTTTCCAAATCTACAAGTCTTTTTTTGTGCTGGATTCTATTTAGGGTCACAGAATCTTTGACCTTTTTTCTTCAAGCAGGCAAATACAAAAAGCTGTGCTCAAGGAATGAGTTTTTGATGTGCTTTTGATGACAAAATATTAAATTCATGCACTCTGATAAAGATGTTCTTATCCAAATTAAGACTCCACTTTGTTAAAGTAAGATATGTATTTGGAGAAGTATTAAACTCTGCTATGTAGTTAACAGATGTGTAATATGTATCTGATTTAAAAGACACTACTAATCTGTTCAGTTAGTAAGAAATTAGACTTGTGGCTATTCTTAACTCACCAAATCTATTTCACCTTGCAATAATCTTAAAGGAACCCAAGTCTGGAGAGGCTGGCCATGTGAAGGAAGAGAGATTTGGGAAAAGAAATAAATCAGATTTACTAAAGCAGCACGCTAAAAGCAAAACTAGATAGTAGAAAGCAAACTAAAAAAAGAAGGAGAATAATTGTGATTTTATTTTTAATATCATCTTGTATTAGTATGCTCAAAATTATTATTTGCTAGAATGAAAAGCACCACAACATACATGCACACAAATATGTATCTCTTTCATTGCTTTTCTAATAGTGTAGGGTTTCTAAAAGCTCAACGAGTTTTACAGCCTGTCTTTCACCATTAAAATCTAGTATGCCAAGAAATGTGATGTACAAAGGAATATTAAAAGGAAGGTCTGACTGCTGTTCTGCTGTGCATGTTATGCCACCTCATGGTTAGTGGCAGAAATACCACCACACTCTTGAGTGCTATTTCAAAAATATAGCAGAGGAAAAATAGTAGCACATCTCATTTATTGGCACATATTGCTGAAATATCACAAGCCCCAGTGGGATTAATCATAGCAGAGTGCTAAGATCAAACCTTTCAATTATATATAAGGACTAAGTACTGCAAAACACATCTTCTTTTAATATCTGAATTTGCGGTTTTACTGCAAATATATTGCTAACGTAACATGTAATCCAAATTTGACTTGGTACTATCCCATGAACAACTCATGGAACTACATTCCCATGTTTCTCTTGTTTCGGTAGGTTGCCACTATCTGGAAGCACACAGTGTTATCCACTCCAGAAGTATCATCTCTTTGCCTCTTTCAATTCAGTAACAAGTAATATTTACTTACAGTTAGAAAACTAACATGGAATTCCATGGATGTGTATAAGATACACTTAGTTATTGGACTTGGATTTTACCATGACCTAAAAGCCTTAAGGTAAAAAAATCCAGAACCTCAGGAAAACATGATTTTCACTTGAGTCGGGAGTTCATAATATATACAAGCGAAGACTGGATTACATTTTTGCATTAGAACAAATTATACAGTGAAATAGAAATGGAAGCTGGATGAATAAATGAGACTTGGAATGTACAGCCAGTTAGGTGATAAGTAGAGTCTCAGCTACGCTAAAGTCACTTTGGAGAAAATGTTGGTTAAAATCAATGGGTTGGACTCAGATGGCTCATGTATGGGTAGAAATAGATTCATCTCAAGTTTAGGCATTTTTATATGAAATATCTAAATCTAGGAGTCCAGTCACCTGATATTATCAAAGGAGCAGAAGGAAAGCAACTGTGTCTCTCTTGCCCCAGTATGGGGTTTGTGGTAATCAAACTCTTAATCTGGGCATCTCAGTCCAACCCAGAGTCAAGGCAGAGGAATGTGAAATGTCCAAATCCTGTGGTTTCATTTTCCTGATCTTTCAATGAAGCATACTCAGCTTCAGACAGTTCAGTGTATGGTCAGCTCCTGAGTATCTGAGGAAAACTAGATAACGCAAAAATATATTTAAAGCAAAAACATTTAGTAACTAGGCACACAAATGCCATCTTGAGAAGTGGAAATGAGGCGTCAGAAATTTAGGTCTTTGGGGTTTTTTCTATGACCTAGTTAACTCACAAACCAGATAACCCATTCAGGACGCATGAGAAATGACTACACATAGTATAAAACTCCCCTTCTAAAAGGTATTACAGGCTTTCATCATGACAGAGGATAGACATGCTCTAACTTTCAGGAAGAGACTTGTAGGTTAACTTTGTAAAAGTGAATGTGAAAGGCATCATTTGCATTTTGAACATTCACATTCTCTTATTAATGTAGTTGTTTGAAAAAGAGCTGTGCCTTGGTTTTGATGCAATCTAATTCAGAGATAATAAAATACTTTTGTTTTGTATGTCTAGAAAGGTTATGGATAGGTTCTCTCCCTCTTAACCAGGGAATGCACTTGTTGGAGCAGTAATTTGCAATACAGAATTACTGATGCATTTAGGGATCATCCTCATTTCTCTGACTTGCTAGAAAGTTCATATTCCCAAAGGATGACTTACCATGCAAATAAATTAGAATGCCAGCCTCATCAGAAAAAATACTAGTTATTCCCTCTTCAGAAGCAATTGTTTATTACAGCAGAAAAAGATACATTTATTGGTAACTGTGCCAGTTTTTTAAACTTACAATGCAGAAATATGTAATCACTCTGAAATCTCTTTTCAGAGATTGCTTAAACAAGGAGATCATGTGTGAAGCAACTGTGACATTGGAGTCAGAATCTTTAGAGAGTTAAAAAAAAAAAAAAAAAAAGCTATAAATTGTGCATTCTTCCCCTACTTCCAGTTTCTGGGGTTAATTTGGCCCGCCGTGAATAATGTATTACAAGACCAGTTTTCTACCTTTTGAGATTCATTCTGTTCATCCAGTGTAACTGTTATGACTCTCAGTCTGCTCTGTGTGACACATAATTTTGCGTAACATTAGTCAGTATGTTAGAAGTGAGGGCTCCTTAATAGAGTTTCTACTTCCAAATTACATACAGATTCCTGGAGCTGGCTGGAATATACACTCCAAAAGCTATCTTCAGAAAACATTTGATGTCCTCTATAATGACATTTAAAATGACAGATGAAAATTAGCTTGGGCCAATGGTATGTAGATATGTCTTTGTCCTCCTGGAGAAGAATGAAGACTCAGCTTCCTCAGTGGATGTGGCTACCTAATTTAACACAGCTGTTACTCTGAGGTCCAAGCCTTACTGGAAAACTGAGAAGAAAATGCAGGCCTTTTCCCTTTGTACTGGGAAATTGCAAGGCATTCTGCTAGCTGTATTTGCCACAGAAACTTTAAGGAAACAGAAGACACTCTGGGATTTCTCTGAAGAAGCAACACTGCCTGCTAGTGAGACCTCAACCTAATGGCCCAAATTGTATTGTGGCTGTGACATGGAGTCCCACCATGGGACTTGCGCGGCAGTATTTAATCACTTGGTATCACACTCCTCTGTGAAATGAGCATAGGAATAGCTATGTAGCAGTTACCCACAGAAACATTGTCCTCAGATTTGACTTATTTTGTCTAGTGGAGCTGCTGACTACAAAGTATGATGTTTGTATGCCAGTCATACTAGTAGTTCTCAGGTCACTTCCTAAGATTCAGTTTCCATTGACTCCATTATCATGTAGTTGCAAAGACAAAGAAAGGATCAAGGCTGTACCTCCTTCAGAAAGCAAACTTGTGCTGGTGCCACACTTCTCCCTTCCACTCTGTCCCAACAAGTCTGATCTGACAAGAAGGGTCCTGGGTCTGCCCACAGCTGTAGGTGGTAAAGATTAGGGCATAGCAGCTGCTCAGGTCTGTATCGCCTCGTACACTGATGTAGGACGAGGCCTCAGGCACCAACCCTTGACCACCATTGCTTTGGCATTGTCACAAACCCCTTGGCATGGATTTGAGTAAGGCTACCTCAAAGTACCGGCAAGGCTGGTCCAGACTGGGATAAAGCTTGGGCCGGAGACTGTTCCCAGTAGCCAGTATGGAAGGGTACAGCCTGCTTCGGGATTTAACAGCATGTGAGCAAGCTGCATGGAGCTCTTTGAGCAAAAAGTTAGAACAGAGGCCCTGGCTCACTTTTATTTTCTGTACTGGTGTAACCACAGCTCTCCTCAACTTGTTGAATATGCTGTATGTCACATATGTATATACAGGAGCAAGGATAGCTGTGGTACCACCAACCTCTTTGCAAAGCTTCAGTGCCACACTATCCTCAACACTAGATCCCAGGGCAGAAGCAGAAGGCTCACAACATCCCCAGGGCTCCTCTTCCTTCAGCCTGGACGGACAGGGCATGGGGAGAAGATCTCTGTATGGTGTGGGGCTTGAATTTTGGCTGAGCTTGACCTCTTTCCACTTGGGTGGAAACAGGCCATAGAGCCTTCCTTGCCTTCTCCTTGAGCACTTTATTTTCTTCACTTTATGGATACAGACATGGGGGGTGATAACATGAGGTGTGAGGTGGGGCATGAAGAAAGCTCTGAGGATGAGTACATTTCCAAACAAAAGTAATAGAGAAGTATACACCAAAGCCATCCAGTGAATCATGCCATTTAACTGAAGAGCTATAAAAGCTCCACCTCTTTTAAGGAAAAAAACAAGGTAAGGACAAAAAGGAAGGAATGATATGACATGTGACACAAATCACAGAAAGTAGCGCTAAAGATGAGAATTTTGAAAGGTGCATCAAAGAAGAAAACATACTAATCCATACTTAGAGAGAAGAGGTAATTTAGAAAAATATGGCAGTCATAAAGAGATTAATAGCATGGGCTATGCGAGGAGCAAACACAACAGAACAGAAAGAGCTGTGTAGGAAAACAACAGAGGGGGTGGGATTTTTCATCACATTTAGGTTTCTGATGGCTTTTTTCAAGGCACGTTACGGGTGTGTGCAGGTTGATGGTGAAGTTGCCCACTTCTGTAGAAAAGAGGGAAGTGTACTTGCCCAAGTATGAGGATTATATATAAAGGATTGTGCTAATTTCTTCACACACAACTTTAATGGGTGTTCTTTACAGACAAATTAAATGATTTAAGTTATTAGGAGCTATACAAGAATGCATATTGCTGTAGGACATGGGGTTTTGTTTTTCATTTTCAGTTGGATAAACTAATTAAGCATAGCTGAGTTCAGGAACTAAAAATAACATGTTGTCATTTACAAGACTGGGTTTTAGTTATGTTCCTTTTTCCCTCAGGGGAAAAGTGAGAGACATTAAAAAAAAACCAAAACAAAACAAAACAAAAACAAAAACAAAAAACAAAAAACAAAAAACAAACAAACAAAAAAAGACCATAAAACTTTCCATGGAATGGGTTAAAAGACTCAAGTTGAAATGTATTATTCTTCACTGTAGTCAGCTACTGAACACTTAAAACAGTTTAAAAACAGTCAGGAAATCTGACACAGTGTCCAGACTTTGCTTCCACTTCAGGGCTATTAAAAAAGTAACTGAATGATAGTACTTGGTGTACCTGCTGCTGTTTAATACCACATGAGGTCCTATTGCCTTCACCAAAACTCAGAGCTATGTTGACTTGCTGTTGTTACTTTTGCAAATCAGACAAAACCCAGAAGAGTTTATTAAATGGTTTTCCAGAGCAGTATGGGGGTTGATTTGTAGTGAGTGTTAGCTTTCATCTGGCTGTAAACAAACAACTGCTGATTTGTTCAATAGGAATATACCAACTATTAGTACAGTAAAGCTTAAATCCAGTGTCTCTAGGGCACATACACCTCAGACATGGCATGTTTAATGCTATATAGCATGTGTTTATTTGGGTGACCCTGCAGACAGCTATAAGAAGGTCTCTATCTTTGAAACTAGCAATCTGTGACAGTAATAAAGATCATTACCAATGATTGTAGCAACAGCAAGAGCTGAGTTAGTGCCTGCTGGAGTCACAGGCAGACTATCCCTCAAGCATATTTGGTGAGCTCCAGATACTGGATTAAATCTCTGTCTAGTCCAGGAAGAGACCATCCTAAACTGGAGTGCTTCTTTGTGCATATGACAGGTGCTCAGCATTTGCAGTCCTCTGGGTTTAATACCTGCATTCTGTACATAAGTTGATAAGGTGTGACTGTAATTATTTGTTATTTTATCCACTCCCTCTTTCATGCTTTGCTGCAGACGGGACTAAACCATCACTAGGAGCAGAGAGAATAAAATAAAATAAAATAAAATAAAATAAAATAAAATAAAATAAAATAAAATAAAATAAAATAAAATAAAATAAAATAAAATAAAATAAAATAAAATAAAATAAAATAAAACATTGAGCTAACTTTCTCATGCTGACTTCTCTTAGTTTGCAGTGATACAGTGTGCAGTCCATATGCTGCACTATGCAGCCAAACACTGGAATTCAAATCGGAGAGGCTGCTGTGTGACCAATAACATACACAGCTTGCTGACTTCACTGCACTCTTCTGCTGTGTCTCTGCAAGGAATGAGGAGGAAGAAGGGCTGTACAAACACAGAAGGCAAAAGGGAAAAGCATGAGGACAATAGGAGTGCATAAAACATACCTGGACCCAGCAAGACACTTAGTCTCCACAGACATTCTTTTGCATCTATCAGCTTCTGTAACTACTCATCTGCCTCTTCAGATGTGTCTAGCTCACTCTGCTCCACATAGCTGCATCGAGTCCTGGCTACTCCTGCAATGTGAAGTGCTGGTTTAGATGTAGGTAAAGACAAGCGCCAGTCGTATAGCGATTGACTTGAAAATTGGTTGCATGCTTCACAAATCAGAAGTCACACACTCCAATCTTGCCTTTATCCTGAGAGAGATTAGATCTTTGCTATGTAGCACCAGTGAGTTCCTTTCCATGCAGCTAAGTGGGTTGACTGATAGAGCAGAGGGCAATAGCTGAGCAGTGCCATGTGCACAGGCAAGAGGCTCAGCTACTACCATTCCTCAGAGAAAGACATTTCAGTGGTGTGATGGGGCCTCATACAGTGAAATCATGCCTCACCTGTCAGAGTAGTACCTCACCACCACCACTTTTTTCCTTAGGGGGCTTGAAGAGGCTACAGAATTGGTGCTACATAACAGGCTTCCTGCAGCAGAGGGTTAGGGACTATTCCCCTCGTGCATGGCCTTCTCCTGGCATTTTGCTGTGGAAGCAGATTACCAGCACTGAAGGTCAAATGGTAGCTACCCGCTGAGCACTGCTATTTCATCCCTGTCCTGATCCATAAGGCTGAGAAGAAATCACCTCTAAGGATTTACATCTTTCAGATGCTGCAGCTAACGGGCAGGCAGATGACTGGAAGCCACAGCACTTGTTCAAATCAAGAAAAACAAGAGTCAACCGGGAAGTCCAATGCCTGAAGTAACTCAGTGTTAACCGACTGCAACTGCCATGTCTTGCTGCAGCTTGCATCCAGGACCTAAGGGCTAGTTTCTTTTATGGTACTGATGTATTCCTTCTCATTTCCATATGTTTTCTGTATTACAGCAGCTGTCCCAGCAAATCCCAGCACACTTGTTACCGTACAGATATATAACAGCTTCCAGCAGACAGAAGGCACAGTAGGTAGGAAGGCAAATGGAGGCAGAGAGAGGACAGCAGCTCACCACCAGCTGCATGGCAGGTCTGGATGAAGCTGACCCAGGCTGAGTGTCCTCCCACATCTCCTTGCAACCCTGCTTCTGCCCAGGAAGGGCTGCGGGCTCTCCCTGCCATTCCAGGAGGGGAAGGGGCACCGCTAGGGCATGGTTCAACTTACTTGAGTGTGATGGTGTGAAGCACGGAGCCAAGGTGTCCAGCTGGTCTGCTCGCCCTGGCAAGTCCTTCCCTGGGCTGCCTGACGTCCATGTCAGTGGACACGGCTTCCTCCTCTCTCTGAAACTCCTCACACGCTGCCACGCTTTCCCTCTCACCCTGGCACTTAGACCATGAGGTTCACCACAGCATGATGCAGGCTGCTCTACTGTCCACTGGCTGAGCAAGGGCCCCGTCTTCAGGTGGAGATTTCTGCACTGCACTGAGAAAATAACAAGGTTAAGTGGCCCGAACGTGTTAAGAAGGACCCAGCCTGGCTGCTGTCACCTGGCCAGTGTTATTTATCGCACCAAAGCAGTCTGCATCTCAGCTGTAATGATCAAAATTGAGCTGTTGTGGACAAAAGAAGAAAGAAGATTGGGCCATAATCAGAAATGTCTAGAAAGTATTAGCTTTTTCTACTGGAAATTTTCATGAGCAAATTTCCATAGTTAATGAAAATGCTTTGCAGATGCATAATAGATCAAGGCTGAGTGAATCTGAGAACAGCAGATGGCTTATATACATCTGAGGAGTTTTTTAATATTAAACAAATAAATGAAGATTGGAGAGGAGTGTCAGTCACGCATCTTGTTGGATGTTTAATCAGGCAGATGAGACATCCCAAATTTTAATTGCCTCTATTTTTCAGTGCTCCAGTCTAATTTCAAATTGCATAAATGAAGCTCATTAATTTTTCTTGTCTGGTTTGAAGCCTTGGTATCTAGATTATAATTTATCAGTAAATTCTACGGGACACGGAGAACAATACAGCTACCAAAAATCCTGCTACTCATGAAAGTATGAGATTATGTTTCTTTTTAATTACTTCTCATATAATTAATCATCCATCTGTCTGGATTATATTCTTCAGTATTATAGTCATGAGTTAAAAAACATGCAATGAATTCATGACAATTTTAGCGGGAGATAAGCTGTGCTAAAGGAATAAAAATGATGTGTGGTAGTGATTTAGAGGCTGCAGCAAAGTCCATAAGAAAAATGTCAATTTACCCCTTTATTTACCATATGGGGTCATCTGTCTTGTAACTAAGCACTGAGCAGAACAATCAAGCTCTGTTCTAAAGACAGCGTTTTTTTTTCATAGGATTTTATTTCTTCCCACATTAAACCCTAGCCATAATGGCACTGTATAAACATGCTCCCACTCCTCAACTTGGGGACAACTGTTCCCAGGAGAGATCTGCTTTGTGTCATCTACCACACCAAATAAGCTGTCTGGGAATTCAAAATATACACCGGCTTTGTTAGCAATGACACTGCATGGATGAGCATTCAACTCCACTGAGTCACCACCATCCTTCTTGGACCACACAGCCACAGGGCAGCAGTAAGGAAGCACATCTGCTGCTGGGAGGGATATCCATGGAGCAGAGGATGAGTGCTGACATTACATCTGCCAGACTTCACTTCTTTATGGATCATATGGATATGGACAGTAAATTGAAAAGGTGAGCAGAAGAGGAAACACTGCTACACCCTATCAAGCTTCCAAGCAGCAGAAGGAAAAAAGAATCCTATTTATTCAGTCAACAAGATATAATTTCTATTTAGAAATAACTGATTATGCTACATAGGTAGCAATTTTATCTCTTAAGAAGAATGAAGATGGAACATTATGTGGCACTTTATGAGCTTTCTGAATATCACTTTAAGTCCTTTGTGAACAGCACAAATACATGGTGTGCGTTGTGCACGTCTGCACTCACTGGTGTGGTAGCGTAGAGTATGAGCCTCAGAGTTGCTCTGTTTTTAGGAAAGCAAAATTGTTTAAGTGTGAATGAGACATGACAGATTGGGTGTGATTTGTGAAACCCTGGCCTGTTAAACCTCATCTGCCATGTGACTTCCCTCAAACAGTTCTGTGGCCTGACTGCCACAGCCAGTCAAGCCACAGAAGGAGGCATCGCTGGGTTCAGCACCAAAGTCCTGGTGTGACCATCATCATCTATGGTTGCACGAAGTGTAGTTTACTATAAAATAGCCTGGACTCTGCTATCAAAATGCTCAAATGAGAAATCTGGGTAAACAAAAGATACCTTGCAAGCCTTGCTTGCTTGTATTTTTGTTTAGGTTGACGTTCTCTGAGCTGATGTAGTAGGATTCATCTTCCCTTCAAATAAAATTTATCTATAAAGATAGACCTTCATCTGTACATAATTCCCCCACCCCCCCCTCCTTGCTGCACTAAGGAATGGCTAAAAGCCACAGCATATCCACAGTGCAAGTTTCATTTCTCTATGGGTTAAACCAGTTGGAAATTAGTCCAGATTCATTCACTTTGCATGTCTCAGACCCCTTGGGTGTGGAAAATAAACGAGGAAACTGCTGACTGATGCTGAATGGCTTTCTTAGGGAAGCCTTACAAATGCAGATAAGGGAGGGCAAGAGCATTGATAGTGAAGAATAAAAAGTCATAAAAGACATTTATGTTAAAGTACTGTCTGCCTAATCATAGCTCAGGCTAGGATGTCCTGAATTGCTGCTTCAGATGGCACAGGTTGCTGCTTGCTGCTTCCTTTCCAGTATCTCTCCCCAGCATGGTGCAGCAGGATGGGCTCAAGCTAGCATGTCCACAGTGCTTCAGGGCCAGGGAGCTACTGGGCTTCTCTAAGTGACAGTAATTTGGGAACCCTATGGCAGCTGTTGCTGGAAGAAATAGTGATTTTGCTGGCTAGAAGTTACAGTACTGTATCTAAACTCCCTAAGAAGCTCCAAAGTAGCATAGGCTGCAAGAACCAAAGTGGGTAAACTACAAGGATGCATTCAAACTCCTCCTTGGGAAGAATGACAAACCTGATGTAAAGCTTAAGAGCCCAGGGATGAAATGTGAACCAGCTTCTGTTTCTAGTAAATGTTGTTTGCAGTTTTAGTGGCATAAAGAACAAAACTGTTGTGGGTGTAACTCCAGAGACAAAAGTTTTACTGGCACTCTCGGTTGAATGGGTGGACTGATGATTCTTGCAAACCTTAATGAGAAGTAATCAGTACAAATTCCTCAAATTAAAGCAAAGCAGGTAATAAGGTTCTTCAAGTTTCTATCTTTTCCTCTGGAAAAAACATCAAGGACAGGCTGGATGGGGCTTTGAGCAACCTGGTCTAGTGGAAGGTATCCCTGCCCATGGCAGGGGGGTTGGAACTAGATGATCTTTAAGGTCCCTCCCAAACCAAACCACTCTATGATTTTATGGTTAGATCCATTTTGTAGGGCTGCAAATGGCTCCAAACTCCATCAGTTTTACAATGGTATAAAATGCTAGTGATGAATCTGGAAGCCTAGAAGGACTGCAAGGACTAACTCCATCCAAGGTCAGAATGGGTCTGAGATTTTTCTGTAAAATATTAATTGTACATTCCATCTCCTCTGTAACACCAACACTAACATTATTACTAATACAATGTAATAATATTAACAAATAGTTAATATAAGTAATCACAATGATACGTCTCATTGTCTTCAGAAAAAGCAGGTCCTTAAGGAGTTAGCCTAGTGTGAAAGCTGCTGAGTAAATCCCAGTGAAGTACAGGTATGTGAAGTTTAAACTTCCCAGCCTGAAGTTGAATTCTGGGGCTGAAGAAGGTGATTACAACCCTTTTATATTGGTGCCTCAAAAAAGTCACAGGGAAAAACTAATTTCCTAATGTGCTCCTAGCTAGAAAATTGCCATTTTAGACTTTCTGTTGCTGATGATCTACTCTTCAGGAAAATAGGAAGAAATTAACACACACATAAAATCAGCTCTCGGACTTGTGTAGGTGCAGAAACAGTTAAATACCTTCCAGTCTAGATCATCAAAGGTAACTTAGGAGTTACATAGTCCCAGGCTAATAGTGCTCAACCCAATTGCTTTAATGACTGGAAGCAACAGTTGCTAGAATTTATTCTTTTCAGCCTTGCATTTTGCTTGGTTGTGAGTGATGTTTGTTCACAACATTTCTGAGTATCATAAAGAACTGAACTTGAGATTTTTTTGCTTAAGTTTGGAACAAATGCATTGTTTGAGAGCTCTTTCAAATGGTGACAGCTATTTTTAGATGGTCTGGACTTTATGGATTAAAGGGTCTTGGAAAGATACAAACTCACAGAGAATGTTGGCTCTTAAAACATACTGCTTACATTATGAAACACTAAACATTATGAGGAAGTGATGAAGGCTGGAATAGTAGCCAGATTAATAGTAGCCTTGACCAATAGTGGCCCTGGGCAAGATATTCCTTGCTATTTGCCCTATAAATAAACACTGGATTAGGAAAAAGGCCTGCCCTGGGGAAAGACACAAGGTTCTCCAGGGAAGCTAATCAATCATTTCACAGTATCTGTCAATCTGTCTTCCATGTAAGTACTCAAACCAAAATAATTTGATCAGGCATTTAGAAACCTTAATGGAACTTGAATGCTAGCCAACTGCCATAGCCTTTCTGATAACACCACCACCAGGTACATACAAGTGAACTCCAGATAAGAAAAAAAATCCCAACAGATAAAATAAAAAATGAAGCTAACTACTGTGATAAAAGCGACTGTGAAATCTTATGTACACCCTCCCACCTCAAACCCAAACATTCTTGAGTATGCATTGGCATGCAGCCTGCTGCCTGATCACACACAGCTATTTCTCTCCCCTCAGGACTCTTGCTCCATAAGGGCAATGCAGGGAGAACACACAACTGGGAAACTATTTATTATTGTTCTTCCTGGTTGCTCAAACTGTGCCTGTACTTTTCTGCTGTTCCAGGAAAAGAACCACCACTCCCTAATAGGCCACTAATTTCTCTGGAAATCTGCCCAGAAGTACAGTACAGTCTGTCTTTCAATATCATTTTGCTGAGTAGCATTCACAGCAATAAATAAGGTGGCACCAATGATGAGGGGAGAAAGGTTGAAAATTAGCCAAAAAATAAGCTAGTCAGCATTGAGGTGGGAACAGGGTCATGGCCTGCTCGAACACTGATCTCTGCTTTGGATTCACTACCTTGCTAGGGAATTTTGCATAGCTGGTCAGCCCAGAAGTGGTGGAGTTCTGGGTGGGTTGTTTTGAATTTTTTTCCTCACAAGGTAGCTTGTGGTTTAGGCTCTTACTCTTTAACTTGGTATTTAAGAGCACTTACTGAGGATGTTTATTCCTTATAATTCCTTCTTTACCTGAAGGAATTCAAACTGGTTTTTCCTACCTCCTGGGTAAAGGTTTTCTAAGCTCAGGTTTTCAGTTCTTCCATCTAAAATGTCCTGTTTTGCATGAGCAAATTTCATATTTATAGAAAAATGAACCAAGAGAGATTCTGTAGCTATAGGGGAGGAACAACCACCTGAAAATAGGTATGTTGTTCCAGTCACCTCCAGCTAATGCTCAAATGTTTTAAATATTCACTGAAAACAAGAGTTAATCCCATCTGAATGAATTCTATGCTCATGTACTCTGTTTCTCTCCTGCAATCATGCCAATCTGGCCAGTTACACCAGTAAGATTCCAGTCTTATTCTATCTCCTCTGTTCTTCTTCCCCCCATCCCAAATACCCTAATACATAAGTAAATACCACAGTACAATAAATATCTTACTCAACATGTCACTTGAAACTTTTGAAGTATCACCACACCCAATTACAAAATTGCAATAAATACTGGTTCTTGTAGGCCATCTAGTGGCAAAAACAGAATAGTACGAAGAGAAAGCCATTTCAAACTTTTCCTTCTTAAAGATGATTTAATATAATCTGCAAGACACCCAGGGTTATCTTGCTGATCAACAGATGTTTTTCTCACACAGCAGCAAGCAAGATTATTAAACTCATAATCCATGCTCTGAATGAGATACTCTCAGCTGGCAAAAATATACTCATCCATGATCACTTAATAACTAAACCATTCTACTGAAAAATCTACAGGCTCCTTTTTGTCTCTCTCCAGCATTAATCCTATGTGAGTTCTGTCTGAACAATGAAAAACCATACTATAAATCGCATAGAGAAGAGAGGATGTCTACTGAAATTTCTTTAAAATGAATTTTTAAACCCTCTATTGGGTGAGTGCAAGCCAATTCTGGGTTCCTGTAGTTTGCTTCTGTCTGAAGAACCTGACGGAAGATGTCAGGTAGTATAATGAACACAGAAGTTGTCATTTCACTGAACACTGCAGACAGCAGTTGCTTTGCTTAAAGCTCTCAGAGTCCTGAGAACACCCACCGGTTTTGCAACCCCTTCCCACTGTTGTAAGGATTTGGCAAGCGAGCTCTAACACTCTGACCTGGGATGAGCCTGGTGCAAAAAGGCTGCATGAGAAAGAGCTGTGGGCAGCCCTGCTGAAAGCTTCTGCCCCTTGGCTCAGCAGCCACATTTAAGCATGTTTAAGCCAAGGCCCTGAGCATAGGTCCTTGCTTGAGCTGTGCTGTAGGTATGTCTGTGCTGGGCCATGGATCTCACTTACCCTGACTTGCTGACATGACCATAACAAGTGAACACAGGTTACAGGCAGCCTCATGATTTGTGACTGTCACAGATGGAAATAAAAAGATTAATACTGTTAATGCTTTATTTATGGTATCTAAAATGAGAACAAAAATACACATCTGCTTGAATAAAAGTTTATTTCATGTATCATAGAAAAATCATTAATTCCATCAAATAAGGCTTTACAAGATAAAGGATATAAAGGAAAGACACATACAAATTCATAATAAATACACTGATTTTTCATATTACACAAAATATTCCTTATAGTTACACACTTAGGAACAAATTACGATTGCAGTTAGTAGACATTTCACTTGCAAGATTGATCCCTGTTTTTAAGGCTAAATCCTGCCTTATTTTTTAGATAGGAAAATTTTTAGAAATTTGTAGAAAGAACACTGGACTTGGTTTGTAAGTATCTTAGCTGCTACATTTATATGCAACTGTAAAGTATAATCCTCTTTTTTACACTTGGTTCTACTCAGAAGTCAAGCTAATATAGTTAATATAATAAAGTCGCCTATATTAAAAACAAGTTCCATTTACTGAATTTGGCTGATCTGACAAATATAAGGATAATCTGCTATATCATGTTTAAACTTGTAATTGCCTGGTAGTGTCTTTCTGTCACAGATAATGTTTCCTTACAGTTTTTTAACTAATCTATTTCACATTCTCTTACACAGTTGTTTCATGATAAAGAACAAGTTAGTCTTTTGCTTGAAAAACCTGAGAAACATACTAGCTTTATTCAGATATGGTACTTGAGTATAAAGTACTACAAAACAGAGCTGAGGTATAAACCTGAATTTTTCATGAACTCCAAATCCCTATTAATGTTAACAGAGTTTGGAAGCTGTGCAATAGAGTTATATCTGATTGTCTCATCTTAGTTCCTTTTCAGACACCACACAAACACACTGAACAAAGTTTTAACGAGGTGCACAGTGAAGCAAGAAAAAAAGAAAAGGTATTGCAGTGTATTGAATGCAACTGCTACGATCACATTACGTCAACATCAATAGGTTTCTCATATACATTAATCTGCTGCTTGAATTCTAGCTGCATTAAACTATCCAACAAGACAGAAAGAAACTACTATCTTTGCTATGTTAATGGCAAACTACATTTTGACTCAAAGTGAGAATTCTACCCAGTAGCTACCGGAGAAGTCAGACTATGCAAAGAAAAAATTAGATTTACATTCTTTTAAATACAAAGAAATGGAGTCAGCAGATACATGGAAACATCCAGTTACTCTCAAACAAATTCTTGGAGGATATATAAAACTAAATTTTAGAAACAGAAAGTAGAATCAGCACTTAACTATGCCCTCCAAACTTACTTACTTTACCTGGTATTTGAAATGCCTAGTTTACACTGCTTCCTCATATTATGTAAACCTCACAAGGTATAAGCACTCCAAACAGTGCTGAATGTACAAGAGAAACAGTTTCACAAATGGGATATAACGTGCTTTTTAGGCAAAAATGTCTCTTTGCTACCATGCCTCCTTACTATTTTGGTCAATTTTTCAAATGACAAAATAATCCCTGTCAACAACTTGATTATATACACATATTTATGACAAACCTAAAATTTGTTAAACCATTTGAAAAGGATAGGATTTTATGAAGCAATATACCTAAGCCTTTAGTCCTACCACAGTCTTCATTTTACAACAATAAATCTCATATGTTAAAAAAATAAGAATACAGTGTTTTTCCTTGTAGTAAACATGATTACTTCCAAGTTTATAAGCATAATCAAGACCTCCCTGAAAGAAAAATTAATTTTTTTATAGCTTGCCTTAAAGTGTCATCCAAGACAATTATTATGTTATTGAACATAAATTTTTGTATTAATGGTCCAACAGTGCAGAAGAAACACAGGATAAATCATTGTAAAGAAAGGGAACTGATCTGGCCTTCTGTCACATGCGGTGCACTATATCAGCTTAATTATGCAATGCTGGCAAATAATTCCCTTATAAATAGCAACACTGCACTTTGACATGATACTCAATCAAAAAAATATATTTGCTGAAATGAAGAAAATGTTCCTGTATAAATTGGAGTATAATTATAAATCAATTCTTTTGCTTCCTCATCTTCACTGGGGAAATGGTGCAGGCTCTTCCGGGCTGTAAAACATTGTAAAAGTACAGAACACTTTATTGTTATCCTCTTTGACAGTATCTTTCTTGCCAAAGTAAGTTATTCTATGTAGCATAACAGCAAATGGAATTACAGTATGTGTAGAACTGTGAAATACATCTTCAGAAAGCTGGTTACAGCATATTTTATTACTGAGGAGGAAGAAATTTAATTAAAGACTGTACAAAAATATTTATCTGTGAGGTACTGAAAGCATCTACCAGAGATACCAGTTATACCAGTGCTTGTAAGTAAGTAGTGAAAGAAATGCATCAGAGTATTAGCCTACTGAAAGTTGCAGTGTTAGCATGGACTGTGCTGGTCTGAATCCCTGTCTGGGTTATCATGCTGGCAGTTCTATGCAAATTAAAATTACCAACTGATGGATATGAAAATGGTATTTCAGTAGAATGGTTTAGTTACTAAGTGATCATAGAGGAGTATATTTTTGCCAGATGAAAACAGTTTACATCATTTACTTAATGGTTTATTTTCAAAGTTAAGGAAGACATTCTGCCTTACACTAGCTGGAAACATCAATTACTCATTGCAACATTATGACAGAAAGTACTCAGTAGGAGCAGGTGTACACAGATCAGGGAGGTAATGAAGAATAACTCGTGATTTGGCATATGAGATGGTGGGGGAAACACAGAGCTGGTTGACACAAGTTTGCTCTACTAGAATTGAAGGTCAACAGATCCAAAAGCTAGTGAAACATCTGTGTGGTACTATGTACAGGCTTATTAAATTTGTATACATATATAGAAGAACTTGAATGCACTGTGTCTCAACAGGACTTATAAACAGAACTGGCACTTATTTAGCCACATTTACTTGGATAATAGCCTGAGCAAGATTACTTCTGACTGTAATACAGTGTGCAGACAGATAATGGAGAACACAGCAAACAAAACTAGAAAACATGATGCATTCTAGTATTAGACTACAAAATTAAAAACAGACTCATGCTATACTTTCTCCTATTTTCCCCCTTATTTTTGTCTTAGTCTCCCATAAGTACCCTATCAAAATTCTGAAAATACAGGAAGTTTACGGATAGCAACAAGGAATTTTACGTTATGTTGCTACCTTTTCACAAAGGGGAGTAGGACGACATTATGCAAGAAAAGACCCTTGAACTTGTTTGAAGCACAACTTTATTTCTACACTCTCACTAAGCAGGTCAGCACAAACTGCATTTCTTTAAATCACTGTCTGCTTTATCCAATTAGGTGACTCTTTTGATTTGAGATCAAATCTACAGACCAAACTCAATTAGGTTACTGATTATGTTCTTCATAGTTCCTATTGATCAGGTAAGACAATTTCATAAAAATTATATTTCAGCAGAATGGCTCAGTAAGTATAAATAAACAAATAAATTAAATTAAGTTTGATCCTTTCAAATACTCCTGTATGTGTGTTCTGCTCATTTTCAGCAAAGAGACCAGAAGTGTCATAAATTATCAAAATTTTACACGTTATTTAGTTCCAACTTCTTAGGGTATAAACAAACAAATCAGAAGCCGTGTAAAATTCGAAAAATTCTTGGGCTGTGCGTAGTATACAACTGTTGGGCACCGTATTGCACCCCTCTGATACAACTGTATACTGCCCAAGCAGTATTTATAGTCTTGGTCCATACATTTTGCAAGCAAAACTGAGAATACATTGAATGATTCTAACAGTTTGGAACTCAAGAAATCTTTGGAATTATGAATGGACTAATTTTTTCATTTCATTGTCTTTGTACAAGGGAGGCTAAAATGTTACAGTGATCATTTGAAATGGTAAAATAGAAAGTCACAGCACAACAATGCTTTTGAGCCAGTCTACTGAAAAGAGTTTATGGAATGCCTGGCTTTTTGATGTCACTTTACTAAGACATTCTATTTCTAGTATCCCTTGGGTTTTTTATAAGTCTATAAAACTTGCAGAGCAATCTCCACAGAAAGCAGTAAGAGGTACTGAACTTTGACAGCTGAAAAAGAGGTCTGTCATCTTCAAAGATTTTCACTAATGCTCCACTCTAAAAAACAACATTATAGATAACAAAATTTTTACCTTCATTAACAAAGAAGTCAGCTATATAATATGCTGCTCTTACAGCTGATGGGGAGTGTGGAATGCCTGGTGAATTTTTCCACTCAAAAGGATTTTTCTCTGGATGCCACTGGACACCATAAATGGGATATTTGTATGCTGCAACAAACACATAATTCTTAAGGTATAGATCTTGCTTATGTGCATAGTCTTACTGCAAAAGAAACTTAAAGGATAAGCTACAAAAATACCTCACTTATCAACAGTTTCAAGAAAGCTTAAACAGCAAGCTGAAACTCTGTTAAAGCCACAGTAGAACTGAAGGAAAAAAATGGATATTTAAAAAGAAGGGTCTCATTCCATGCAAGAAGATTTATGTATATCACTTTTTAAAATTATTTCAGAATTTTTATATATATATACATATATATATATATATATACACACACACACACACAAAAATAATGTTACAGGTGTATCGGTCTCAAAACTTCCTAACTACTGCCAGCATCACTCAACATAAAATATTCACAGCCACAGAGGACATCCCTGTCAGTTCCATGGGACAGATCCAAGTTTTAGGATCTCCTCGAAGGCCCAGTCAATCCAAGGGCAGCTCCCATCTACTCTGTCCCAGGCCTGATATACGCAGTGGGGAGCCAGTCGTTAACTCTCTTACAGAGAATAGCAGCGAAGCAGCTGATGACTGCTCTGTGATAAACAGCTTGTATGCATGAGAGATGCGGGTCATTAGCCTGATCAGTTTTTCTAATCAAACTGTTATTCTTCTCTTCTGGAGGACAGCCAGTATTCCATACAGAAGAATCCCATGGGCGGACAGCTGGGCTTTACTGTAGAGCTGCTAGTAGTGCACTGATCAAGCTAAACCGCTCCCTAAAGAACTAACTTGCTTCATGAACCGAGCAAACCTGGCGCAAAACATATGCAATACAAGTAATGCAAAAGGCTTTGTAGAAGGGCAATTGCCAGTATTGCTGCTAAAATAGTAAGGGATGTTGCTATTGCCACAGTAACCTGAATTGTTCTTCCCGTATAGCAGACAGATACAGAGCATCACCGGAATGCAAGCACAAGCAGACAGACAGAAAGCAAGGTGCAGCATTGGCACGTTGTACTGTGGAGAGATTAAACTACTACAGGATAAGTGCTGTACACTTCATGTCACAGCACTTGACTATTCCACTGCTAAAAATGTAACATCATTATCTGGAAGGGGAACAGCGAGTGAGAGAAGTAAGTAATTAGGCTCATAGGTAGGTACTCAAAAGAAAAAAAAAATATTCCTGCAGAGTATGTTCCTCACAGCCAGAGCACTGACAGGGCTGATGCTCACTCTGCTATTCTAACAGCAAGCTTGCAGCATGAATAAACATCAATACCACACCACCTCTAAAGAACTAGTTTGTTACAGTCACAGTTTACAAAGGAAATTCATTTCCCTACCTTCCATGGTAGATATAAACTCCACTTCATCATCAGTGTTAGTAGTCAGAACATTATAGAAATTACGAAGCTTTTCATTCTTTGTGAAATTCTGTGATAAGAAAGGAGGAAAAAAAGATGTGTTATTTGCTCACTTAATTCTCATTTTAACAGAGCAAACGTATTTGTGTTCAGGAAATAAAATTATCAAATACCTCCATGGAGAGGCTCCAAACATGAAAGTTTGATGTCAATGGCTCAGTAGCAAAGGCACGTAATACATCATCAGGGAAGTTCTTGAATAATCTACTGTCTTTTGCAGCTATTACAAAGAAAAATGAAAAAAGGATATTGTCCATTACCCAAGCTGCTAACAGATGGACTAATAATGAACAGTAAACAAATTTAATAAAATAATGCATTAAACGTTTTTTCTTTAGTATGACTGTGATATTATGTTTTCTTTAGTATGACTTTGTGATATAGAATATGTTGCAACGAAAAATCAGTGAAATAACAACAGGTTTCCAATATGCTGTTACCAGTCATCCGGTCTTGACCCAGAAAATACCCAACTTTGCTACCTAAGTTGTCACTAAAACATCATTCATTACTACTCATTTCAGTGACCTTTCCATTCACAATGAGCACATATGACGGAATACATGGTCCGCAGATGGAATATTCACAAATTAAAGGATGAAATATCAATAGAGGCCACATTTTACCAGTGCTGCTGAGTGGCACAGCTCTATCTGAAGGGATCTCTCTTACTTCAATATTGTATAAGTGTTAATATTCATCATTAGAAAAGATGCAATTAGAACAATTTAAAATCATCTGCTCTCCAAGTCTGACAGGTTTCGGACCTGTAAATTTTGGTCAACTTGGTAACAGAAAGTGACCTAAAGCCACATTTTTGTAGGTCTAAATTATCAAATGACTCAAAGAGCCACAACTGTGGTTTTTGCTGACTGCTGTTGGTTTCAAATGGCTTGTGGTCACATCTCTGCTTTAGATGTGATAAAATTGCACTGACATTATAAAACAGTTGTGGCATCTCTAATAAGAAAGGTTTTAACAAGACGTCCCAAACATTCACCCCTGCATATTCATCACAAACAAAACACACCACCTTTCAGCAACTCAGACACGAGATGTAATGAATTTCTCACCTGAGGTAAAGTTCAGAGGGAGTGCAAAACCATCTGTCTTGGTATTAACAAGTAAAACTTCGCCACTTGTGAGATATGTAAGCTCTTCATGTCCAAGACATGTTCCCCATACTGGGAAATAATCTCCTTTATCGTTAGCCTTCAAAATGAAAAGCAACAACATTAAGAAAAAAGTACTGAAGATTTACAGAAAGAAGTCTGATGAAAACTTCCTTATCTTCTGCTTTAACTACTACAGTAGTACCAGTTGCTAACAGAGGAAATGTAGCTATTCAACTGCAGTTGAAATAACCAGACTCGCTTAGTTATTCTCCTAAAATATGAAGGCTAGGGGATGTACACATGTCCATCGAAGCAGTAAACTGACCCTAATGTTGATATTAATTTGATTGGTCTGTTCTACAAATACGTAATGTTGAGGGCAGTCTAAACAGAAATCACAAAATAGCAACATTTCTATTCAAAAGGGACACAAACCAGACTGTCACCATTTTGAGGTGCATTATGATCACATAGCAAGGGCTCTTCACAATGTCCGTATGCCTGTGCCCACCCATCTGTATTAAGAAAACATAAATCCTATTACTAACATGGCTACGGTCCTAAGTGACATGCTTATATGCTTGTTTAACTAGCAAGTTTGGACCTGTGTTCCAGAACGATAAATTGTGAGTTGAAGCAACCCAGAAAAGTGAAAATCATTTTCAAAAGAATAAAAATTGGCAGGTAAATGCAAAAAGAAAAGAAAGCAAAAGGGAGAAAGGAAAGCAAAAAGAGAACACAGATAGCTTCCTGTCACTTACCTAAGCACAGTGCATACATGTAGAATAAATTTGTATGATTTATTCCTGAGAGTAAGTGCCTGTTAAGAGACTGGGATGTCTCAGAACTCCTGTTTTTGTGAAATCTGAGTAGCCTTTCTAACTTGTTTCTAAACATTTTTAAACTACCCATACCACACCACACCCCTCCTCCCAAAGAGTTGCTGGCTCAAAAGCCATTTTTGAGAAACCTGGAATTACAGGCTTAGAATAAAGATGTTATCCTACTGCATTACTGACAGTATGGTAATAAAACCCCATATAACTACTACTTCTTGGAGAAAAACATGGAAGATGCACAGAAAGAAGACTAATAGTACCACAGAGTCTTCACAACCACCTATCATGTCTGGCTAGAAACAGGACTCCACTGGCTGTTCTTACATGTAAGTGAGGAATAAAATCACTTACGGTAAAAAATAGCTACAGTTTAAGAACAATTACAACTGAACCTTAAGCATTTTGTGCTCCCCCTCCCCCTTTTATTTTTAATAAACTTTAGCCTGGAGGCTGCTAAGTATATATTAAAAAACACCCAAGACATAAACCACCCAAGACATACATTTTAAAGACTAATTTAAAAGCTGGAAAACAGTATTTCATTTAGGTTTTTGCCTAGTTAGTAAAATTCTATTGACTTGGATGGGGATTAGCAATTCACACCCTCTATTCATATTACAGCAGAGCCAGACCAAGTAATTGCTCACTGTGAACATTTAAAAATGGAGAAAAAGAGGTCTCGTACATTAAAAAAAAAAACCAAAACAAAACAAAATTCAATCCTGTACCTCCTAATACCCTCTTGACTACTGTATCTTACCTTGCATTAGCAAAACTACCAATATTTTATAGCGATAATTAGGTCTTGAAAGATGAAAATCAAAACACAAACCCATCACAAATAGCACAGAAAAAATCCCCAACTTCTTAGTAAGGGTTACCTATGATGAACTGAAAATTATTTTCTGCCTTTCACTCACCTGTGGCACACATACCATCTAATAAAACCTGCCTCTCCAAACATAAAATTATGACCTATGCAATTCAGTTAATCATTGTGAAATATCAACTGAATTTCGTAATAGCACTGCAAACCACAAGAAACCCTTGTCCCAGTACTGAATACCAAGAGACAGGCTGCACTTCACACAGTATGAGAAGTGTCAAAGAGACAAATGAGACTGTCTCACATAGAAGCGAGATAGTATTTACAAGATTCAGGTTTAAGGCAACAGACTAACGATCACTACAAATAAAGACAGCCAAAATAAGAACATTGGTGCCATGCGATCTGAACAGTCGGAAAATCAATTACTGAACTGCAGCAGCTGACTGGTCCTGTGAACGCCATCGCCGTCGCTTTCCTTGCCTGCAGTTGAAAAGTCGGCAGCAAGGGTAGAAGAGAAATTCCTCACTGCCAGTGAATGCTCGTACCATGGTAACAGTTTAAGCACTACTCCTAACTGTCTCTAGAATTGGGCAAAGTTTTCCAAAGTGTGATTTCTGTGACAATTTTAATCACCATTAGCTGAGAGTAAAATAAAGCCAGTAAAGATGAAAAAAGGAAGAAAATTTAAATTTTTATTCAATTTGAATACAGCAGATTCTTATTAAATCACAAGGATTGCATATAAAGCTCAGTGATTCTCCATGCCTTTCCACAATGCAAATTTTACTTCAAAATGTGTCGATTACTACCTGAAAAAACCTCTCATGCTCCAAGAGAACGAAACCTCCAATAAGGATCCAGAGCCTTCCTGATGCTCTTTGAAACAGCTTTCCCAAAAATTCAATCTTTTCTTAATAAAGCTAATAGTCATATAGATATTAAAAATATAACCTGTCAAAAGCTCTTCCCACCTTTTTTTGTGTTATACATTAAGCGAGTGTTTACTTTAAAATTCTGCTATATTTAGTTACCAATGCAAAGAAACAGGCAAAATGGTGTAATATGCTAATGCAGATCCCTCATCTGCATCTTCAAAGATTTAATTAATCTATTTATAGATAAGCAAGAGTAAAGGTGTTTCACTAGCTGTAACATACATGTGAAGGGAGGCCTTATTGTTATATTACTGTTAATTGCTTTATTTGAGAGTCTCTCTAGAATTCCTTCCAAGTCTACACTTCAGTCTTAAGACTTCTACAGATTATGACATTTATGTATATCATTGTTCAATATTTAATGCCAATGGATGTTCTGTGCTTTTGGAAGGCATTGTTGTTACTTTATTGCAAGTTCCATGCAGCCATAAAGCCTCAGGTGCAATAAGTGATATTGTTCTCACCTGAAGAACTTGGGAGTTTAAGACCATGACACAACATGTAACAGGAAAAGGGCATCAGAAGCCTGAATCTTAAGCTATTAAATGATATTTTTTATTATGAAGTCAGCAATGTACTACTTCTTATCAGGCTTACAGTTAACACACTGGATGCCAATACATAACTATGAAAATATGAGCCTCTGTCATTTTGATCTCTGAACAGTGACAGTAACAAGAACAGACTGTTCCTTAGTAATTACCTCTAATGCCTTGTGGTAAAATATCTTAGCAACCCTGGAATATTCTGAAGTCTTAAGATCCACACCACCTCCTGGAAAAAGTACCCTGAAAGGCAACATCCAAGAATTTGATTAGCAACAGTGATCAAATTAAAACCTGGACAATAAACACAGAAAAAGGTCTGATAGTTGTTTTAAGGTCTAGGTTAAGCCACCTACATTTCAGATGTTTACAGATAGGCATCTAAGCTTCCATTACAGACAGCAGGGATCTAGTCAGAAAAGTCAATGGAGACTTCAGAATATGTTCCAGAGCGGACACCCACTAGTGTGGGCTCCACTGACTATCCTGACTGGCACTCCATGGGAGTTTAGACAGCTAGCGCACACACAGCCAGCTGAGTTCAGGTGTCTGAGTCCTTAAGAGAACCACATCCTGAAGTACAAGTAGTGATAGAGCCTAGTGCAAGATAAGGAAGAGGAAACAGAAAATACACAAAACATACAGATTTCAGCTGGCATACAAAAGGGTTACATGCCACGACTGCATCAAATCCTGTCCTGACTCTTAGCTGTCTCTCCCTACTACTTTCAAATCCTGGCCCCAATCTTACTTCATTGTGTTCAACTTCAGAAAAGAAGAATTATCGCCCTGGCAGAGAGCCCTTACTGCATCAAATAGTTCCTATTAAAAGGAAAAAAAGTACACTTGGCCATAATCCTTGGTCACACAGGATCTAATGCAGCCAAAAAAGACAAAGCAATCTCAGAGACTATTTCAAAGAAATAGTGCATGAACTTTTTCCAACACACACACACACACACACACACACACACACAAGCAATGGCAATTCTCCCCAAACCCAAACATCATAAAAAAAAAAGTACAGTACAGATTTCACATGTACATGTAATGACATGGAAAGGAATCAAGTACCATCAGAGACAGTTAAGATGAAATAAAGGAAGTCTCTTCTGGTTGTAACTGAAACAGTACCCACAGAACTGCCAGAACTGAATGTGTAAGTGCTCCCTAAGCCACTGCATCAGAACCTCAACTACATTTACTTGAGCCACATCCATCAGTTCCTGACCTTCTACTAAAACAGCTGAAGGATTTCCTATACATTTCTGTGCTCTGGAAATGGCAACCTGTATCAGTGAGATACAAACAAGCACCTAGAAACAACTAGCATCTCAAATGATGCCAAGCACTTGGAGAGCAAGTGTGCATTTAAACCCTTGTGACCAGGCTTACTTTAGGGTGAAAGATGCACAGGATCATGCAAAAGGCACCAAGTATTTGGTAGAAAAGTAGAGCAGTATTCACAAAAACATAAATCAGATTACTCTCCAGTGCCAATATATAAAATGAATACAGCTGAAGTAATTTTCAAAACAGGCCAGATTATAGATTCCTACAGGAATCTAGTTAAAAAAAAAAAAAAAAGGTTTTCTATCACCTGGAAGTGGTAGAAAATTCATTTCAACTGTTCCTTTTGTTCAACCCCAAAACTGGCCAATACTAACTAGGAAAAACAATTGTCCTTTCTGCTAATGCAAAAAGGAAGTAACCTATTAAGTAGCAATGATAATGGCTTGGCATTGTCATAAGCAGATTGAAATGCAGCTACCTGCATTCCAGTATCTCTAACTGGTTAGAGCTGATGATGTTCACTGGAATTTCAAAGGCTATCTCAGGAGTACATGGCTATATTCATAAAATTCTGTCTCTACTATAGTAAACTTCAGGATTTTCATAAGGTTGCATTTAATAACAATTTCCAACTACAAAGAATCTGGAGCTAAGCAATTACAGTATGAAAGATCAATGTATCTCTTTCTTAGTCTAAGTTTCCACAGAATGGGAAGTCCTTCCCTCCAGAGATCTTATTTGTTATTTACACACAGCTATATTGTGGAAGCCATCAGCTGACAGTGGAGGACAAGAAATACAGATAGATCATCCTTACCCACCTACATAGCACAAACCCAACTGCCAGTCACTGCAAAGACGAAAGGATAAGGGAACTGGATCTACTTGTCCAACACCCTCTCCTGTATAGAGGCAGGTGGTGAGATAGAAAGAATGGGAGACCCCACAGGTGATAGTCCTTTTGGCAACCAAAGAGAGGCTGGCAGCCACGAGAAAGGGATGAGTCATTTTGTCTCCAACATGAGAAGCCACAGAGGAAAGTGTCACTGTCTTATTCTTGCTTTGTACCACAAAGACTGTAAGACATATGTCTTAGTGGACAGGGCACGCTGTGAAGCGTAAGAGGATGATGCTCTCCCCAGACAGCCACAGGTCTGAAACTCCACATGTTGATTAACATTCTAGTATAGGCATAAGCTTAACAGAAATATTCATAGTTTAAGATGCTCATCTCATGACTACAAGTATCCCAATCACATGCTATGGGCTCACAGTCAAGTCTGAAGTGCAGCATCAGCTGATTTAACTCTTTGAAACTGCACTTTTAGCACCCGGGAAACATAGTTTTGACTTTGCATAGTCCACGATTAAAATGTGTTAAATTAGATCACATTATCCCACATTTAAGGTGCAGGAGGAACACATGGGTGGACAGTTGCCATACGTCAACTGAGAAGTTAGAATATTTATCTAACAAAGACTTAAGCCACAGAATCACAACAGGCAAGAAGGGCCACTCAAGCAGCAAGAGATAAAGTACCCAAAGAGAAAAGGGTAGAAGAGACTGGAAATCAGAAACTTTTATGATAAAGCAGATATAGAGAAGACTGGAAAAGAGAAGGAAGGGGAGGCACAGGGATGAAACACCCAGCAAGTGCTATTAAATATCAAAATGAAGATGATTACTCAAATAAGGAAGAGGAAAAAATAACAAAGAGGAAGTGGGCTACTTCACTTGTAAAACTGTTAACCACTGTAATGCCACTTCTGTCTGCCTGCAGACAAGCACAGGAGAATGCCAAGATGAGCCTTGGCACTGTTGCAGATTATCTGATGTGTGCTCCTCAAGAAAGGAAAGGCAGAAGACCGGAACGGGACAAATTAGTGCGCTCTCTGCCTCAGAACATGTTTATATGCCTGCAGTGCTCAGCACTAAATCTCAAGAGAGAATGACAGTGTTCTTGGGAATACAGAAGAGCTCAAAACCAGAACTATCAAGTCTTTCAACAGAAAGTCAGTGCTCAAAACTTACCCATTAATAAAGTGGAATATTTTATCATATTCTTCATCTGTAAGATTTAATCTGAAACACCAAGAAAGTAGTTACAGAACACATATGAAATATACATATTTAACCACAAAAACATTGTTACTGAACAGAAACATGAGAATGGAAAGTAAGTAGAAAGCATGCTTTAAATAAAATAAAATAGATCCTAATCAAATGAAACGTTTCACTTGAAACAGCTCAATCCACAAGACTGAAAACAGGACCCTGTCAGGTACAGTTGAGGATTAGGTACTCTGAGACCCCTTTGCAGACACTTGTTAAATTTCACATTTACATGAACGACATGGTTATCTCCTGCAGACCGGCAACTCCGGTTTCCAATTGACTCCAAGAAGGGCAGAGCTGCAAACAGTGGGTCACACCCATTCTTTAACAAAGATATAGCTGAGAGGCGGAAAGATGAGAAAGACCTCAGCATCAGCAAAACATCAGCAAGCCAGTATGACAGCTACGCTCATGCAGAACTGATACACTGGATATACTGGAAGTGTCCAGCTTTCCTGCATCTAACTTAGTTGCCAGAATCAGAAGCCTGAATTCATCAATGAAGCTTCTGGTCAGAAACCATTCTGAAAGCTCCACCAGCTACACGAGGAGCACTGGCTTCTAATTCAGGCACTTAACTAGTGCTCTTATTGGACTGTGTGGATTAGATACATCCCATTGTGATTTTCTGGAGCTGCATTAGTATAATTTTTAACTTCTGACAATTACCACTTCAACATCTGATTTTAGTGCATTTGCTATTTTATAGCTAACTGTTGGCTATGAAGTACTGCCAGTTCTGTTAATTACTCTGCTACTTTTTACGCAGCAACCAAAATACACCACCACATGGAGTTAGCGACCCATAGTTTGAACAGAACTGGACTTTGGTTTCTTAAAGGAGTTCCGACAGCCTTCCTCTATTGAATTCCAGCACGACAGAATGTGACAAAAGATAGTACGTATATACATATATACATATCTAGATATCTGTTTGTGGGGCACTACACATCAGACAATATAGTTAACTTCAAAACCCATGGACGCACACTATGGAGGATAATTTTACAGGTTAAAACCCAGTCTTTTTCAAAGAAAACTTATTATCATAAGAAGAAATATTAAAAATTACATGTTCCAGTCTTTTATCCTGATTTCTAAAACACCCTGCAAATTGTGGCATCTTCAAATAGTCTCTGAGGAGCTCTAAACACTCTGAAAAGCAGCACAACTGCCTTCTGTGCCTCTAAGATGATACGCTTACATTAAACAATTATTATCCACTTTTAAGGATATAAAAAAATCTACCTTATTGGCACAACCCGGGCACCAGCAGACTCCAAAAACTTCACATATGAAGCTGCAATGTAAGAACTTCCAAATCTGTGGAACTTCTCGAAGTGACATTCCTGTGACAAGATCCCTGCAGAGTCCAAGAAAGAGAATTAGCACTACACAAATAGCAAACACTGCACACTGGAAGAGAAATTAAACTCCAATTTCCTGTATGCCAGGTTACAGTGTTACATTTACTGCCTGAAAGAATTACAAACACTGAGACAATTGGGCATCAATTACGATGCCTGGTTATGAGGTACCAAATAAACAAACATTATCTGACTAAGACTCAGCTTCCCTGCTTTAACTGTTTAGTACTACAACTTCTCTTAAATACCGTAATTTCAAGAGTTTTAAACAAGGTACGTGTAGCGTAACACTATTTATAAAAGCTTTAACCAAACCCAGGCTCCGGGAGACCTTTGACTCCACGCAGAAGCCGGCAGGGTTTCAGGTCTGCTGCAGGAGCCGTTCCACCCCCTCGCCCCCAGGCCGGCGGAGGCAGCCTGCGAGGCTCCCGCTACCGCCGCCTTACCCTGGGCCGGCCGGGAATTCCCGGGGAGCGGCCGCCGGCAGCTGCGGGTCACCGCCCCGCCGCCCCTTACCAATGATGGGTCTCTCGTTGCCCTCCGCCGGGCGGCCGCGCT
>NW_020799095.1:115307994-115312030 GCF_003259725.1 Athene cunicularia
GGCCGCGCCCCGCCGGCGGGCCGAGGGAGCGGCTGCCCGCCGCCCGGGCCCCTCTCAACGCTCCGGGAACGCTTCTATCACCGAAAAGGGACAGAGGAGGAGGCTGGTGCAACTAAAAAAAGTTTATTGATTCAATGATGTTAATAGGTAAAAAAATTTTAAAAACATTGTGCATTACATTGTGCTTATAGTCAGTAGTACATTATATTTGCACCATCATTGAACAGGTTTATTTTTTAGAGGCACTCCTGCTATTCTTACAGAGAATAATGCACGCAGAATTTTACTTTTCTGTTTTGTTGACCCTGAACCTCAAAATTGCCACACCACCCCCCACCAATACCTCTTCTATTTATTATGCAAATATTCGAACTACCTTGTGTCCTTATTATTAGCAGCAACTACAATCGTCCCTTACATAGAGTTTGTACCTTATACATAACATGTAAACATCCAAAATTAACGGTTCATGAAAAAATAACTGTACTCAGTGCTCTAACTCTTGTTATGCATACACATTACCATTTAATAATAGATTCAGGATATTTTTTTTAAGATGTTCAGAACTTGATATTAATAAGGCTGGTGTAGTCCAAATAAAGATTTTTAAAAAAAGCCAGCTGCATTTTGTGCATACACATATGGAATCAACTGAGGTGTCTGCTACATAAGCCAGTAATAATTAGAGATTGCTTTCATAGGAAAACTCTAAATTTTCCAGTTCACTGAAACATACTTCATTCCTTTATGTCATTTACATTCAAGGATTAAAATTGAAGGAGCATAAAATTAAGACAATAGCTTCAGTTGTCCAGTTCATAAATGATTTGAAACTTGAGTTACACACTTGAAGAATTGCCAGATGCCTGACTACTTATTTTCTTATAAAGAAGAATTAGCACTTCACTGAACATCTCTTTTTAAGGAGCCTTTATATGACAAAACAGTTTAAATCTGAAAAAAAAAGATAGGTATAGGAAACATATGAAAATACAAAAATGTATCTGAAAATTATTTCTTTAAATTTAGGCTTTATATCAAAGATATCTTGAAAGAGAAGAATGAAAAATGCACTTGAGTAAATTAGAAGAAAAAAATAATTTTAAAGTCCTCATCAGTTTTGAAAGAATTTTCTATCTGGCATTGACCTTAGCACAGCAGAAGAAACTACAACCAACAGGTACTCTATGAGCCCTTCACAGATGTTCCTCTTGCTAATTAAGAATAGCTTCCAATGGCTTTTGCAATAATGCAATATTAATGATAATCTAAAATAAGACATTTCTGATTTAACAGTCTCATTTCTCTCCCCTAAACATATATTAATATAACATCCCAGTGTCCTAAAGATTCCGAAATAAGTTAGCATTTCTAGCTACCTGAGAAACAAAGCACTTGCTATGGATTCATTTATAAAAAGATTCATATGGAATGCTTAAATATATAGTGCTTACACAAAGACCCCCTGGCTTATTCCAAAGCAGAGTTAAAACTTGGGTAAATGAACTCTAGTAGTGGGTGTACTAACAAAGATTTTAACAAAAAGCTGAGTAAAAACTACAACAGTGTTTTAGATTAGTAAATACTGGGTATTGCAGGATGCTATTCCTATTGTAGTGTGATAGCTTTCACACATGCAGTGTTTACATCTGAATAAAGTCCCTTAAAGTGATCTGTTCTCAGCAAGTATAGACATTTTTTTTTCCCATTACCCCTACAGAAATAAAGAGGAGGGCTCAATGGAAATTAAAAATTGTTTCTTCCACATCACAAGACAGACTGGCAAGTTGCTCATTACTTTTTTGAAAATCAAATTAAGATACCCAGCATCTCCAATGCTGAGGTCCAAAGTGACCTACAAGCACCCTCAAACCACACAACATATTTCTAAAGTTCAGATCCACAAAGGATAAACTTCACCCTCCAAAACAGATACTGTAAACAGCCAAGAGCTCTTGACCTCTGTAGTGCTCTACAGTAAGAATCAAAGGTGATGATAATTGGAGTTGCTTGTAGCTTGTCCATAGATAGTACCTCTTTGAAGAAAGAAAATCAGAATTTTCAAAGTTGTTTTGACTCTTCTACAGTTCCTCCTCCCAATTCATACCTTTGAAGAACTGGTACACGGTGTTGTCCCTTTCTTCCTCTATAAAACTGGGAGATTACTGTATTAATTAGCACAAAAAGGGAAGCTGCAAAGGCAGCACAAAGATTAACACAAATGTCTCACTATTGCTGACTAATTTTCAATTTCACAGCAGCTAACAAACAGCTCTTTTCCCTGAGAATTAATCCAAAAAGCAGCCTCTTTTCACTCCCTGTAGATTAGCCCTGTAGTCATACTTGGCAACAAACTAGTCCACCCCATTCGTATTCTGTTCTTTTTTGTACCCTATTATCTAGACAAGCTAAGATCTAGAATCTTAGACCGGTCTGGGTTGGAAGGGACCTTAAAGATCATCTAATTCCAACCCCCCTGCCATGGGCCCCAGGGACACCTTCCACTAGGTCAGGTTGCTCAAAGGCCCATCCAACCTGGCCTTGAAGAACCAAGCCTAAGGTTATGGACTACATTATTACAGATGAGTTGTCTCCAAAGACTTAACACAAGCAGTATCAATTTCCGACATCCAATGCACTATTCAGTTTTTTGGCATACAAGTTAATCAGCTGCAAATATGTAGAGTTCATTAATCTCTTCAGACGTACCAATAGACTCCAGTTAGTATGGAAGTGCAGTCAAGATAATATTCAGTGCCCTGCAAAGACATACTGGTTTGATTTACAATAATTACAGGTCTACATGAAAGATTTCATATTAAACTTATGTCCACTTCCAGTATTCAAGAACTGATATAATACTGTAATAAGGTTATTCTCGGGCAACCAGAGAAATGTTCTGAAGATAATCTGCAGATGCCATTATAAAGTCAGTCCATTCCTTGGCCAGCTCTTCAATGGAGACTTCCTCACCACCATATTCCTGTGGGAGAATGCTGACCGGGAAGTGCTCAGTCAGACTCTGCAAGTTACTTCCATGCATATACACCTAAAACAAAACAGGAAAAGCATTTACTTGGGTATGAATGCTGGACCACTGAGTGAAAAGAGGCAGCAAAGAAATTCAGCACAAAAGCTGAAGCCACCACCTTGATTTGACTAAACAAGTATACTTGTTCATAATGAGCTCCTTAAATGAAGAAGGAAGTACCACGTTGAGTTTCCCATGGATGCTCAAACTCTGTCCTGCTCAGTATCTTACAGCTTGACGAGGCATGGACTACACCCCAAGAACTGCATTTTATGCAGCCGGGAGCACAAAACTAACTACACACTTGTTCCAGACTGGTTTAGTGACACTGGTGAAGATACACACTACCTGTGAACAGCTAAAGTGAGATAAACCATAGGAAGACTGGGGTTTGGTCTTGTCATGATAGGTATCACGTACTTGCTTTCCAGTCCTTTCTGAGAAAAGAACAGTGTTTGGCTCCTGGCCATTACTATCTGGTCCTGACACATGTATTTAAAAACATTATGTAGTATGTTTGTAGGTTCACACAGGTGCCAAGAAGGATATTCAAAAGAATCTGTATCTCAGTCCTTATGTTCCAGTTTCAACTGAAATTAGATCCTGGACCACTCCTCCACTTTGATCCTTGTAATACTGTAGTTTTGGTACTTCTCTTCTTGCTTTATTGTAGCTATTTTGAAGCCTTACTCCTTACTTCCAGTCAGATACTTTTATAGGCCTCTTATTAACACCTGACAAGTATTTTCTGCAATTATTATTACACAAAGACTGCAAGAATATGCACTTAAATGTAGTTTGCTGCCTTTTATCTAACACTTCCTCATCAGGAAGTAAGATGAGTGAACAGTAATTATTCCTGTGGAGGTATGGGGAACTGGCCCTTAGAGGTGGTGTTGTTTTTTTTTTTTTCAGATCATACTTCTAACTCTTAAGGCAGGAGGCAAGCCAATCCAATTCTGCTCCATTCCATGAACTGGGATATGTGGTTTGGTTTGGGGGGGG
>NW_020799095.1:115312099-115324880 GCF_003259725.1 Athene cunicularia
GCTTATGCCTTTACTGTCCACCTGCCCCTTTGTCTGACTTCCAGCCCAAGATATTCTCAGTTGGATCAGGTGACAAGGACTCTTTTCACAGGTATTAATGTGCGAGAAGGGCCAGCAGAAAGCTGGCAGAAGCAATCTTGCCGTTCTCCCATAACAAAACACATACAGGAAAAGGGAACTGGCAAGTAACAGCTTACAGTGACCAGAAGAATCTGAATCTACTGTCCTGGAGTGTACTGCAAATGCACAAGATCTGTGTGCTGAGACCAGGAGGCTTCAGAGTGGGAATAACAACAGGCAGGGCTGCTTTATTTGTGCCTTAGTCCTGCTAAGTACACTTTACAGTACTTTCTTTTGTGCCAGCTGAAACCTCCAATATTCTTCCTATGCTACAATAAGGCAGAATTCTTGGCATGCTTCTGCATCCAAATACAAACAGGGTTTTCAGATTTAAAACTACAAAACAATATAAAAAAAACCTAAGAAGCTGTTTGGAAAAGAAATTTTTGAACTTAAGCCTGACCTATTTTTGATGCATAAATGCCTCTGCAGGTCTTTCAGAACTAAAAAGTTGTGTTCCACTAGTTCTGCACAACTGGGAACATAACATCATTGTTCAGTGACAATTTCTCACTGTCATTTATAGGCAGAGTGCTGAGAGATCCAAGACCTATTTCTTCCTAGTTCTGCAGAAGAACTGCTGTGTGACATCAAGCAAATTATTTAACCTCTCTGAGTCACAGCAGTTCTTATCTTTAGAGTGGTGATAACAGCAACCACTTGCAACTCTCACATTATTGACAGCTGCAAATGCTTTACAATCAGATTCTGGAGGCCTGTATGGTACTAACACACAAAAATGATTTATGCTCTTCAGCACTCAGGAGTACCAGATCCAAAGGGAAGTGCTTCCTAAGGGAAGATTGACATGTAAGGGTTTTGTGATAAAAAGAAATATTTGTGTGCACTCACCCGCTCCTTTATTTTTTCAGTGAGAAAAGGCTTAATTAGAGCAAAGACTGGGTGGAAGAATAAAGGCTCATTAATCAAGTGGATACCCCGTACTTTTAGTGGAAAGGAATCCTGTCAAAATACATGAAAAACAGCATAAGAAAAAGAAAACTTTATTGAAAAGACCCTATTGTTAAGGACAAGTCTGTGAAAACTACCAAGTCCATAGGTTAGAGTACTCCCCCTGACCTTGCCAATTTCTGCATTTCAGAGTGTTCTTAATTTACACTGCCCCAACAACACTTAGAAAAATCAAATCTTGCTCCTCCCATTAGAAGGAAAGAAAAAGCAGTATGAGAAGATGACTATTTAAAAAAACAAAACAAAAAACCAAACCAAACAAGAAAACCCTCACCAAACTGCTCAATAAGTAAGGGACACAAAGCTTGTGCTCAGCCCTTCTTCAGCAGTACAATTCTTCACAACAGAAATTCTGCTGCTGATTTACCAAAAAGCTATCTAGATATGTGTCTTCATTGGCAATTCACAGCCTGAAGGATAATATGTAAATATAAACGATTGAAGCTACTTAAATTTAATAAATTATATTTGTAATTTATAGACAAGCCTTGAAGTTACTGGAAATTTGCCCAAGCCAGCAGTTGAGCTTTACAGCATGGTTACTGTCATAATGAAAATAAAAACTGTATCTGCTATACAGCCTTTAATACGAAATACTTCTACCTGCATTCAGGATTAATTAGAAGTCCCAAACCTTTGAAAGTTAAAAGTACAGCAGTGCTCAAAGACAGCATTATGCAATGGGGAAAAGTATAGCTTCCATTCATACTCTACTAACAACACCTCTACAACCAGAGGTTTTCTGCTTATAATAATGGTACTTCTCACAAACATTTCTCCTCACTAGTACAGTAGCTCTTCTCACATTATTTCATGCACTCCTCTATGAATTAAAAAAAAAACAAACAAAACAACCCCCACACACTCAAGTGCAACTCCTTTTGGATTTTAATGTATGATAAAGACCTTAAAACTATCAGATTATAGGTTTACTGCATGTTATTATATGTTTATCATATACTTAAAAGTCTACTATCATGTTTTTCACAAAACAATTTGGTTTTGCCTGGGGTAAAAGATTTTTCAAAATTATGTCACTTACTCATCTTACTATGCTTTCCTTTCCTTCATTAATATGTATTTCCTTTCTATGAACTTCTGTTTCTTCATACAGGATAGTAATTTGCAAGACATTTCTTAAGGAAAACATAGGGATGAAACTAAGGTTCTTTAATTTTTACTTATGGAGCACGTTGAACAACACTAAGACAATCTCTGGGTGAAATATATGAACCCAGTTAAAGTGATGAAAGGAATAAAAAAAAAAGTTAAACTTATTTCTCTTCTTAGAAAAGAACACTGGAAATATCACCTTTTTTTTTTCAATAGCTATAACAAATTTAGAAGCTTGAAAACCATGCAACAAATTTTTAATAGGTCAAGGTGGAAACACCATATTTGAAGAATTTCCTGGTTCCAGATAATGGATTGAAACCTCCAGACATAATTACAAATCCTACCTTTTTTCTGCTCTACTTCAAGGTTAAAAATTACTAGCAGCTTGTTTAAAACCTCAGAAATCAACAGAAACACTCTCATACATCCTGTTCTCATGAGATTTGGCCCAGAATCGTATGAACATCAAGAGTCCTTATTCTAGATGTGAAAAGTTGGAAATACCTGCTGGTTTCACTGAAGTTTTACAGTAGATAGCAAAAAGGAAGAACAGCTGTAGTTCTGATGATATTAGTTCAATGACTCAGCTTTGACTGAACCTCGTATATGAACCATACCAAAACAAGAGCCAATAGATTATCTCCCTGGGTAATTTCCACGTCACAGGCTAACAGTTTCATTATTACTGATTTTCAACCTTGTTTCAGAAGTAAAATGAGATTACAGGACTACACTGGAGCTTGTGTGTCACTTCTCTGTCCCCTTCTTTTTAACTTTTCTTTTTTTTTTTTTTTTTTCTCTCAAATCCACTGGCAAATTTCAACCAAATTTGACAGAAAGGAACAAGTCTCAAAGACAGTAAAGTCCCTACAAGTTTTCTGAAAAACAGGAGGTGAGGTAGCAGTGAATTGCACAAAATAATTCTCATGTTGGGGGGCAAAAAGCAATCAGAACATAAACATACATTCTGTTGGTAGCATCATCCATACTGGGAAGAAGTTAGTACTGTTTTGCTTTTAACTCTTAGCGCACGCTATTTTTCAGCTTCTCTGAGTCTCAGGAAAAAAACTTTGAATGTTGAGTTAATAATACACAAAAGAACGGAAGAGAGGAGATGAAATGGGGTAACAAACACAGATCCTTATAAAACTGGGCTTCATCTACTCTTATGCTCATTTCTTGTGTTGTAACAGGTCGGTAGAGTTCTTAGAAAACATCAGAGGTTAAAGGGCATTCACTGCTATAGAAGAACATATTTAAATCAAATTAAGCACAACTTATGCCAAAGCTATCAGACTTTTAATGGATTTAAGATTTTGTTCTTTCAAGTTACATAGACTCTAAGGAGGTCTAAGGAAGGAAAATTTATCATAGCTGAAAGATAGACCAACAGATGAAAATTTGGGAGTTACAGCAATGAAGAAGCATAAAGCAGAATGTCATACTTACTGTGAGCACAGCAGCAATTTTCTTGGCCACTGCTGGACTGATCTGAAACGCATGAGCAAATCGCCACCCTTGAAGATCAAAGATAGCCTTGACTCCATTCCGCTGAGTCTCAATTTCCTTTACAATGAGTTCAGATGTGATGAGACTTACACGAAACACATCATATGCTGTAAATAACTTGGGATCCCATTGTCCTGAAGAGTAAATAGATTGCACTGCATTACCATGAGGATACCATACACACCTATATAAAATTTTACTTACTACTGCTTCTAATATGCTTCTCAGGAACAAGAAATAACCAGCAATATCAAAAGGTCCTGAAATAAACAGATTTGACAGTACAGAAAGGTATTTTGTGTGCCTGCTATGCCACTCATCTTTTAAACTCTTTTTGTAGATGGTACCACCTAATGGTAGATGGTTGTAGATGCCACTTAATATAATACGTTCCACCTATAGCTGTAGTCTTCAGTACAAGGTTTTGACAAGAACAGCTTACATCAGTAACAGTCACACTAGCAGAAACTAAAGGTCATCAATCCAATAGATTAATTTAATTTTTCTTCCGTACAGTAAGTCTGCCAAGATTCAGTGAATCCCCCTTGTTTTTCTGAGGCCTGAGCAACGAATTACATGTGATGAGCCTTAACCCTAGATGAAAGCTTCAGAGAGCAAAACTTTCTACTAGACCAGCTGATAATAAAACGTTTCTTTGAAAGTTAGCAAAAATAATACACCTGTCCAAAACAAGCACAGAGAAATATGATAACACATAATCATTTAACTAGATTTTTTAAAAAGACTTTTGAGAGTGCATCAAACAAGCCAAGGACCTCAAGAGTTTTGTCAGATAGGTCTCTTTGGCTACCTGTAAACAGTGAAAACCCAGTGAACTTCACATCTGCATCTAAAATGAACACTGGTACATAACTAGGCGTACTCGCTCTTTTCTGTTCTCCCCCCTGTGCTGGATCTGCACCAGTACCAGAGTTTTAGCACATAGCTTTGAAAATTTGCATCAAAACAAATAATTGTTAGGACACTCAAACCCGAATAACAACATATTCTTAAAAGTTTCAGGCTTTTAAATTTAAGACTTCTTTCACTGCAGACAAGAATTCCACTAAAAAGCAAAGTTCTTCATAAAGGATTGTACAGCTTTAGCCATACCAGGATATGTCAAGTGATATAACTGTTACAGCTCAATAACTCACCTTTATATTAATGTAAAGGTGTTTCTGACAGTGAACATGTTACTTTTCTAGTTCAGACATTCTGATATTATCTGTTGTACCCATAAAATACTTTTATTTTGCTGAAATTATGATAGTTAAAAAAAATAATCACAAAACAAACAAAAAAACCTCTAACAAACCACAGAACCAAAAACATCAGTGCCAGAGACAGGTGTGAAACTGGTCCAAGCAATTTTGTCACTCACCAATTCTGTATATTAGAACTTTGCTTCCATGTGGGTCCCTTGATCTCAGGACTCCATGATAGCCAACATGCAAAAGACCAAGAACAGAAGCTGGTCGTAAATCTGCACTTATTTCTGGGCATTCAATTCTCCACTTCTGGTAATTCTTCAGTAACTGGAAAGAAATAAACGTGGATGTCAGGTAAGCATCAGGTATTGCATGAACAGCACAGTTAAAAATGTTTTCAACATGTGGTTACAGTCAGATTTAATTCATTAAATTAGCTACAATTTCATTGTACATTTTAAGCAAATCACTCCTAGAAGCAGAAGGTTGCCATACTCATCAAATAAGTGAGTGAGTTATGATGAATTTAGAACCCTGTCTAATTGTTAATGGACTACAGCTGTCATTTTCAGTCAGAAAAAAATGGGATGTGTAGAAAAAGCCTATAGTTCCTATGTAAAATACATCTAAACCCCATTTTTCTTACTCAGGACACCTTTAGGATTATTCAGTTTGATACTGCATCACATTCATTCAGGATTTCTTGAATTTAAATGTGCAAAATTTTACAGAGGAACATTCTCCTTCACCCACGTGACCCCTCCCATCTCTATCCCCCTGCCAAAGTATGGGCACATTTTGTACACACAGTCATTAATAACTCCAGTTTACTATTTGAAACAGGTATGATCATAAGCATACCCAAAGAACACTTTCAAAGTACCTCCTATCCCTTTGAAATGGCAGAATTTAACAAATGTAGTGGGTCCATTAATCACTAGACAATTTCCTTCCCCTAAAGTGGAAATAATGAGAACCTGTTTTGCTAAAACAGAGATCCTGTCCATTATCAGGGACATGATCACCCTCATTCCTAAGGCTGGAAGGCAGCATTGTAAACTCGTATGTCTAAGGCACAGGAAGAGCTGTGTGTTGAACGACAATGGCCTAACTCTAAGGAAGAGTCAAAGGCGTTCCTTTCTGAGGTACATCTATGTAGAGGAATTACAGGTGATAGTGTGAAAGGTCATCTTAGAGATGGATCATGAAAAATTAAGTTGGTGATGCAGTAGTTCTAATTTCCAAGTCTACCTACTGTTTCTCCTTCAATATTAATTAAGTTGTGGTGGAAAAAATTAACTGCTATGCCCTGCAACTAAAATTTAAGACATTTTGCACAGGTAAGTGGGAAGCTATGCAAGCCTATCTTCTAAAAAGCTCCCAATTCATCAAATAAATTCTGCCTCTGCTGTATCACCCATGCTAAATTCTCTAGCATGGAGTCTGGAGGGTAGAGGGATAACTATGGCAAGTAATTTAGATTATGTATTAAATAGCTACAGTTTAGACTTCTAACCGGAGACCTTCAAAGGAGCTAACAGTATCAGAATTTTTCAGCACCTCCTTTCACAACAAACTAAAATGTAAGTTTAAAATCTTAAAAGTAGCATGCACAGGCTAGCCTTTCAAATTGTTACTGTATTTCATCAAACAGCAAAACACAGTCTGATCCTGAGCAGTTTCACAAACAAAATGTGTTCACCACAAGGAAAACACAACCAACGGTCTTCTATTTCTGTTAATTTCTATTAATGGAAATTAATTTTTATTCTGTCACAACAAACATTAAGGTTTAAAGAACTGTCAGCTCCAACTAATAAAACATAACCTTAAATAAATTACAAATTTCTTGTAACTATGCAAGTATTATTTTCTTTACCATTTTCATAGAAAGAATGGTCAGAAGGAATCTCAGTGGATCGTGAATTCATCCTTGGAACATCACAGCATCAGCTATGCTGCTGCTTACCTACGGAGTCCTGGAGGGAGACCGGAGACTCACCACCCTGTACTTCATAGCATGCTTATATTAGATAATGTCTTATATCTTACCCTTCCCTCTACTTTCAGGTTCCTTATATCATTTTACATAAAATGTGTACTTTTTCTTCAGCTTAAGGCTTTTCTGCTCAGATGAAGGTCTTGAATTATTGCAAAGGTCTCTCAAATTGTCATGAGGAAACTATTTATAAGACATTACCGTTTGTCAGAATTTACTTACGAATAGATGATATACTGATCAGAAGTTATCTACATCTTTCATGGAAATAGCACCTATAAATATGTATTTAGGTACAAAAATGAAAGAGTTCATCTGCCACACTAGAATCCCATTTGATTTGGCAATGAGAAAGTTGATAAAGCCTCATCCTAAACCATACACTGCAGAAAGAAACACTTAACCATTGGGAGAATTTTATGAGAAGTCTTTTGACTGCACTGAATCATTTCTACTCCAGGCTAACTTATTGTGGAATAGAAATGCAATAAAATTGCAAAGATAGGCCTGTTGAGGTGCTCTGATTATCTCACTGTTAGTGCTTGACTCTCTACATGTAGAAAGGGCACCGTTTGAGCAATCCCAACTGCTTTGTGCCAACCAGACAGCACTGTCAACATATTACGTTCTTCTCCTTGGTCCTTCCAATATAGACCCTTAAACAGAAGCAAAATACAAAAACACCCTCAAAACAACTATGCAAACATCTGTATAGTTTTGTCATTTCTCCCTTTTCTTCTAAAATCTGTTGTACCACAACTTAATGAACCTAATTAATTACATAAATATCTGAACATAAACAATTACATAAATATCTGAAACATCTCTTTGAAGTGCTGCCTGCTAAAACCACAATGAGAATAAAAATGATACATTAATTCAATCCTATCTTGTCAGTATAGTTAATTTCTCATTTTCATGAATATTTACATTTTCCAAGTTGAAAATAAGGACCTTGGAAGAAAATGGAGAGGCCATTAAGGAGTAAATATATGACTGGAATATCTCTGACACCTTTCATCACGTGGGCAAGTGGTACATCTTTTAGACACATAACATGGCTAAGCTCTGAACATACTTCAGTTGGCCAGAAAGCCATGAAGTGCTGAAGAGTTCTCAGATTTTGAAAACCTAATCTAACTACCTGAAATGATTCAGAGCCAAAGTAAATCTTAGCATCAGATAATCTTCCACACCATCTACAGGTAGTTTTGGGACATATTCTGTAAATTTTTATGTAAACAATCCCTTTCTTAGCAGCTGGACGTACTCAAGTCACACACAGCTACTTACATCACTAATCCTTAAACATATAGTAGAATTAAAAAAAAACTAGTGGTGGGTACTTACAGTTTTATTTTATTTTTTAAATTTCAAGGAAAAACATAAATATTATATATAACAATCAGTCTGGATATTGAAGATGAAGCAAGCTAGTATCAGGAAAAAAAACCCCATTCATTACCTAATATAAAAAATGGCTCATTTACTTAAAACTAAAACATCTCAATGTATAATTACCAGTTACAAACTGAATAAACTACTTAGCAGCAGATCAGCATCTGAAAATAGATGAAGGATAACTCGATAAATGGGGAAAGCTGGATAAAAAGCTCCAGTGTCTGGAGTTAAGCATTAATTAAGAGTTTTTTCCTGAGGTCTGCTGGGGATAGTTCCAGATTTCTGAACATCAGAGATGATAAAGTTACTGATTAATCCAAGATTCATGTGCTACAAAATAAAGTGAACTTAGTACTTTACTTAGAATTAAAAGAACACGAAAACAATGTGCTTGTTATAGAAACCAAGATATCTGTACATTTAAATTAGTATTTTTTTCTTGATTAATAACTATTCATATTGACAAGGATGATAGACAGAATTAGGCCTCTATTGTGTCAGCAGCTGTACTCAACATACACAATGTTTAAGAAAAACATATTTTCTATTGGCAATCTTTGGATGAGAAACCAACAGCTCAAACTTTAGAATATGCATATTATATGCATACACATATGCACACACATGAACACACACCTTTGTGCATACATTTTATTTTGCATATATATATATATATATATGTGTGTGTGTGTGTCTATAGCTACACATAGAATTTAAACACATGGTATACACAGACAAAGAATTTATAGAAACATAGTACTTTCCCAATTCCACATGCATTACCTCTTTGACAGTTAGGAGAAGACTGGCACATTCAGAAGTTGAGACACTTGGTTTAGCACAAAGGGAAGACTGGCTGACTGATATGTGTTCCCTCAACAGTCAGCCCAGAAAGCCTAACAGGGGCTCTTCCATCCTTTTTGAGGAATCCCTCCGTATTGATGGAATAAAAGCAGCCAATTAACATTTAAACTTGGTATTTATATTTGAATGATGTGAAGATCTTCAGAGGTAATGCCTGAGACTGTGTGTTTGACATTATGGAAAACAATACTTGTACATAATAGTTATTCGAAGTAACTTATTTGCAGTACAACCCACTAGGAAGTCTTGATTCCTCTAAGTCAAATGCAGAGCAACGACAAAGTCTAGCTTTATACCCTTGTATCAACCAGAACTCCTAAATATTTAGACAGTTTTGAGTGCCATAAAAGCGATGCTTACAAAAGTCTAAGTGGTATGTTATGAAAACACCTCTTGGCACAGAGTTTCAATGTTGCATTTTTACTGAATTTAAAGATTTTCATTCTTTTCCTCACAGTATAATCTATTTCAAGTATAGAAAGACAGTATCCCCAAGTCACTGAGAATTAGCCTTTTATAAAAGAGTTGTGGAATGTAATACAAGCATATAATAAAATGCACTAGGCAAAAAGATTTACGGAGGAAAGGAGATGCTAGTTCTCCAGATTTTACATGTCACTACTGAATCCAAGTGACTGTTTTTCATCACAACAAAGTCAAACATACACACATAGGGGGTACTTTAAAAAAGGGATAAATAAACCAATTGCTTTAGAACAATTAACACAGACCTGAGGCCCTGCTTCTCAGTTTACAGCAGATATGGTAGGTGGATGCATCTGTACAAATCAATGAGCAAAGAACACGCTCAGCTCAGGTACAAATTTATATCCAGACTGAAAACTTTTGCGGCATTAGCATCTCACCCACACCTCTATCTCTAACAGGGATTACAAAGGCCCAGAAGATGCTGTAATGATACAACACTGTTCCTTCTGAGTGTTACTTTTTAGTAGGTAGGTAAGTATTGCCTACAAGTCTTCACAGGACAAGAAAATGTCTTAATTACCTATTGAAGGTTTATTGTATTGTTTGACAGTTATTGTTAGTCTGTGTCAATGAACTTTCTGTTCATTCCTAGAGAAAAATGTCTGCCACTATTTCATGTAGGCTGTTATAATATTTTCTAACCAATAACGTTAACGCATTTGAAATCCTTTCATGGAAGTTATCTGCTCTAACTTCACCTTTTCTTCTGGAGTATGTACTTAAGTGGTTTGGGATCATGCATATACTTCCAGACACTTTCTAAGATAAGGCACTGGGCCTGATAACAGTCTGTTATTGAGCTTAATTTAATAATCATTGGCTTTAAAAAAAATACAGACAGTTCTAGCTCTTCTTCGATTCCAACTGTTTCAGTGGTAGATTTTCTTCTAGCAAGACATCTATCAATACATCTGTACTTGAAAGCAAGTCTGAAATTGCCACTGGAAAAATGTAAAGATTGCTGTTGGAATGAGTTGTCATAAAAGATTCTCAAATGGAATGTCTTGCCACAATCTATCTGATTATTCTTTTCTGAAACATTTCCAAATGTTGATAAACTGAAATCAGATAAATCTGTGTCAAATATTAACCAGGGAGGCATCAATGAACAGTCTAGTCAGTTGCCAGACTCTTGATTCATATTTAAGGCTAAGTATATAAGCCCATACTAAGAAAGATACTTGACAAGATCTTGAAGACCTTTGATTAAAAGCACTGACCGAGCCACAGACTTTGATTCTCCCTTAGCTGCTCCAGAAATACCATGCTGTAGTACACAGGAGCCCAGTGGGCAAAAAGGGACTGTATCAGCCTGAACTCCACACTAAGAGGCAACAACAAATAAGGACTGATAGCAGGACAGCTCTGTCTAGGATGAAATATTAACGTAACCTCTGCATGAGGTCAGACTTGGGTTAGATGAATATACATCTTATGACCACCACATATTTTTGCACAATAATTCTCTTGGGCTTTAATATACCAACTGCAGATAAACACATTCCTTTTAAAAAAAAAATAAATAAATAAAACCCCCCAAACACTTATTTTCTTTTCCCATGCTGTAAAAGGAGTAATCTAGAAATCAGTGTCAGCTGGTTTGTGAAAGATTAAGTACAAGTAGCTATGGCATATGGAGAGCTGAAATTCTAGATGGAAAAATTAAACACAAATGGTTTTAGAACATCAGAATCTCTTAGTTCAAAGAAGGGTCCAAACAACAAGTTTAGAAACTTAGCAGCCTATGGAGACTCAGAAATTCTGAACAGATTCTGAAAAAATTTAATTCTTCCAAACAGGTCCCCAGCCCTAGAGGGCTGATTCTTGAGAATAGTATAGGAAGTTTGCTACTTCATAGACTCCACCTCTAAACCTAGCTTAGATTCCACACTCCTGAAGATTAGTGCTGCCTACAAGACATCTCACAATTAATCCCAAAAAAGTGCAGACATGTATGGGCCAAATTCTGAAGTGCCACTATTCTGTCTACAGGATTATCAATAACAACCAATTGCAATGCAACTAGGAATGCATATTTAGGAGCACATACTGTCTTCATTAAGCCCTAATTTTTGGAACCAAGGAATATAGGAAAACAGAGTGGCTTTTGTTAGAAAAGAAGAAAAGGGCATGGTCCTACAACTGTTAGTGCACATCTGATATGAACAAATCTCATGAACTTCAAGCAAAAGACCTGTAAGTATCCAAAGGAATCTGGCTTGACTTGCTAGTGCTTCTGCTGACAAAGGTTTAAAGCTATGATGCAAGTCTTATGAGCCAAATGAAAAGAATAAAAAATAAAACATCTAAAGCTCTTTATGATTAAGGGCTTAATGTAATTTCTCACAATTCAGCTACCCTGATCCTACAATATATCTATGGGCAAACAATTTTTTGTTATGGTTACTAAACTTGGAAAATACAGTGCAGAGAGGTCAGAAACTTAAAAGGTGAGGTCTGTTGAGCAATGCTGTTTCATCAACATCGAATTTCACTAATACACAGTTTCCAGTCGGTACAAGTAAATAAATGCTTTTGCCCTGGGAAGATTTGGAAAGAAGTTCAGAAGAGTTAGTAGTTGTCAGTCTTTCTGTAAAAAATAACAGTTTGTACCTGTGGATATTAAAAAATACGCACACGCTATCTGTATGGCAAAGGGCCATACAAACAGCCAATAATGTACCAAAACTTAACAAAGCCTGAAAGCAGAGTGTTGTAAATTACTAAATGTCAAGAGAAAGTAAGTTTTTACTCACTGGTTTTTGTTAGAGTAAATATAAATCTGCACTGAAACTAATACCATCACTAGCAACAAGTAACCTGAGCTTGATAAACATGATCGGGATATCCGTTAGCGGATATTGCTTCCTGACCGGAGTAGTGACCTTACCACACTTACCTTAACCTCTACGTATAAGGTACACACAGACTACACCACATTTAGCATAACCTTTACGTTAGCTCATCGAGACTGCACGAAGCCAGCCACGATACCGCTGAGGACACGCGTGACAAGCAATTAGTGACGTTCTGAAACTCCGTGCTTGGCCTCGGCCGACCCAAGCCGCCCGCCTCAGCCGTCCGCCCCCCGCCATAACCC